>NC_067398.1:631350217-631700842 GCF_016432865.1 Antechinus flavipes
AGTATGCCCAGGTTCATACAACTAGTGTCTGAGATCAGATTTGAACCCAAATGAGTATTCTTGATTCCACTTTTGGTGTGCTATCCACTGCATCACCAAGCTATCTCTTATGGGGACTTGTTAAGTTGTTTCTCCCTTGTGAAGTGAACTCCTTAAGGATAAGAGTCTATTTTTGCTTTTCTTTGTATTCCCAGTCCTTAGACCTATGCTTAGTAGATAGTAAGCACTTAATACTTCCGGTTGTTGAATATCTAAACTAAGCAAACTACTTGATTTCTTGGTACTTCCAGGTAATCTAAGACACTCTAAATTACAAGTGAGTAGAAGATTCTACACAAATGAAATAACAGATCCAGATTCACCTCTCCATGTCCATACTCTTGCCTAACTCCCCAAAATATCCATCTAATAAGAACCAGTTAGCAATTCAGTTCATTCTAAAGATCCACTAGGGGGAGATAAGGGGTAAATTTTCATTCACTTTATACCACTTGAATAAATTATTTTAACATTTTGTAATTTTAAATTAGAAGGAGAGAGATGAAAAACGGGAGCCTTATCAAGTTCAGACTAGTTCAGGTATTTATTGGAGGAATAAAATGAGAAACATTTCTAGAAATTCACCTGAAAAGGAAGAAATACCATTTGCTCTATCTGCTCTAAGTACTCTCATTTTATTTTCTTAATTGACATAAAACTTTAAATACTCATTTGATGAACATCATATAGGCTCTAAAAAAAAAAAAAGAAGAGAAAAAGATTTCCTCAGATATCCCATAGAAAACAGAAAGAAAATAGAGAAAATAGGAGATATCGGGAAAATAAAACAAGCTGAATATCATGAAAGTCTGGTGTTAAAAATGAACTTGATACCATCATCCTGTTAATTCAGGTTCGATTTTAGGTTGAAAGGAGATAGTCATAAGTCACTGAACATTTAAGAAAGGGCAGTTTACTTGCCCTAATATATTATACAATAAGAATACAATGACACTTAGCTCCTAAGACATGCCTCCCTCCTTCATAATCCCTACTCCAATCTTCATAAAGAATAGCATCTCATCAGGATATAATGAATTGAATGATCCTTAGAAGTCCATCAAGTCAAAGGGACCTGAATTGCTGCGGGACTTTTCGGACCTTAGGTGGTTAACCAGGAAGTTATGATTAACTGACTCCGGGGTCAATCGGGGACTTTAAAGGAAAATTATTCCCTGGAAGCTAGGGCAATCAGTTGGGTATTGGGCCTAGCATATCTTTTTTCTTCATATATAATACCAGGGTAGATAAAAAGATTCCCAGAAAATGTGTCCCAGGCAAAAAGAGTACACTAATAGTTTTAAGGTATACCTCAGGGACTCCAGTTATACAGTAATTCACTCTATCACTTTAGTAAGCTACTTAAAACTCTCTAAGCCTCATTTTCTGTATTGAGCTAATTAGATCATCTCCAAATTTCAAATTATTCTTCTAATTTCTATTGTCATAACATATTTCAGTGCATTTTAGAAACTAACCCTTTAGAAAGTATAGCTGTTCTGTCCCACAGATAAGGAAAAGCAACTTTGGAGGGATCAACTGACACAATATGCAAACAAAGGAGAAACAATCTAAGCTTCTGCAATGATAATAAGAAATTTATTAATTTTTAGGGCTCCAGAGGACAGAATTAAGCCAGTGGTTAGAAAGTAAAAATAGGTAGATTTCTCTTCAATATAAGAGAAAGCTTCTTTCTTCCTCAAATGACATAGAGGAAGAAATAAATGAGAAATAAAGTTTACTCCAAAAAAAAAAAAAATGCAAAACCAAAAATTGCAAAAGCTAGCAGCTGCAAAGGAAATCCAGCCTGAAGACCTCACCCACCTCCTCAATTCCCCTTGGCCAATTCCATTACCACTGTCATCAGATTAAAGCCAAGTGATTCCAATAGCCTCCCTTTCTCCTTCAATCCACTAAATATGTACACGGCCCTTTTGTTTATCTTCAGTCCTACATTCTTTTCTCTAAATTATCCTTTGAAGATCTGGCTCATCAATTTCCATTGCTCTAGCCAGCTCTATACCAATCAATTCCAAATCTACATGTACAAATCTGAGGACTTTTCTACTAATTTCTAGCTTCACGTTTCCAACTTCCCGGTAGATATTTCCACCTGATGTCTAAACAGTTGCTTCTAAAACACTATGTATAAAACTGATCATCGTTTTTCCAGAAAACCAACTCTTCTTCCTGACTTCCTTATTTCTATTAATACCTAAGATCAAAATTCTAAATTCATTTTTTAATTCATTGTCTCTCTGTCCCCGTTTTACATATATATATAATCCAGGTTTCTGGTTCTATCAATTATTTCTTCACATTTCTCATATCTAGCCCTTCCTTTTCATTCTTACTGCTATAAAAAGAAACAATGGGGGCATCCAAGAGGAAGAATGAATGCCCTTTTGGGGGTAGCCAAATGTAGAGAATCAAGTAACTACAATGAATTTTTCTTGGAGTATTTCTTATTGTTCGGTCATTTCAGTCATGTCCAGTGTGGGATTTCTTGACAAAGATATTGAGTGATTTGCTATTTCCTTTTCCAAGTCATTTTACTGATAAGGGACTCAGGCAAACAGGATTAAGTGACTTGTCCAGGACACACAGGTAGATTTGAACTCAAGATGAGTCTTCCTGATATCAGGACCGGTACTCTATCCACTGAGCCACCTAGCTGGCCACTTTGACATACTTTAGAGTGACAATAGGATAGTACAGACTAGGAAAGGCTTCAAGCATAATTTCACAAAGCACTTCAGATACTAATGTATAGCTCATTTGACAGTGCTAAACTTGGAATAATCTCCCTCAGATATTCTTTGCAGAGGTAAGATGTTAAGGAGTCACCTATCCTTTGAACCTCAATATCCTCATTTGCAAAATGGAAATAACCACACCTAATTTGTTCAGCTGTAGTGGAAATCAAATAAGATAATGTAAACATTCTGTAAACCTTTGGTTGTTACTATTTTTATGAAACAAAAAAAAAAAAAAAAGAAGAAGAAACTATTATCAAGCTACTGGTCACAAATAAATTGGTTTAGGTACAGTGTTTTTAAATTTACTAAAAGTCTGGGATTTAGAGAGAACAATCTGAGAGATTTTATATCTGTGAAAATTGCATCTTGTTAAAATACTAATAAATGTATCTTATTAATATTTCCATTCTAAATTAATATGAAAACCCAAATGTAATAAGAAGGGTTTAAAATTACTAATGAGAATTCATCAAAATAGCAATAAAAAGAGACATTTATATGATGCTTTAAAATGTTCAGAGTACTTTACATAAATTAACTCCACAATACCATGAAGTACCACAAATGCTTTCATTCCCATATTCTAGATAAGTCAACTGAGGCTCAGTGATTCTTTGTCAATAGTTACTTGCACAGTTTTGTATTGGTAACAATATTCAAATCTAGGATTCAATTCCAGATACAGCATGCTCTTCTCTAAACCACAATGTCTCTTGTAGAAATTTGATCTCTCTTTTATTAAATTTTTTAAAATTTAATCTTAAATCAAGATTTCTTCATCCAACTAGAAATAAAGTATTTCTAAAAGAATGCAATAAATAACTTCTGAAAACTTATGTGTTTCAGACAAGCTCATAAATTCATTAAAGATAGTAACTGTTCTGTTTTTGTCTTTCTCTAGTACCTAGCACAGTGCCTAGCATATAGCAGGTATGAATGCATGCTGCTAGGGAAGAAGGAAAAAAAAAAACATTTTTCTATGGGTAATGTGGCTCCCTGGGAAGGTCACAACATATAAACCCGCAGCAAATCCTCTTTAACAGACAGATAAATAAATAAGCTGATGATAATTACACCAAAATTCTAGGGACCCAGTGTCTCAAAGTAGAATTCCACGTAAAACAGGTTTGTGTATCTTGGAACCCTTCCCAGACCAGAAACATAATAAGGGCCTCACGGTATAACTTATGTACTCATAGCATGGTTAACTATCTGACCCTCAGTTAGGACATGTACAAGATGAGATTTGGACTAGATGATAAAAAAAAGCAATGGAGTCTAATGAAAAAGCTGCACTTGATTCAAATACTCCTTCCAATATGCATAATAGCTGTGGAACCATATTACAAGTAACTTAACTTTACCAACCCTTAGTGTCCTCATCTGTAAAATGAAGATAATAAATGTCATATCTAAGGGTTATTGGAAAGCTCAATTAAAATTACATCAAGTATTTTGCAAATGTTAAGATACTATTTCCTTTTTTCTTCTATGATATCATTAGAGTACAGTTCTTTCAATAATGAACTTCCTTCTACCTATAACTTAAGAGATTAAACTGGGCCATTGATGCTGACTTGCCCAGAGTCACATGGCTAGTGTGTTTCAAAGATATAACCTGAACTTGGGTCTTAAGAAAAGTTCTCTAGCCACTATACTCCACTTCCACTCAAAGTACTATGTATCTGCCAATTATTAATATGATCTCTAAGATTCATAATAATTTTAAATTCAACAATTATTTGATTCCTGGGGCATCTGTTTTTTTTTCTTCTATTCTAACTAAAAATCCTTTGGTCTTCATAAAACTTCATCTGTACTGCCTATTTGCTGAAAGCTCATTAAGGGTGGAGATCCATGTTTTCTCAAAATAATCATGTGGAGAGGACCTGACACAGCTGTGCACAACTAAAGTACTTGATTTAGTAAATGTGATTTTGAAGGAATTGACCTTGTAGAGATAAAACTTTCCTTGATTTGATTGAAATAATGTTTACAGGCAATTTTCTTTTTCCCTTTGGAAGTGGGGAGATGGAGGAGAGGCTTAAAGCTACACAAAAGTGGAATCTGATTCCTCAGATATTGCTGAGTTCTTTAACACTGGACATTTTCAGTTTAGACCAGAATATTATAGAGGGAATTACTACTCAGATAAAGGTGGAATAGAGGACCTTGAAAGTTACTATCATTTCTGAGATTCTGTAGCTTCATGAATCTTGGGAAAGTGATGCCATATTCTAGAAGTAGCACAAGACCAGGAATTATTCATGGTTTGGTTTTTTTGGGGGGGAAGAAAGGGGGGAAGATCATGGATTCTTTTGGCAGTCCAACCAAAGTTTATGTACCCCTTTTCAGAATTTTTTTAATGCATAAAATATTTTAGATTAGAAAAGAAACTGATTTTATTGAAAACGTTATCAAAACATTAAAAAAAAATTAGGGGCAGCTAGGTGGATCAGTGGATAAGAGCACCGACCCTGAAGTCAGGAGGAGCTGAGTTCAATCCGGGTCTAAGACACTTAATACTTCCTTAGCTGTGTGACCCTGAGGAATTCATTTAACCCCAATTGCCAGGGGGGGGGGGGGGTGGGGGTGGGAGACATTAAAAAAATTTCATTGACTCCAGAGTAAGAACTCCCACATTAGAAAAAGATCTGAGCTCTACTAGTGGCTCTGCTTTATTGTCTTAGGCCAGTACTTCAGCTTGTTTCCTTGTCCTGGTTTAAGAGTAGATGGTAGCTAAGATCTAACATATTATGACTCTTATTTTCTTACAAACACATACCTACATTTGTTTTGAATTGTTTTCCCATACTTCATACCTAGTAGTCAGTCAGTAAATAAACTATCTATGCTCATTGCTGAAGATACAAAGAAATATAGAAAGTAGTCCCTACTCTCAAGGAATTCACAGTCTAATGGGGGCAGATAACATGGAAACAACAACTATGTATCAATAAACTACATAAAGGATTAAACTAGAGCTAATCAACAGAGGGAAGGATTCAAGAAGATAAGAAAAATTTCCATCAAGAAGAGAGATTTTTCAAAGACATTTGAAGGAAACCAGAGAAGCTTCACACAGCATCATCACACAACACTTTTTACCTCTTTTAGAATTCCTAATACATTCTACCAGGCATTATCTGGATCCTACCCTTTAATTATGTTACCATAAAACTCACATTTCCATAGTTCTTTAAGGATAACAAAGTAATTAACTCACAAACTTCTAGTAAGCTAGGAACCAAGTACAAAGTATTCTTTTATTTATTTTGTGGATGAAAACACTGAGGCATAGTAAAGCAAAGCCCAAAGCCACACTAGCTAATGTGCTTTGAACTTGGGCTTTCTGATTCCACAGCTCAGAAGGCAGGGGGCAAGAATCCCAAGGCAGCCAGTGGAATCAGGAAGATGAGCTCAATCTAGCCTCAGACACCAGTAATGTGAATCTGGGCAAGTCACTTAACATGATTTCTGTCTGCCTCAATTTCCCTATCTGAAAAATGAACATGTTGTGAGGGCTATATCTCACATATAATAGCTGTAAAATACTTTATATACCCCAAAAGACTATATAAATGCAGTATCTTTGTCATCACTGATTCCCCCCACTCACCAGTACTTACAGCTTGGGTTGGGGCATCCATGAGATGGCTATTCTAAGAAACAAAAAGATGTTTTAGCTAGAAAGCACCTTGGACAGAACCTAAATAGTGGATTAGCTGAAGAAGCATTTAAGATCTTACTTTGCTCCAGGAACTGTGCAAATCACTAGGAATGCAAAGTAAAGTGAAAACAAGATCTCTATCCTAAAGGAGTTATCATTATAAAAGAGTAAATAACATGCAAAAAATTTTTATCCGTGTCTTGCATATGGAGAGTAAACTCAAAGGGAAGGCTCTAGCTATGTATAGAAGAAAACTAATGCAGATCTCTTTTACACAGAAGGAAACTGAAGGTCTAGATAGCTGAATGATTTTTGTCTTATCAAGTAGCTAGACCCTAAATTTAAACTCCATTTAAAATGTTGAATAAAGTAACGAGTTTGGGGCCAGAAAAACCCGGGCACTAGATAGGGAAATTCCCCAAAGCATCAAGTTTCCTCACTTGTACGATAGGAAGGACAGCATTTGAACTCTACATCACAGTATTATGGGAGGGAAAAACTCCCTGTAAATGAGTTGTTGTTTTTTTTGTTTTGTTTTGTTTTGTGTTTTGTTTTTTGTTTTTCCTAAAAATTTGCTACCTAACCACATAACTGTTGTGAGAGGAAGATGTTATATTACCACCTCTGTTTCAGGTAGTAAATTGAGGTAAATGGAGTTTAAGTGGATTGCCCAGGATCACATAGCCTGCAGATGTCTGAGACTGAAATCTGAACTAGGTTTTGACTTCCACATATACAGTAAAACTTTATAGCAATAAAATAACACGGTATGGCAACATATAAAGTAATCACTACAATGAGTTACTATTATCCAAAAATGTATCACTTAAAAACACAGACATAAGTATAAATCAAAAAAGAAAAAAAAAAACGGTTTTGATGTGTTTTATTTTCAATTTCTAGACCCGGATTCTTAATAAATAATTAACTTCTTTATTCCGTCCACTCAAAAAACAAAGACAAAAAAAGTCCAGGCATAAATTTCATTCGGCGTGGGAGCTTGGAAGCCGTCCCCATAGCCCCCAACTTCTCCAACTTCCCCGGCGTTTGCACTCGATATTTTCACCGCCACCAAGAATACTCCTCCAGGTCTAGCCTAATAGGCCCAGGAAAAGCACGTGTCGCCCCAAATAGCAAGAGCGCCCCACCCCGTTCCCATGGAAATCTATTCTTTACCCCTTCACCACCATCACTACCACTACCGAAGGCCGTGCGCACTACTTTTTTTTTTTTTTTTTTTTTTTTTTTAAGACGGCGTGATCAGATCTGACGCTTCACTCCCTCACGGCACTACATTCGCGGGTCCTCTCCCCAATGCCCGCCCCATCCTTTCGCTTCACCAGGGCGGCGCGCGACGAGGAATCCCTCCGCGCCGCGACGGTCTCAACACTTCTACCCAACGCTACATTCCAAACGGATTCCCGGGAGCCCCACCCCCCCCACTCATATCTTTCCCTTTCCCGTCCCCAACCCGCCTTACCGGCAGCTTGCGTCTCCATAGCAACGCCCCTTCGGAGCTAAAAAAAATAGCGTCAGGTCCCTTCCGTGCAGACTGGGAAGGCTGGACTCTCCGCTAGCGACCTGTTTCCCAATTTTATTTTTTTTAAAAAAAGAGCTGGCGAGGTTATGGCGAATCTGCGGTATTCAACATGGCGGATGGAGTCTTCGCCCTCCTCCCTTTGGGACGTTGACGCTGGCGTCCCGAGCGTCCGCATCAGTTTAAGTGAGGGAGGGGGGGCGAGCTGGAAAGTCCCAGGAGTATTTCCGGCGGGAGACCAGCCTAGTGCGCATGCCTGATTGTAGTTCCTGGTTCTTCTGTACTCTTTTCCCAGCATCTTTGAGCTCCACTAATTCAGGTTTTCACAAGCCACGAAACTAGATTTTATGGAGTTTGGTGGAGCTAAAGGTTTTACATTTCGGAGTACTCCCTCCTTCTGCCTCATACTTAAAGATTGTCTGTTTTCTGGTCTGATAGTCCCTAGTGTTTTTTGGATGGCTAAAATAAGTTTCTGTGGGAGATAAGCTGTTTTCTACAAACATCAAACTTTTAAAAATACATTTTTCTCCAAAAAGATGACTCGGCTTTCTATAGTCACTTAAAGTTCCTGACAAGTCATTTAAGTTTTCAAGTCACACACCTTAGTAAGAATCCATCATCTACTGCCTAATGTCTACAATTAGAACCCAAGTCCAGTGTTCCAAATTTGGCACAAATCACCTTTCTTGGATTTCTGCGCCTGTAAAATAAAGGGATAAGGTTAGATGAGATTTCTAAAGTCCTAGCTATAAATCTGGCCCATGTCTCAGTCAATCGGCAAGTGTGTATTAAATGCCTCCTATGTGAAACACTTATTTAGAGAGAGAAGGTGCAGTAACAAGCAAAGCAGATATCAGTAAAAGGGCCAGGTAAATCTGTAAATATGAGAGAATAGTGGTATATGATCTCTAAATTCCTTAATAGTGTCTATGAAAAAGATGCCAGAGGATCCTGCCCTCATAGAGCTTATAGTTTAATAAGAATGAGACATTGATCACTATTGGAACGTGTATTTATATGTTGTTCAAATAGGTTTGGTTCACAGGGAAATATTGATATCTCCAGACTTCTACTAACCCATCTCTAAGCAAGATTATAATTCCTGCTAATAGGGAAGCCAGAGATTGGAGCCCTGAGGTTTATTGCTCTGCTCTTCTCAGATAAAGCTTCTAGAGATAGAATTATTTCTATCTTCCCCTCCAATAATAATAAGAAGAAGAATGCAACTCTAATGGGAATAATTTTTAGGTTGAATTTTGGTTCTTGTTCCTTATCCCTGACTAGTTCTTGCAGAAAGAAGTGTCTCAAGCTACAAATCCAATAGCCTGAATTCCTTACCACCAAATGCCAATTGCAAAAGATGTGTGTATACCTATACACACACACACACACACACACACACACACACACACATATATATATATATTATGTATATATAATGAATAGCAAATATATCCATTTATTCAAGCTGATAAAGTCAAAGAAGTTTACAGAGGAAAATATATTACGTAACACAATAAATCAGAATGAATAATCTCTTCCCTTAGAAATAGATAAATCAGAAAGAGAGTTCCTAATCACATCTAAGAGAAATTTCTCCAGTTCCTATTAAGGTAAACTGAGAATAAGGACATAATCAAAGGTCTACATGTCCTTTTTCTTTGGTCATTTTCTGACAGACAAGGAACCTCTCCCTGGAGAGATTATGGAATTGCTTATGTCCTCTTTCCATGCCAGAAGCCAGATACATTAGGATCTCTATTTTCCCCAGTTCTTTCCCACCAATTCCCCCACACACTCAGAAATGGAATTACTGTGTAGCCATTCTTTACCAACAAATAGGCTTGAGTCCTGCATTCCACTATAATATCATTATATACAAGATTATTTGCTAATTGCATTACATTCCATAGAGCTAGAGATTAGGGGAAAAGATATAAACATCTCTCCCCTTGTAGAGCTTACAAACCTGTAAAAAGAACAAGATGGAAACAGATATTTATAATAATAATATTATATTCTAATTGTTATGTGATCTAAGGTAGGTAAAAGGGAGTAGGGTTGAGGGAAGGGAGGAAACTTGTGAAAATTAGTGAGATAAAGGAAGACTCCATAAAGGAGATAAAATTTAAAACACCTTTATAGGATATCAGAAAGGAATTTACCAGGTGTAGAATTAAGGCAGCACTGTGGAAAGAAGACTGGATGGAAGTCAAATAACAAAATGGAGAATTAAATTAGTCTTTATTGACCTTTCAAACCTCTCTGAAATCGGAATTATGTGTAAAAGATAAAAATTATTTTTGGTTCCCTCTATGGTCTAGGAAACCAAGAATCCTAGCAATGTAGTGATACATGAACTAACATCAGAGAAATCTGATCCTTAACCCCCCAAGCTCAATCAGCATCATATGCCCATGATGCTAAAACAAGGCTGCATAAGTCAACTCATGATTTTGATAAAGAATTCAATTCTACTCTTCTCCCAATGTCCCAGAAAAACAAAAGGCAGAAACTTGTTCTAAGACAGCACCATGATAAAACCTGTACATCAAAAGAGCCCAGGAAAAGAACTAAAGAGCAAAAAAAAAAGTAAGGCAAGATGCTACTGCATGCTCAAGTGACACTCCACTAGGGAAAGAAGGCAGCATCCAACTGGGATCAGTTTTGTTCATACCCTACCCTCATGCCATACCAATTACCTGGAGCAGAAAGTGAAGCCCGTGAAACATACTATTATGCACAAGATTGGAAGAAGGTTAATATAGTTTTGAGTTCTATCTACAGAGGAAAACACCAACAAAGGAAGAGTCAGAAAGTGAGCAAAAGGAAATAAATGGTAAAAGATTGAAATCACCAAAGAACTCAGGAGAGAACTTCAGGAGGAAGAAAACTCAAAGATCTCAAGCTTATTTAAGCAAATAAACCCAATAGGGAAAATAATAAGTGTGGCCCTTAAATCAGCTAAGTGAAACCAGATATCCATCAGTAAATATTGTTTAAAAAAAAAAGAAAAAAGAAATAACAAGTTATTAAAATTCATTTTGCTCTAGATAAAATTATTCTGACAATTATTCTGACCTGATGATTTCTACATAAATGATTATGTTTCAATATGCAGATGAATATATCCATAAATTTTAATGTAGATGAATAGTTATAATTATTTCTTCTTAAAAGATGATGACAAAGATGAGGAGACAAAAGATCCTGTAGATTCCCAAGAGAGCATGGAACTACATGGAAGGATGTTCCTAATTGTTTTATAAAAGAAATAAGAATTATAAAGAAGAATTTGTCCTATGGAACTAAAGTAACTGACAAAGTAGAAAAACATATCTATGATTACAAGTCTCACCAAAGAGTAAAAATAGATAACTGATCAGAAATGGAAATCCACAGAAGCAAATAACAATCTAAAAGAATAGAAGCAAAAAATGACTATGTTCAAAGAAAACATGATATACAAGCAAAACATTAATCTTGAAAACAGGATACATAGAATTATAGGTCTCCCAAAGAATATAAAAAATCAAAAAACCTGAACACTACAAGAAATAACACAAGAAGATTTCCCCAAATTTCTGAACACAGGAATGATGACTGGATTGGGAGTCAGAGGACTGGCTCTTCCACTTAATATCTATATGAACTTGAGTCAGTCAATTGATTTCTCTGGTTCTCAGATCCCTTGTTGTAGAGGGCCATAACTGGAGAATTATACTTGAAACAAGAATACTTACCACAAGGTGTTAACTCAGTAGAATTGATGAGACAATGGTTCTCTAGTTTACAATTACTTAGTACTTAGCATGGTGATGTAATGGTTCTCTAGTTTACACATAATCAGTATGATGTAATGAGGTGATTGTAATAGGGTATTTAAAGGCTGAGGACTGGAAATGAGACATTCCATCTTTGACTAGCCTCATGGTGGTTGTCCTGCCTCCTTCGCTCCTCCACTAATATCAAGGACTCCAGCTGATCCTGAAGTCTTCCAGAAAGCTAGCCCAAACATTACATTTTGGCGCCCAAACATGGATGTAAGTACCTACACTCAGCATATCAACTGGTGTGATGGTAAGTTCAGTGGAAAAGTCTCTATGACCCGGAAATAAGGTGAGTAAACTAGTCACTTTTGTTTTTCAACTAAAATGGGGCAATTACTAAGAAAACAGCTTTCCCCACCTCAAGGGAAGTATGTAGCAAGCATAGTTAGATTAATAAAGGAGCAAGATTTGTGGGTAATTTGCAAGCAGATCATTGGACTCTTAGTTGCATTAAAATACATGTCTCCTTGGTACTCTAAGAAAGAAAAAATTAGAACCAGATAAGTGGAAACTAGTGAGAGAGCAACTAATTGAAAATTACAATGATAATGGTCCTGATTCAATTCCTAAGGAAACATTCTATATATACAACATAATACAATTGGCTATAAGGAATTACATAAGTTCTAAAATAAGGAAAAAGGAGAAAGAGCAGGAAGGGGATGGTACTGACACCTTATCTGTAGAATGAGGGGATAGACTCCAGCTCTAAATCTATGATTCTATAATTATATTCCTAAGATCAAGATCTAAAGCCTCCAACAGCTCTAAATCAGTGAGCCTGTTTCTTCATTTAAACTATGAAGAGGTTTAAATGATCTTTATGATCATATAATTTCACTCTAAGTACAAACTGTCCCCTGACATGCCCAAGTTAAAAATTAGAAATTTGCTTTCCTGCTTTAGGAAATGTAGATTTGCACAAGTTTCAAAGATCTGGTAAATCTTGCATCTCCTGATGGGCAGGGACCCAGCTCTTCAATCTCTTCTATTACCACTAACCTCGCATCTCCATCACATTAGTCACCTATCAGAACAGTAACATTTTGCAATTTCTACCATCAAGTATCACTCCTGTTTGTCAAGTAATTTTGCTAGGATGCTGAAATTATATTAAATGGTACACTCATTGGCTCTTCAAAGGTTTGAAAATCTGGGATCTCAAAATGCTGCTAAATACGAGTTAGACAATTTCAGGCAAAAGGAGCCCAATATGTTGTACTGCTTATCTGGATCTTACAGTATAGATTGTTTTCTAGGTATGTTATGTCAGAATAATTTTATCTAGAATAAAATGAGTAAAAAAAAAAAAAAAAAAAAAAAACCTGTTAATTGGTTTTTCCTTTTTTTCATCTGTTAGCAACCCTGACCATATTGCTTTGAATTGATTTTCATCAGGAAGTCAGTATTGTTCTGCAGAGCTGACAAGATTGGCTTTGTGCAAAGTATTTTTCCTGCAACAGCATTTTAAATGTTATTTATTGATTAACAGATGGATTGCTTCTCCAGGCTGTTGTTACCAAAGTGAATTTTGGGGAAAAAGAAAATTTTAAATAGTCTCAAAACTCAATTGCCTGTGAATATTAATATGGCCACCTTAAAAGCTGAAAAAAATGAATATGGATAACAGCCCTCTGTTAACTCTTTTTATATTACTTATTTCCTTACCTTGACAAAACAAAAGGGTAGAAGATACAAATGTGTCTGATCAATATAAAGTTTTCAAAATAAATAAGGCCATTTAGGGGAGTTTCAAAATGATTATTTTTCATCTTTAATTAAACAAAATCAAGTCAAGTTAACAAGCAATTATTAAGTATCTACTATATATGCCAGACTCTAATCATAATTGAAAGGAAGAAAAATAGTTTATTCTTTCAAGGACCTCACAGTATAATGGGTGCAACAAAATGCAAACAATTATGTACAAATAAGATTTATACAGGATAATTGAGAATAGTCTCGGAAGACATTAAAAGAAATAAGACTGGGAAAGGCTTCTTGCAGAAAACAAGACTTTGAGTCTTAAAGGAAAGAGAAACCAGGAAGTAAAATTTTTAACTTTACAATGTTAAAAAAAAAAAAATCACAAAGTTTCAGAAATGGAAGGGAAATGAGAGACTTATAGAGCCACAGACTCTTGAGGTTGGAAGAGTTCAGAAATCAATGAATCCAACCCACATCTTAACCAATTTACCCTCACCCCCAGTCCTTATCCTTTCTCCCCACCTCCACTCCTTCTCACCACTACTTGTATAGTAAATATAGTATAGAACTAGGAGAACTTGAGTCCAATCCTATCTCAGACATTGAGTGCCTATGTGAACCTGGGCAAGTTATTTGACTTCATTCAGCCTCAATTTGCTAATTTGTAAAATAGGATTAATAATAATACCTTGCATAGCTATTATAAAGACCACTGAATTAACACATGCAAAGTGCTTTACAACCCTTAAAAACTATCTAAATGATAGTTATTATTATTCTCTTTTTTTTTTATTATACAACAGCCTTCCAAATATTTGAAGACAACTATTATTCCTATAACCTTTCCAACATCTTTTCTCAAGGTTAAATATGCTCGAGTACTTTAATTCTCATATTACATGAATCTTGACCTTCCTGGTCATCTTTCTATGCTCTCCATCCTACAAATGACCTTTTGAGAATGTAGTACTAGAAATGAAACAGATTCAGTGTACAGAGACTAACATCTTCTTTGTCTTGGAAACTATGCTTCCTAATTTTATCTAATATTATGTCTTTTATGGTCACTGGGTCACACTGTTGTTTCATATTGAGTTTGCAATTCAAATAATGAATATATATATATATATATGGCATAGCATAGCATTTATTCCTTCCCTTTGTGACATTTTAAAAATTTGAGAGATATAGTTTCTGGGTAATTAATGATTTTCTTAATAATGTTAGTATATTGTTACTAAAAGAGGGTGGTTAATTGGTTATCTCTCTCAGACAAAAGATGAATAGTGGAAATGGGTTGTTTATGTGCCCTTGGAAGAGTGGTTGTTCTTGAGGGTAGCAATCAATAATAATTGATTAACAATAAGAGAGAATAAGTATCATAATGAGAGGTGGACCTACTCTAATGAGGGGGCAGGGGAATGACTTTGATCATGTCATTTATTTCCAAATTATCCCAAGGCTGGAATCTAGACAAAAAAAATCTATATCCCTCAACCCAGGTTGGGTGGAGTAGAACACTATGGGCGAGAGTTTCACCTTAGATTAAATTCTTATAAGCAATACCTAGATACAGAACATTAATTTTATCTGTCATCATTGGTTTTGTTCTTCAGTGATTAAGCCTTGAAATGAGAACTTTAGAAAAAAAAGGGGGGGGGGGACTCTGGATCTCCCTAGCAATCATTTAGTAAGCATTTCTCTCACCTCAGAAAATGTAAATACCTCATAGGAGCCCAGAAATAAGACACAGAAAACATGTGAAGCAATCACAGGGAGGTAATAAGCAGTCCTCTTCTCTCACTAAGAGGCATACTATTCAGGAACTCTCTCTTTCTAGAAGGGAGAATCTCTGAACTCCTAGACTTTGGGCTTCATTCATAGCAACCCCCAAGATAAGCAATATCTCAAAATTTTACTTTCTTTGTTAAGACTAAATTCTGGGGACACTAATACATTGTTGGTAGAATTGTGAATATATCCAGCCATTCTGGAGAACAGTTTGGAACTATGCTCAAAAAGTTATCAAACTGTGCCATACCCTTTGATCCAGCAGTGTTACTATTGGGCTTACATCCCAAAGAGATTTTAAAGAAAGGAAAGGGTCCTGTATGTGCAAGAATGTTTGTGGCAGCCTTCTTTGTAGTGTCCAGAAACTGGAAACTGAGTGGATACCATCAATTGAAGAATGGCTAAATAAATTGTGGTATATGAATATTATGGAATATTATTGTTCTGTAAGAAGTGACCAACAGGGTGATTTCAGAAAGTCCTGGAGAGACTTACACGAACTGATGCTGAGTAAAATGAGCAGGACCAGGAGATCATTATATACTTCAACAACAATACTATATGATGATCAATTCTGATGGACCTGGCCATTTTCAGCAATGAGATGAACTAAACCAGATCCAATGGAGCAGGAATGAATTGAACTAGCTACACCCAGCGAAAGAACTTTGGGAGATGACTATGAACCACTACATAGAATTCACAATCCCTCTATTTTTGTCCACCTGCATTTTTTATTTCCTTTACAGGCTAATTGTACACTATTTCAGAATCCGATTCTTTTTGTACAGCAAAATAACTGTTTGGACATGTATACTTATTTTGTATTTAATTTATACTTTAATATATTTAGCATGTATTGGTCAACATACCATGTGGGGGAGGGGTTGGGGGGGAAGGATGGGAAAAATTGAAACAAAAGGCTTGGCAATTGTCAATGTTATAAAATTACCCATTAACTTCTAAATAAAATGCTATAATAATTTTTAAAAGACTAAATTCTGGATTATGCTACACAACAAATCCCTCCTTTCTTCATATGGGACACTAAGTTCAGGGATCTTGCTCACAGCCGTAAACTACCACATAAACAAACACTATATGGGGTTTTCATTTACTTTTCCAGGATATTTCTTCCACCATTGGAAGGTGCAACTTCTATTTTTCTTGAGTAGGAAAGTCCATTCTGAGTTCTCTGGACTCTGACCTATGTAGACAAAACTAAAGATGGCCTACACATATTCTGTGTGTTTGTGTCCATGGATATCTATTAATGACTTGTAGAAGTGGTAGAGGGTAGAGATTGTGTGAGAGTGTATACATATAGACAATTCCTCCTTCCCCCAAACAGCTCAGTTGACTTTTATTTCCACTGCTTTCTGGATTAGTTTGGAGTCGAGAGGGAAGAAGACCAAGTGGGGAAAGATCAAAATAACTAAATGATGGAACTGGTCTTCATCTCTAAAGCACTTCTTAAAGACCTGCACAAAAAGAGGAATTCATCATCTGAGCATCCTAGGCCAATGGAATTATTTTGGGATCAGCCCTAGTTAATGAAACCTATTCAGCATCTAACAACTTGTCAGGTTTATAAGAATATGAGACACTGTGTCAGGGAGTTAAATGTGTGGTGAATATAGTACTAGACTTAGAGACTAGAATATCCGAGTTTAATCCTGTCCAGAGTATTTACAAGCTATGTGACCTGGTTTTTTATAAGGATTTTTTTCCCCCAAGCTGTTTCCTTTATATTTTTGATGCACAGATTTTATTTATGCAAAAACTTTTTAATTTTCTAAAATCAAAATTATCTATTTTCTTTCCTGTGGTTTTTTTCTATTCCTTGGAAAGCACCTCAATATATTCTTTTTTTTTTTTAACAGCTACAAATTTCCCCCTATGAATTATTTGGCTTCATCATAAAAATTTTGGCACATTGTCTAAATGTTTTCATTATTTTTAATGTAATTATGTTATTTCTATGATTTGTTCTTTGACTCATCCGTTTTCCAGGTCACAGCTTCTAAACCTATATGTCCCAGTTAACCCAAGCATACTTACTTCCAGAATCCCTACCTTTCTTTCAGGAATTACTTTTGCTTGCTCTTCTCTCTCATCTCCACTTGGTTTCCCTTTCTCCGGTAACATGTGACTTTCTAAAGTTCCTGTTTCTTTGCTTCTATGGTTTTTCTTCTTACTCCATCAGGAGCTGGACTCTTCCTTGAGTCTATTTCCTAAAGTTAGTGAGATGATTTTTAATGATCACCTTGAAATCTGATCACTTTATCCTATTCCACAGTTTTCTTTGATTCATTCAAGAGATTAATTAGCACCTTATAAAGAGACCATCTCTTATGGCCTCAACTTTTTTTTTTTTTTATTATTATAGCTTTTTATTTACAAGATATATGCACGGGTAATTTTTCAGCATTACCCTTGCAAAACCTTCTGTTCCAACTTTTCCCCTCCTTTCCCCCACTCCTTCCCCTAGATGGCAGGTAATCCAATACATGTTAAATATGTTAAAGTACATGTTAAATACATATATGTATATATATATATATTTATAGTTATCTTGTTGCACAAGAGAAATCGGATCTAGAAAGAAAGGAAAAAAAAATCTGAGAAGGAACACAAAAATGCAAGCAAACAATAACAGAAAAAGTAGAAATCTTTCTTTCTAGGTCTATGACTTTATGACAGCTAACATCTCCCATTGGCAGATATTGAATAGATACACAGACACAGGTGGCTATCTGCCCCCCTTTCAGCTGGCCCAGTTCTTCTCTAGGACAACTGAATGCTGATTGACATATATTTTGAAATATGTTCTAATTGCAAAGAGAGTCTATTCTCATTGACTCGCAGGAATGACTTCAAAGATTAAAGATTCACATCACACAATAAAAGCTATCTATAGCTAGGTCCCAATTAGTGTGAATAATAAATTCTCTAAACTGATCATTTATATTCAGATTCACATTACTTGAATGATTGTGGAAAATATGATTGGTTATAGCTCAATGGAAATATGGAAATATGTGAATAGAAAGTGTGAATTCAAATAATGTGACTTCTTCAGAAGGATTCATAATTGCATTAGTTAGGATCTAACTACTATTTTAGTTTATTGATTACTTGGAACTGCTCACAGTTCCAAAAGAAATAGTTACTTGAACAGTTACTTTCTTCTTCAAAGTTCTGAATCAGCTGTTTCTGGGTTTTAAATGTGATAAGCTGTTATATACTGGAGAAATGTGAATACCAGAATTGTAGTATGATTTGGGGACAAATGTAATTTCCCTGACTATAAATAGATGAGAATTTGTTTACTAACTATAACCTAAGAAGAATTTATTCAGGAAAAGGCTTCAGAATCTTAACTTAGAGAGATGAGAGAGAAAACAGAGAGAAGAAGAGGAAGAAAGATTTCAGAAATTCATTAGCTAAGTTTGTATCTAGAAGTGATGGATAGTACATTTACTTAAAGAGTAAATCTAGATAAATAGAATTAATAGTTTGGAAGTGGAGAGTCAGATAAGTCTCTTGGGATCAAGTAATTTTGATTAAAATGTTATACCTTCTGAGGTATTACTCAAGCATAGTGTAGATCAGTTCACTTTAGACACAGTAGCATCTATTTGACATACAAGCTACATTCATCAAGGAATTTTTATAGCTAATACATGAGATAGAAAGAGGACTCCAAAGTTTACATTTTGGGATTGTGAATTATCTTGAACATTGGAGTTTTCCTCATTCATGAGCCTTCTCAGCAGTTTCTATAAATGTATGTGCCCTCAAAAGAGGCACTAAATAAATGTTTATGGAATTGAAAGGTTATCCTACTTTAGGTGCTGCAGTCTCATACAATGACTTTGGAGTTTTGGTCTGTTCCCACTTGTCCTTTTCGAGTTCAAGGCACAGTTAGTGAGAGCCACTCCACCAAAAGCTTGAGTCATGGCAATTTTGGAGACAAGATTCCGGGTAAGATGTTGCTGCCAATCCAGAAGAGAATATTTGAGAAGCTAGAGCACTGGAACATAATCCAGGATGGGCTTGCATCTTGGAACTTTATGGAATCAAAATGTTATATAAAAATTGAGGTAATCTGTGAATCTAATCCCGCACTTCCCTCAAGACTAAAGTGAATATTTGTATACTTGTTTTTATTGTGCCTTTGAAGTAAATATTCTTTTGTAAAAGTGAATCTGACTGTTAAGTGGTTAAATGGATTGAAATTTCAGGACCCCTGAAATTGGAGGGGAGGGGGGACACAAGTGATAGGAGATTGAGCCAGTAGAAAAAGCCAAACATCCCAAAATTCCTTTAGAAGCACTTGAAGAATTTTGAGAAGGGTTAAAATGTTAACTAGTTGATACTTATGAGGGTATATTGAACTAGAAGACACTGAGGGAAAACACGATCTAGAATTCCATAGAGAGAGAGATCACCCAGTCTCCTAGCTCTTAGATCATTTATATTAATAAAGTTGTTTCTAACTGTATTTTATCTTAGAATAACAGAATTTTAGAATCAGAAAGATACCTTGTGGATCAGCTGAGGCAATTTCTTCATCTTACAGATAAGTAAACAAAGGCTCAGGATAGATCCAAAATCACACAAGTAATAAACAAGAGAAACAGAATTTGAATCTATCCCTTCTGATTATAAATGTAAGATTCATTCCATTCTTTGTTATAAGGAAGCAGGATATGAGTGAGGCATGTTGGCAGAAAATAAGTTTTTGAGAAATTAACACTATTTCTACTCCATTGAGCAGATCTTTGAAAATTATGTCTCTATGGTACTGATACCTAAACCAGGTAAGTTGAAAACAGAGAAAGAAAATTATAGACCAGTGTCCTTAATGAATATTGATACAAAAATCTTAAATAAGATATTAGTAAAAAGACTACAGAAAATCATCCCCAGGATAATACATCACGATCAAGTAGGATTTATACCAGGAATGCAGGGCTGGTTCAATATTAGGAAAACTATCAGTATAATTGGCCATATTAATAACCAAATTAACAAAAACCATATGATCATCTCAATAGATGCAGAAAAAGCATTTGATAAAATCCAACATCCATTCCTATTAAAAACATTTGAGAGTATAGGAATAAATGGACTTTTCCTTAAAATAATCAGTAGCATCTATTTTAAAACCATCAGTAAGCGTCATATATAATGGGGATAAACTGCAACCATTCCCAATAAGATCAGGAGTGAAACAAGGTTGCCCACTATCACCATTACTATTCAATATTGTATTAGAAATGCTAGCTTTGGCAATAAGAATTGAGAAAGAGATTTAAGGAATTAGATTAGGTAATGAGGAAACTAAATTATCACTCTTTGCTGATGATATGATGGTATACTTAGAGAACTCCAGAGATTCTACAGAAATAATCCACATCTTTAGCAAAGTTGCAGAATACAAAATAAACCCACATAAGTCATCAGCATTCTTATATATCACTAACAAAATCCAACAGAGTTACAAAAAGAAATTGCATTTAAAGTAACTACTGATAGTATAAAATATTTAGGAATCTATCTGCCAAGGGAAAATCAGAAACTTTATGAGCAAAACTACAAAACACTTTCCACACAAATTAAGTCTGATCTAAAAAATTGGAAAAATATTAAATGCTCTTGGATGGAGCGAGCAAATATAATAAAGATGACAATACTACCTAAACTAATCTATTTATTTAGCGCTATTCCAGACTCCCGAAAAACTATTTTAATGACCTAGAAAAAATAACAACAAAGTTCATATGGAAAAACAAAAGGTCAAGAATTTCAAGGGAATTAATAAAAAAAAAAATCAAGTGAAGGTGGCCTAGCTGTACCAGATCTAAAATTACATCATAAAGCAGCAATTACCAAAACCATTTGATATTGGCTAAGAAATAGACTAGAGATTAGTGAAATAGGTTAGGTTCAAAGGAAAAAACAGTCAATAACTTTAATAATCTAGTGTTTGACAAACCTAAAGACCTCAGCTTTTGGGATAAGAACTCACTGTTTGACAAAAATTGCTGGGAAAATTGGAAACTAATATGGCAGAAATTAGGCATTGACCCACTCTTAACACCATACACCAAGATAAGGTCAAAATAGGTTCATGATCTAGGCATAAAGAATGAGATTATAAATAAATTAGAAGAACATAGGATAGTTCACCTCTCAGACCTGTGGAAAAGGAAAGAATTTATGACCAAAGAAGATCTAGAGATCATTATTTATCACAAAATAGAAAATATCAAATTGAAAAGTGTTTATACAAACAAAAATAATGCAGACAAGATTAGAAGGGAAGCAGTAAAGTGGGAAAATATTTTTTCAGTCAAAGGTTCTGGTAAAGGCCTCATTTCCAAAATATATAGAGAATTGACTCTAATTTATAAGAAATCAAGCCATTCTCCAATTGATAAATGATCAAAGGATATGAACAGACAATTCTCAGACAAAGAAATTGAAAGTATTTCTAGCCATATGAAAAGATGCTCCAAGTCCTTATTAATCAGAGAAATGCAAATTAAGACAACTGAGATACCACTACACACCTGTCAGATTGTCTAGAATGACAGGGACAGATAATGCAAAATGTTGGAGGGGATGTAGGAAACCAGGGACACTAATACATTGTTGGTAGAATTGTGAATATGTCCAACCATTCTGGAGAACAATTTAGAACTATGCTCAAAAAGTTAGGAAACTGTGCATACCCTTTGATCCAGCAATGTTACTACTTGGCTTTTATCCCAAAGAGATCTTAAAGAAGGGAAAGGGACCTGTATGTGCAAAAATGTTTGTGGCAGTCCTCTTTGTAGTGGCTAGAAAGTGAAAATTGAATGGACGCCCATCAATTAGAGAAAGGCTGAATAAGTTATGGTATATGAATGTTATGGAATATTATTGTTCTGTAAGAAATGACCAGAGTAGGATTTCAGAGAGTACTGGAGAGACTTATATGAACTGATGGTGAGTGAAATAAGCAGGACCAGGAGATCATTATATACTCCAACAACAATGCTATATGATGATCAATTCTAATGGATGTAGCCATCTTCAGCAATGAGATGAACCAAATCAGTTCCAATAGAGCAGTAATGAATTGAACCAGCTACACCCAGCAAAACAACTCTGGGAGATGACTATGAACCACTACATAGAATTCCCAATCCCTCTATTTTTGTCCACCGGAATTTTTATTTCCTTCACAGGCAAATTGTACACTATTTCAAAATCTGATTCTTTTTGAACAGTAAAATAACTGTTTGGACATGTATACATATATTGTATTTAATTTATACTTTTAACATCCTTAATATGTATTAGTCAACCTGCTATCTTGGGGAGGGGGTGAGGGGAAGGAGGGGACAAATTGGAACAAAAGGTTTGGCAATTGTGAATGCTGTGAAATTACCCATGCATATAACTTGTAAATAAAAAGCTATTAAAAAAAAAGAAAAAAAAAGAAAATTATGTCTCTAACAATTTTAGATGTAGAAATTAAAGCCATTTTTAATCATATGAAGAAACATTCTAAAAGCACACTTTTCAGATTAAGATGATAGAAAAAGATAATGATAAATATTGGAAGGGACGTGGAAAAATTTGGACATTTATGCCTTGTTGGTGGAGTTGTGAAATGATCCAATTATTTCTGGAGAGCAATTTGGAACTATGCCCAAAGGGCTATAAAACTTTAATCTAGCAATCTCACTACTGGGTCTGTATCCTAAAGCGATCATAAAAGAGGAAAAAGAAACACATATGCAAAAATGTTTGTAATAACTCTTTTTGTAGTGGCAAAGAATTAGAAACTGAGGATGCCCATCAATTGGGGAATGATTGAATAAGTTATAGTATATAAATGTAATAGAATATTTTTATTCTATAAAAAATGAGGGGCAGGCTAATTTCAGGAACGATTTTCATGAACTGATGCTGAGTGAAATGAACAGAACCAAGAAAACATAGTACATAATAACAACAAGATTACATGATGATCAACAATGTGGTGATTCAAGGCAATTCCAATCGAATTGGGATGGAAAATGCCATCTGCATCCAGAGAGAAAACTATGGAGACTGAATGTGGATCAAAGTATAGTATTTTCAACTATTTTTGTTTGTTTTGTTTTGTTTTTCCTCTCCCTTTGTTCTGATTTTTCTTGTACAATGTGACAAATAAAAGGATTACACATATTCAACCTATCTTATGATGATTGCTGTGAATCTCCTCTGATGATTGTTGATTTGGGAAAGGAGAAAGTAATGGGGGGAAGAAGAAAAATTTGGAACACAGTCTTTTCTTTTAATAGTATTTTATTTTTTCCAAATACATGTAAAGATAGTTTTCAACATCCATTTTTGTAAAATTTTGTGTTATAAATTTTTTCAGTGTTTATAGTATTAAAAACAACTTTGTTGTTCATAATTATTCTTCCAAAAATATTGCTATTACTATATAAAATGTTATCTTTAATATAATTTCACTTTTCGTTATTTCATGTGTCTTTGTTTTTCTAAAATCAACCAGTTCAGAATTTCTTATAGCATAGTAGTATTAAATCACAATCATATACCACAGCTTGTTTAACCAATCCCCAATTGACATGTATCCCCATAATTTCCAATTTTTTACCACCATGAAGACAGCTGCTATAAATATTTCAGAAAATATGGGTTCTTTTTCTTTTTTCCCCTTATCATCTTGGGAAACAGACATAATAATAGTCTTACTGGGTCAAAGGGTATATACAGCTTTTGTAATTCTTTGGGCATAATTTGAGATTATTCTCCAAAATGGTTGAATCAGCTCCCAGTTCACATCCAGAAAACCTCCCCAAGAAACCTCTCTCCCAGAGAGAACTATTATATTAAAGAAGAAAAACACCACAATACATGACCAAATTATAAAGGAAATAGCATAAGAAACCTAGAAAAACATAGAACACTTATTAGACTTACAAAGAAGAGAAGAATTCATGAATAAATAAGAGATAGAAAGCATTGTAAGTTGTGAAATAAATAATTTTGATTACATTAAAATAAAAAAAGATTTTATACAAGTAAAATGATATTTTCCCAGTTTTTCCACATTTCTCCCAACATTGTCATTTTTCCCCTTCTATCATTATAGCCAGTCTTCTAGGTAGGCGATTATATTTCAAATTGTCCCAGTTTTTCCACATTTCTCCCAACATTGTCATTTTTCCCTTCTATCATTATAGCCAGTCTTCTAGGTAGGCGATTATATTTCAAAGTTATTTTATTTTTCCTTTTGCTAAACAATGATGATTTAGAGTAATTTTTATGAATATATATTTGATATCTTTATTGAAAAATTGCCTGTTCATGTCTTTTGACCACTTATCAGTTGAAGGAATGATTCACCTTCTTATAAATTTGACAAAGTTCTCTACATATTTGATATCTTGGGGGCAGCTAGATGGCATAATGGATAGAGCACCAGCCCTGAAGTCAGGAGGACCTGAGTTCAAATCTGGTCTGAGACACTTAACACTTCCTAGCTGTGTGACCCTGGGCAAGTCACTTAAAGCCAATTGCCTCAGGGGGGGGGGAAAAAAGAGCTACTTCAATCATATTTGATATGAGGCCTTTATTGGAGAAACCATCTATAAAATTTTCCCTAATTTATTCTTCCCTTTTAATTTTCACTACATTGATTTTACTTGTATAAAATCTTTTTTTATTTTAATGTAATCAAAATTATTTATTTCACAACTTACAATGCTTTCTATCTTTTATTTATTCATGAATTCTTCTTTTCTTTGTAAAACTAATAAGTGTTCTATGTTTTTCTAGGTTTCTTATGCTATTTCCTTTATAACTTGGTCATGTATTGTGGTGTTTTTCTTCTTTAATATAATAGTTCTCTCTGGGAGAGAGGTTTCTTGGGGAGGTTTTCTGGAGGCAGCCTTAGTTGCAGTTGAAAGTAATAATCACCCAAAATGCTGGTAACAATGCAAATATTTATTTTCTCCTTACCAAAATAGCCCGGTTAGTTGTGGCCTATCTCTCTGCTTGGTTCTAAGAGCCCTTGCAGCTTTGTCCTTTGCTTCTGCCTCTGCTTTCTTCAGCTTCCATCTAGCACAAAGATGGAATGAATCTCTTGTCTCCTTCACTTGGGGCTCGGCTAGCTTTCTGGAGAGCCTTTCAGACCAGTGTTGGTCTCAGTGGGGGAAGTGCAGGAGCCCAGCCACCACAGTAGTGTGAGATGAAGATTAATCTGCTTGCGCCTCCGAGAGAGTGCTTCTTCTCAACTGAACTGATGTTCCCTTCTCAATCTTCAGCTGAACTCCCTTGACTGGCTCACTGAAGCTCTATTTATGCTCCTTCTCCGAGAGAGGGATTGTGGTTTATGAGAGAGTGGAATTATGGATTTCCTCTCAGAGTACTCTCTGGCCCTAAGAGCTTTAAGAGAGGTGAGAATTCATAAAGTTACAAAGTTTACTTTGTGACTCTCCCATCCTTGTGAACTCCAATGAGTACTTAAATACTTCTTGCTTATATGAGCTCTCTAAAGGTATGAACACAAGCATTGCATCAATTAGTTCTACTTAGTACCTTGTTTCAGGTCCTGGCCCAAAACATCTCCTTGTAAGATCAGATCAATGATACTGAACCATGCTAAATTAGATAATTATTGTCTCTATCAACTCTAATGACTTAACAGTTTGTAAAGATTCCAACAATGTATCCATGACCATTGACCTTAGTTTGGCAAATGATGTAAGATATTGATCTAAACCAGTTTTTGACAGATTACTTTCCAATTTTTCAAACAATTTTTATTAAGTGTATTTTTTTATCCCAAAAGCTTAAATCTTGACTTTTGTCAAACATAAGGTTACTATAATAATTTACTATTATGCATTGTATGTCTACTTTGTTCCACTGATTCACTTTTTTTTTGCCATTACCAGATAGTTTTGATAATTATTGCTTTATACTATAATTTAACATCTGAAACTGCTAAACCTCCCTCTTTACACATTTTCATTAATCTCTTTGATATTCTTGACTTTTATTCTTCCAAATAAATAAATAAATAAATTATTATAGTTTTTTTTCTTAGCTCAATAAAATAATTTCCGGTGGCTTAATTGATGTGGCATTAAATAAGTTCATTTAAGTAGAATTGTCATTTTTATTATATTGGATTTGTCTACCCATGTACAATTAATATTTCTCCAGTTAATTAAATCTGACTATTTGTATAAAAAATGTTTTATAATTATGTTCATGTTGTTCCTCAGTTTGTCTTGGCAGTCATCCTCCCAGGTATTTTATATAATCTACAATTATTTTAAATGAGGTGTCTTATTATCTCTTACAGAGTTTTGGTGATATATAGGAAATATAGATGGTTTATATAAGTTTATTTTATATCCTGTTGTTTTGCTAAAATTTTTGTTTCCACTAACTTTTTAGTTGAATCTCCAGGATTTTCTGAGTATATTATAATATCAAATGCAAAGAGAAATAGCTTTATTACCTCATTTCCTATTCTGATCCTTTCAATTTATTTTTTTCTTATTGCTATTGCTATTATTTCTAATAAAATATTGAATAATATTAGTGATAATGGACATCTTTATTCTGCTCCAAATCTTATTGGGAAGGTGTCTAGCTTAGTCCCATTATAAATAATGCTTGCTTACCATTTTATATAAAGTTTTTTGGTCATTTTAAGGGAAAATTCACTTATATCTATGCTTTCAAGTGTTTCTTAATAGTAATGAATGTAGTATTTTGTCAAGAACTTTGTGTCTATTGACATAATCATATAAATTTTATTACTTTTTATTGATAAAATAAAAAATTGATATTGATAAAATATGTTAATAGTTTTCCTTATGTTAAATCATCCCTGCATTTGTGGTATAACTCTCACTTGGTCGCCATGTATAATCTTTGTGATGCAGTGTTGTTGTTTTTTATTTTCAAAACACATGCATATATAATTTTTCAACATTGACCCTTGCATAGCCTTGTGTTTCAGATTTTTCCCCTCTTCCCCCCAACCCCTCCCCTAGACAGCAAGCAATCCAATATATGTTATACATGTTAAAATATATGTTAAAACCAATATATGTAAATATATTTATGCAGTTCTCTTGTTGCACAAGAAAAATCAGATCAAAAAGGAAAGAAAATGAGTAAGAAAACAAAATGCAAGTGAACAACATCAAAAAGAGTGAGAATGTTATATTGTGATCCACATTCAATTCCCAGTCCTCTCTCTCTATATAGATGGCTCTCTTCATCACGAGAACTGGCATCAATCATCTCATTGTTGGACAGAGTCATGTTCATCAGACTTAACCATTGTATAATATTGATGTTGCTGTGTAAAATGCTTTCCTAAATCACTCATTCTTTAAAATTAGGTTATTTAGTCTCTAATTTTTAATCTGTTTACATGGTCCCTTATCAAATATATTTTTTATTGCATTATGATATGAAAAGGATGCATTCAATATTTCTACCTTTCTATATTTAATATATTATTATACTATGTATTATCATATAGTATATGTCATGTTGTATATCCTTACTTATTATGTTATATTATCCTATATATATCATTATATTAATATACCTTATATTAACGATAAATTTTTATGCCCTAAAAAATGGTACCATAAAGGTAAAGGTACCATATACTGCTAAAAAATAAAATAAAAACTAATTTATTCCTTTCTATTCCCATTCAATTCTCTTCATATTTCTATCATATCTACCTTATCTAAGAATCTATTCATCTTCTTGACTTTTATTTATTTTTAGTTATATTTATTTAGTTCTGAGAGAAGAAGACTTGGGTCCCTCATTATTACAGCTTTATTATTTATTTCCATCTGTAATTCATTTAGATTTTCCTTTAAAAATGTGGATTCTATAGCATTTGGTTGCATACAAGTTTAGGTCTGATAAAACTTTATTATCTATGGTACCTTTGATCATAACATAGTTTTATTTTGCTGAGGCATTTGGGGTTAAGTGACTTGCCCAGAGTCACACAGCTAGGAAATATTAAATGTCTGAGGTTGGATTTGAATTCAGATCCTCCTGATTTCAGGACCAGAGCTCTATCCACTATGCCATCTAGCTGCCGCCATCTATATCTCTTTTAATTAAATGTATTTTAGTTTTAACTTTGAGATCATGATTGCTAACCCTGCTTTATATATATATATATATATCAGTTGAAACATAACAAATTCTATTCTAGCTCTTTATTTTTACTCTATGTGTTATATCTTATTTTTAAATGTATTTCTTGAAAACAAAATGTCAGATTCTGTTTTTTAATTCATTCTGCTATCCATTTCTCTTTTATGGGTGAGTTCATCCCATTTACAATGAAAGTTATATTAGCTGCACATTTGTCTTCATCCTATTTTTTGTCATTGCTTACCCCTCTCTTTTTAACCTATTCCTCCTCAAATGTCTGATTTTTAACCTTTGTTTCTCTAGTAAACATCCTTTCTAAGAATCCTTTCCTTAATCCCTTGCTTATCCTCTCCCTTACTCTCCTATTTTTTAATTTATTCACCATTGTAAGGATCTCTCCCTTATCCTCTTCCATTCCCCTCTTATTTTTTGACCTGCACATCCTATCATTATTTTATCCCCTAAGTATCCTAGTCCTTCATAAGTTAAAAAGATGTTTATACCCTTCTTTATTCCTTCTTTGTTCTGTCTTTAACCTAATTTTGATGAGGATAAGGTTTTAGCATTAAAGCCCTCTATCCCCTTCAACTTCCACTGTAGCAGTTCTTCCATTCATGTCTCATTTTTGAGATAATTGCTCCATTAGACTTCTCCTCACCCAATTTCATTTTTAAATATCATATTATTCTCAACTCAATCCCAAGCCTTCTATCTACATATGTTCTTTCATACTAAGTAATGATAACATTTTTTAAAGTTACAGATAACTTTTTTCCATGTAAGAAGTAAAGATTTTGACCTTAGTAAGTCCTTTATAATTTTTCATTAATGTTTACTTTCTTATGTTTCACTTGAGTGTAATAGGTCAAATATTCCATTTAGTTCTGACCCTTCACAAATATCTGAAAGTCCCAAAGTTCATTAAATATTTTTTTTTTCCATTCAGGATAACACAGCTTTTCTGGGAAAGTTAGTCTTGGTTGCAAGCCCAGCTACTGTGTTCTTCAGAATATTTTGTTCTGTGATCTTTGGTCTTTTCATGTAGAAACATTTAAATCTTGTGTTATTCTCTGTAGTATAATTTTCCTCCTTAGTTGTTTATAGAACTTTCTCCTTGATTTGGTGTAATGCTGAAGAAACTGAACAAGACAAGAGATTAGAGACCAATTCAATAGTTTATTAAATGGAGAGAAATACTGGGACCAATGGATCTATGTTTGATCCCAGGGCTAGACGAGACTATCATCTCAAAGAGTCTAGCCCCAATTATCGGGACAGCAAGCTTTTTATAGAATAACAAGAACAATGACATAGTGGAGGTACCTAGGTGAGGATAACCTAATGGAGATTACTGATATTCTAATAACATCTAAAATGGATAAACTTTTATCTTGTCAAATATTAAAAAGGAATGTCTATAAAACCTTTATCTCAAACATTAAGAGGGAAAAGTTATAACCTAAGGCAGAATAACTAAATAGGACAATTGGAGAAACTGGGTAACAACATTGAAAGGGAACTTTGGCATAACATTGGGACCTTTAAAACTTTTTCATTTTGGAATCTCTTTTAGGTGGTGATCAATAATTTTTTTTCTATTTCTATGTTATACTTCAGGGTAATTTTCTTTAATAATCTCTTGAAGTATATTATCTCTCTTTTTTTAATCATTACTTTTGGGTAATCCAAAACTTCTTATATCATCTTTTTCTAATCTTCTCCAGGTCCATTGTTTTTCTAATGAGATGTTTCACATTCTCTTGTATTTTTTTCATTCTTTTGATTTTGTTTTATTACTTTTTGGTGTTATAAAATTACTAGCTTTGCCCATTTCTAATTTTAAGGAGTAATTTTCTTCTGTAAGTTTTTTGGATTTCTTTTTATTATTGGTTGACTTTCTTTTCATAATTTTCTTGATTCTCTTGCATTATTCTTAATTTTTTTCCCTTAATTTTTCCTCAATCTTTATTTGATTCTTAAAATTCTTTTTATGCTCTTGTGACTATTTTGCCTTTTTCTTTGAGATTGAAGTCACCATTTTAACTTCACTATCTTCTGAGTTTGAATCTATCTATGGCTGGGTTCTTTCTCTTTGCTTACTCATTATTATTTTTAGCAGCTTATTTCTTCTTGTCTGTTAACTTTGTGTAAAAGTCAGGCTCAAGGATAATATCTCAGACTGCAGTTGTTTTGTGCTGTTTTTGTCTAAGCTCTCTTTAAAGGTTTAATTTCATCTATTCGTTTGTGCACTTGAGCAATGCTGTCACTACAACTGCTCTTATTTCTTGTGTTTCCTCCTGAAGCTGAAAGTTTCATCTCACCTTCTGTCCTGGAACCAAAACCAGAGACTTTCTGAGTGCCAGCAGAGTCCTTGCCCTTTGCTACCACACTCACCCATAGCCCTGCCATCTGAGCTGTCTTGGAGACAAAAGCTCCTGAAGAGGAAGCTGCAATGCACACAGTTACACCGAGGACTTATTTGTTGATTTGTATCTGCCCTAAGGCATTAACTTCAATCAGGTCAAACCATAACTTTAGGAGGTTTGGTTTTTTTCTAAGGTTCTCAAAAGTTGTCTTAAGGGATAAGTGCTTTGCCCTGACTTTAAATTATATCTGCTGCTCTAAGGTTGTTCTGAGGCATTATTTTATATTGTTTGTGGGGAAATTTAGGTAATTTTCTCTCTTATTCCACCATCTTCCAAGAATCCTCTCTATTATCTACCCATTTTTTAAAAGAGGAAACTGAGGTAGGCAGATATTAAGTGACTAGCCAAGGGTCACATAGCTGAGACTGGATTGGAGCTCAGGTCTTCTTGATTCTGGGTCCAAAGTTCTTTTCATTATTCCACCTATCTGCCTTATTTAATATGTTGCATAAACTTACTATATGCTATTGAGCAAAAGTATGACACTACCTTTCTTACCTTTACTCCTTTACCTGAAACTTTGGCAGCTCCCCATCATTTGTAGGCATTTACATGCTAGTTGGTATTTAAAGCTGTTCACAACCTAGCTGTGGTCCATTTTTCCAGAATGCTTACACATTACTCCCATTCATGCATTCTACATGTCAGTCCAATTGACCTAATTAATGTTCCCTATAAATTGCATTCTAAGATCTTTCTATTATCCTTTGTGGACAAACTATTTCTTTCCCCATCCCACCCTTCACCTCTATCTTTTTTATAGCCCCTAGATTTTCTCAAGGTGAAGGTTATCTCTCAATGAGAGATCTCTCATAGAGAATAGAAAAGATCTTAGAATGTAATTTATAGGGAGATTTTTCTTCATTCCGTACCACCACTTACCTTCCACTCTCATCACTGTGTGTTTATTTCTTGTGTATTCCAGTGTTCATTTGTGATCTTGGTGCCCTTTTTTGAAAGAATGTACTCTCTTTGAGGGCAGGGACTAGCTTACCTTTGTATTTGTATCATGGTTTTGAACAGAGCATGGCACATAATAAGCACTAAATAAAAGCTTGTTGGTTGATTGTTTGATTTGAAGACTACCTTAACTTCTCATCTTACATGACTCTTTTCTATGGCTTTCCTTAGGCAATCTACTTCTAATTCACCAGAGCCCTACCTCTTGTTTTTCTTTTTTAAATATTTTACAGATACCAGTGTAACACTTGGATTGCTTACCTGTCTTCCTTAACTCATATTCCATAAACAGTTTTGTCTTTTCTAGTCATGTATACCCTTGATTATCTGTTATACAAATTCCTGTTTATCATACTAGATAGAATGCTGGACTTGGACTTAGGAAAATCTGAACTCAGATCCCCCCTTATACTTTAATAATTATAGAACCCTCACTAAATAACTTAATATCTATCTGCCTCAGTTGCTTCCTTCCTATGTCAAATAGAGATAGTAATAGCATCTATCTTGTAACATTTTTGTGTGGATCAAATGAAGGTTATTTATGAATCTTAAAGTACTAAATGAATGCTAGTCATTATCATTACTATTATAATATATTTCAGCTCACATTCACTGTGGATCTTTCTATCAATCTTTATTATAGGTAGAATCTTTATTCTGAAATCACGATATTCTTGGTTTGCAGCCATTTAAAATCACTAAAAATAAATTGGGGTTAAACAATAGGCTTTTTCAGTTTATTGGAGAAGTCATTAAAAATGTCTTCCTCAACCCATGGAAATATACATTAAATGGTAGTCCCTTTCCCCCAATGCCCATGGCCCAAATTCTGCTTAGAGATGCAGCATTCCAAATATTAAGTAGAACTTTTTATATCATTCTATATAATTATGTTTATATATTATGTATGTATAATTATGTATAAAAAAAACTTCATATGTTTACCAATGTATTTCTTACAACCTTCAACCCTCCCATTTATCATTGTGATATACTGTTTGCCAGAGTTGTTTTGTTTCTTTTTTCTTCTTGTTCCCTGAAGTGCAGGTGCCCTGGTTCTTTCTCCTGCTGACTTTCTATAATTAATGCAAGAGTGAGTTTGGAGGGAGAGAAGACCTCTTGTTTTCATATAATTTGTGTAAACTCTCCTTAGGCTCAAAAAATAAAGCCATTTATAGAGCCAATCTATCAACAGCAAGAATAATCAAGAAATGATTTTCAGGACTGTTAACTAAAATTCAGAGAAAAGAGAAGAATTATGTATCTGTGATGCTGATTTATTACACAAGAAGTATGTCTCTATCCGACCTTAGTGAATGTTTTTTTGAGAGTTTTCAAGAAGTATTAATTGTCACAGGATTTGGAGGAATTGAATAGGAAAAATATGCACAATAAATACACAGACTGAGTTGAAAAAAAAAGCTGATTTATAATCTGATTTATAATGAGAGAATCTACAAATGGGCTATATGTGTGAAAGGAATTCTATATGCCCATCTCCAGGAAAGCATGTATTCCCAGTTGTTTCTGCAGTAGTGACAATTTTGTGCTGATTCATCCATCTGCATGTTCTACCTCCCTTCTTCCATGTGATCAGAGACACAAATTTGCCTGAGAGCTGGTCAGGGTCTGAAATACAGCCTTACATCAACCAACAGAGCAGAGCTAATCAACCTACAAGAGGAGTAAACCCATAACCTTGGTCACATTAGCCCCCAAATGACTGAGATATACACAATTATTGTGGGTAGAGCAAAAAAATGAAAATGAAAACTCTTTAGAATAGACTCATGAAGCTGAAAAAAAAAATTAAAAACCATGTGGTCTAATTGCTTTATTTTTTGATAAAGAAATTGAGTACCAGGGTAGTATAGTACATTGCAGCAGGGAATGTAATATAAGGTGGTAGTGAATAATGGACTCAGAATGAGAAGGTTTGAGTTTATGTCACTTGCTAGCCATGATGGCACAAGTAAAGAAAAAGCATGGATTAAGGAAAAGAACACTGGATTTCTTTGGAACAAGAAGAGCAGGATACTGCCTGTATGAGCTTGGGAAAGTCACATCTCAGTGTTGATATCTGTAAAATGAAGATTTGGGCAATATGATTTCCCATGTCATTTCAAGTTCAAAATCCTCTGAACCGCAGTAGGATTATTTGTCATGACAATGGTGGCAGAGCCTTGGGTTCCAGGCCAGTGGCTCTGCTCCCTGAACCACATCATCTTCATGAGTCAGCAGTTACAAAATTAGAAATGACAGATGTTTGTTGAAATGGCATGAAAAAAATTATATCTCAGAACCTTAACAGATAAATAAATAGAATTTAGTAATTGACCTTTTCTGGGTTTCATTTTACTGATCTCAAATGAATGAGTTCAACTATAATAATTGCTAAAGTAATTTCCAGTTCTAAAATCTCCTTGACTGATATATTAGTTGGGAATGTTGGAGTAAAAAAATCATAAGATTGGCTGAGGAATCTTAAGGATTTATTGGATAATTGCATATCACATATTTATGAAATATATTGAATTTGCAAAGTTGGGGAGAAAAATGTTAAGACCTAACTTGTTCCAGGTATTGTACAAAACCCTTTACAAATGATCCTTATAACAGTCTTGGAAGGCAAATTCTTTTGTTATCCTTATTTACAGATGAGAAAACTGAGGAAAGCAGACTTTAAGTGATTAATCCAAGAGCATATAGCTCCTAAGTGTCTGAGGCTACATTTGAACTCTGATCTTCCTGACTCCAGTTCAAATCTTTATGATAGCTCACATTTAATTAGCACCATGACTCCTTCCTCTGCTCCTTATGACTGGAGCACCTCCAAGTCATCAAGGATCTCTTTCTTGGCAAATCTATTGACACTTTCTCAATTCTCACCCACTTATAATTCCAAACACCTTTTGGAATTCTCTTTCTTGAGTGATACTGCTTTGGTTTTCTTACCATTTTTCTCAGTCTCCTTTCCAGAATCATCATCCATTCCCAAGCACCTATGAATGTGCATACCCAAGGGGTGGTTTTGAGTTCTTTTTTCTTCCTCTCTAGTCTTTTTTCTTCTTCCTCTCTATTCTTTCAGTGATCCCATCAGCTCCCATGAGTTCAAGTGTCATTGCCATTGACATGACTTTCAAATCTATATGTCAGGCAGTCAAAAAATATTTAAGTGCTAGGCACTATTCTAAATGTTAAGGATACAAATAAGAAAAACAGTCCTTATCTCCAAGAGGATTATAATCTAATGAGTAAAGAAAGCACACAAAAGAAAGCCAAAAAGCAAGAAGAAAGGATGAAGAAAGGAGAAGTTACCCAAAGTAGGGTCATGATAGACTCCCCTCCAAAGAATTTAGCTGGTAGGAAATAAAGAATTGGGCAGTCTATGAGTCCTCTTTAAATGGAGGCTTTGTGAAGAGGTTTTTTTTTTTTTGTTCCATCTTCCACTCCTTTAATTAGTGGGACAGAGGATACTGAGTATACTGAAGAGGTATGAGTACAGTCTCATAGAAGGATTGATTTTTTGGTGAAGAGGTTTCCAGGGAATATGGCTTGTCCAATCTTTATCCCTTGAGCCAGGAAGGGTTGGCTAGCATCATATAATCTATGCCTTTCAATGCTAAACTTCCACCTGACCATTTCCACTTACATGCCCTAGAGAAATCTTGAACTCAACATATCAAAAAATAAGTCATTATTCTCCTTCCCAACACACACACACACACACACACCCTATACTTTCTTCACTTCTATTTCTGTTGAGACTATCTCTATGCTTCTAATCCCCTGGTTTCAAAATTTAGAAGTCACTCTGCATTCTTCTTTCTCACTCATTTCTACTACCATATCAGGTACCAGATATTTGATAATTCTACCTATGTTAGTTTACTTGTCAGATCTTTGGAGAAGAAAGGAATTTATGGCCAAACAAGAAATAGAAAATATTATGAAGTGCAAAAAGGATAATTTTGATTACATTTAATTAAAAAGATTTTGCACAAGCAAACCCAATGCAAAAATTAAAAGGGAAGTAGAAAGCTGCAAAACAATTTTTAAAATCTGTGTTTCTGTTAAAAGACCATATTTCTAAAATATATAAAGAACTGAGTCACCTTTATAAGAATATAACTCATTCCCCAATTGATAAATGGTCAAAGGATATCTACAGGCAATTTTCAGATGAAGAAATTAAAGCCATATAGTCATTTGAAAAAATAATAAATCACTACTGATTAGAGAAATGCAAATTAAAACAACTCTGAGGTACCACTTTATGCCTATCAAATTAGCTAAGATAACAGGAAAAGATAAAAACTGTGACACTAATGTATTATTGATAGAATTCCAGCCATTCTGGAGAGAAATTTGGAACTATGCCCAAAAGGCTATCAAACTGTGCATACCCTTTGATCCCTCAGTATTTCTACTGGATCTGATCCTAAAAAGATCATTAAGGAGGGAAAAGGACCCACATGTGCAAAAATGTTTGTAGCAGCCCTCTTTGTAGTGTCAAGAAACCGGAAACTGAGTGGATACCCATTGGTTGGGAATGGTTGAATAAGTTATGGTATATTAATGTCATGGAATGTTATTGTTCTATTAAAAAAAAAAAAAAAAGATGAGCATGCTAATCTCAGAAAAGCCTGGACTTACATGAATTGATGCTGAATGAAATGAGCAGAACCAAGAGAGCATTGTACACAATAAGCAAGATTGTGTGATGATCAACTATGTTAGACTTAACTATTCCCAGAAATATAGTGATCCAAAACAATTCCAATAGACTTGGGAAAGAAAATTTCCATCTGCATTTAGAGACAGAATTATGGAAACTGAATACAGATCAAAACAATTTTCACTTTTTTTTGTTGTTGTTTGCTTTTTTGTTCTTGTGTTTTTTCCCTTTTGTTCTGATTTTTCTTTCCCACTATGACTAATATGGAAATATGTTTAAAGTACATGTATAATCTATAGCATATTGCTCGCTGCTGGGGAGGGAGGGACAAAAAAATTGGCACTCCAAAACTTACAAAAATGAATGTTGAAAACTATCCTTATATATAACTGGAAAAATAAAATGCTATTGAAATTTAACATTTCTTGAGTCTGTCCCTGTCTAGGTTCACTAATTCATGTCCTTATTACCTCTTAAGTTGAACTTCCAAAATTTAGACTTTCAACTTCTCAAACCTTCTACCACATATCTGTTAAACTGACATTCTATAAGATAAAGATTTAAGCATGCTATTCTCTTCTGAAAAAAAAAAAAAAGCTTCATTGACCTTCTATTGCCTCTGGGATAAAATTAAAACCCCTCTGTTTGGCATTTAAAGTTTTCCCCAATTTGGCTGTAACCTACGTTTCCTGGGTGGTTATATATCACTTCCCTTCACATGCTCTCCAGATAAACTGGCTTGTTTGCTGTTCCCTATGCATGGCATTCTATCTCCTGCTTTGGCTAGGCAGGCAAATCCCCATGCCTGGAAAGCTTTCCTTCCTCTGCCTCTTGAAAAACTGAGTTCAAGGGCTATCACCTTCAAGGAGGCTTTCCTGATTTTCTCAGTTGCTTTCATCCCACTCATTTTGCATTTACTTTGCATTTACTTTGCTATTTGTGTGTGTGTGTGTGTGTGTGTGTGTGTGTGTGTGTGTGTGTGTATGTTTTCCAGTTTACAAGATAAACTCTGAGAGCAAGAACAATTGCTGTTAGGTTTTTTTAATGTTTTATCCTAGCACACAGTAGATACTTTTAAAATCTTTGTTGAACTTAAGTGAATCCCCATTTCACAGATGATGATAGTAACTCTGGTTCAGGAGATAAAGAGCTGGTCTCAGCTTGAGAGATTTGGTTTCAAGTTAGATTCTCACATGTGCTGACTATTTGTATGACTTTAGGCAACTCTAAGATCTGCATTGAGTTCTCCAAGACAATGAAATCACAGGTTCAGTGTTGTTTAAAAAAAAAAGAGAGAGAGAGAGAGTGAGAGAGAAAGAAAAAAAAAAAAGCTGACATTTACAGAGGGTTTTATGTACATCAATGTCCTCATTCATTCTTATAAGAATCCTGAAAGCAATTACTATAGTTTCAATTAACCCCATTTCATTGAAGTAGAAACTAGAACGCATGAGAGAAAGAATTAAAACCCAGATTTCTTCTGCCTTCAGATCAAAAGTGAACATATGGTAGGGCATACAACAGGTACTTACTGTATGCATTTAACAGGATCCTGTGGCCAATAAGTTCAAAGCAAGAATTTAAACCCAACATTTTCTTTCTCCAAGTTTCGCTAAGTCACAGATTCTTTCATATTTGATCCCATATACCATTAGTGCAGCCAAAGTTGTACATAGATAAAAAATGTCGACCTGGAGTTAAAAAAAAAAAAAACCAAAAACCTGAGTCCAAATCCTTCCTCAGACACTTAATAGCTTGTGTGACTCTGGACAATTCACCTACTCTCTATTTGCCTCAGTTTCCTTAGCCTTAAAGTGGGGGTAATAATAATGATGTGGAACAGGAGATTTAATCAGTCCATTCTGCCTCCATTTTCAGAACTTTAATCTACCTATCATTTTCCATTGTCACATAAGAGATAGGTCAACTCCAGAGAGTGTCTTGATTAGTATATCTTTAGACAGACTGGAATCCAATCACCTTTGCATGCAAGCATGTGAATTTTTTCCCTACCCAGCTCCTCTTTTTTTTCCTCCCCAACTTCTCTCTAATTCCTTTCTTACTTCCTAGACCCTGCTCTTACTTCCCTTCGCCTTTAAAAGTCCACATTATTCAGAATACTATGTTTAATCATATAAGATTATCATATTTGGTTTAGCCATGTGCCATTTAATATAATAAATGCATCCTTAGGTGGCTGTGATAAATATCTCATGCGAGTTTGTCACATATTAAACAACCCTCCCAAAATCACTTCTTCAATAGTACCTACCTCCTAAGGTTGTTGTAGGTGTAAAATGAAAATTCATTTAAATCAATTACTTTGTAAATCTTAAAATTCCATTCAAATGCTTTTGTTTGTTGTTATTCAGTTGTGTTATTCTTTATGAGCCTATTTGTGTTTTGTTGTTGTTTTGGCAAAGATACCAAATACCAGAGAAAACATACCTTTTCCATTTCATTTTATACATGAGGAACTGAGGTAAATAAGTTTAAGTGATTTGCCCAGGATCACTCACAGCTTGTATATGTCTGAAGCCAGATTTGAATTCAGGAAGATGAGTCTTCCTAACTCCGAGGCTCAGCAGTCTAACCATTTTGTGATCTAGCTGCCTCTAATTATTATTTTATTCTTTTTGTTACATAAGAAGATACTAACTAAATAAGAAATCTGAGAGATGTGGGGTTAATCAGTCATGGACTATTCACTGGAAGGGTTTAGCCCTATTATATGCCTAAGAATCTAACACTCCAAGGAAATATTTATATCCCCAAACCCCGAAATTCAAATATACTCTTAGTTATTTTTTTTAATCACTAAAGCTCCACTGTTCGTATTAAGCTTTGCAAAATTAGATTTGTCACAAATTGGACTCACATTTTTATTCCTCCACCCACTTTCACATCTTGAATATATTTAAATTGGCTAAATAGCACTGAGATTTGGTGGGATTCAAATATCACAGGAACCTGTGATCCTGGTTTGCTGATGTGCCTTCTTGTCTGATCATTATATTGCAACATATGTCAAGGAGATGACTGAAGGAGATGTCTGACCTGGGAATTATTTGCTGCAAATGAGGCAAATCCTGTTAATGCCAAAGGGGAAAATCAGCATTATTTCCCTTTTTAGAGGTAGCACTACCCCTAGGCCAAACTCCCAAAATGATAAAGCATATGGAGAATCTGGCCATCCACCTTCCCCACTTAACAAAATTCCCCTCAAGTCTCACATGATATTCATTGATTTTGACTCATCCCCATGATTCTGGTCTCTTTAAAATGCATTTTGCACATTTCCAACTCCCTGTAGTTTCTAGAGAACCACCCAAGTGTACATAATCCTCTCTCTTCTTCCTTCCAAGACAGATCAGACTATAGAAAACGGAATGCCATTCACACCATCTCCAAGAGCTAAAGTGCACCACTAGGGACTGAATTCTCCATTGCTTGCATATATGTCCACATTCTACAGCAAACACCACACATTTAGTATGTAGTATTTGTGTAAGGGTCAGCATAAACATGCTCCCAGTCACGGCATGTTATAGCCAGAAAGGAACTTTCTGAAATTATTTAGTCCAATCCTTTCATATTGTAGATAAGAAAACTGAGACCCAAACCTGGCAGCTGGGAGCTAGAGGTGGGGGAGTGGGAGGTAATGATAAAGTGGCTTGACCAAGTTGACAAAGGTAGTTAATTCATGGCATTGTAGGAACTAGAGCCCAGGACTCCTACGTATTGTTCAGTACTATTTTGGAAAAAATAAAATCCAATATGTTTCAATGAAAACCAATAAAAAGATCATTTTCACTTGAATAATATAAACATTCCATTAGTATTAAAAACAAAAAACAAAAATAGGGCAGGGAAAATGCAGTAAAGAAATGAGGAATAGAAGAGATAAAACATAAATAGAAAAGAAAGAAAAGAGAAGGAAAGAGGGGGAGATAGGAAAAAGGGGAGATGGAGAGACAGAGGCAAAGACAGAGAGAAGCAAGAAGAGAGAGAAAAAGAAGAGGGAGAGGAAGAGAGATTGTAACTTTCATACAAATTAGAGTATTTAGCTATCCCAATGTCAGAGTGCTGCTGGATAATTATCTGGCTTAATCTTACTAGGGGACTCAGACTCATTACTTCTCCACAACAGTGTCAGGGTTCAAGTAGTTGGAATTAGGATGCTATTCCAGATTTAAGTGGACAATTTTCTTTCTTATTTTTTCTTATGAAATAGTGAAGGACAGAGTGAGATAAGAAAGGAGAGGGCACAGGACTATGAAGATTCTTCAAAAGTCAAAGAAGGAAGGAAGGATATTTGTTAAGTACCTACTATGTGTCAGTCTCTGTAAAAAAAATATTATAAAATTTGATCCTTATAGCAACCCAAGGAAGCAGGTGTTATTTTTATCCCCATTTTACAATATTCTCAATTTGGGATCCCCATTTCCATTATCCTTTCTGAAAATAGTAAGAAGAGATTCTCATGAGATCCTTTGTTTTCTGAAACCAGTGAGTTAACATAGAATGCTCTTGCAAGAATTGGCACAATGCACACAGTGTGTTAGACTTGGGAGTCAGGAAGACATACATTCAAATCTTGCCTCAGAAACTTCCAAACTGCGTGATGTTGTGCAAATCATTTAATCTCTCTCTGCCTCAGTGTTTCTTTGCCTCTACTGTAAAATGGAGGTAGTACCTCTCTAAGATGATTGTTGAAAGGATCAAATGATTTCACTTATGTAAAGCATTTTACATAAAGTTCTACATACATGCTAATAATTTCATTTCCTGGAATTTTGCAAAAAAAAAAAAAAAGCCTTTTTTCTGTATTATAGAATCTCATTTGACCTAGACAAGGTAAAAAATTTGGAAATAATTTAGTCCAACCCCATAATTCAACAGAGGAAAAATATTTAGATACAGAAAAGTTAAAACAAATAGGCATAAGATATTCATGCCCAGAATCATGTAGGAAATAGTGGAGAAACTTGCTAAAAACCTTCTCTTTATTAGGTTTGATATGGTAAATATTACTGAATTTTTTATATTCAGTTAACGATTCAATCATTTATCATTTTACACCTGCACTGTTCTACCAGCCTTCTAAGTAGTCTTTCTTGCTCATTTCTCTCCTGTATAATTCATCCTATTCCACAGATCACTTTCAAAGAGATTAACCTAAAGTACAGTTCCAATCTTCACATTTTCATGGCCAAAAATTTCAATGGCTTCCCATTACTTAATGAATAAAATCCAAATCTCTTATCTTGGCACTGAAGCCCCTTACTTCCCTACCTCCCTGGTCCCTAGCCTACATTTCAAGCTTTATTTTACACTATTTCTCTCTGTACAGTTTGTACTCCTATCACACTGGACTATTTAATAGTCCCTAATCCATTGTTGGTGATTACATTTTCTCCCATTTCTACCATTATATACGATGTATATTTCTCTTTCACATTTATCATATATTAATTTGTGTGTGCATCATATTCTTCTATTAGACTGTAAACTCTGTGAAAGAAGGAATAATATCTTAACTGAACTTGATATTTTCTCCCATGCTTAGCATAATCCTCTACACATAGCAACTGTGTAATAGTTTTTGTTTTGTTTTGTTTTGTTTTTTGGCCAGAGTAAATAGAATTTCTTCTACATACCCCAAACCATAGAAACTTCAAGGTGCAAAGGACTTCAGGGATACTTGGTCCAATCCATATCTGAACAGAAATTCTCTCTGTAATATACTTGAACAATGGCCATCTAACCTTTTCTTGAAGACCTTTTAATGAGAAAAAATTCTCTCTCAGGGCTTCCTATTCCATTTTTGGATAGTTTTTACAATTAGAAAAAATTTTTTTATCAGAACCCATTGCTTCTCTGCAATATCCATCCATTGGCAGCTAAGTGGCAGAGTGACACACTATTGGGATTAGAGTCAAGAAAATTTGAGTTCAAACCCAGTTTCAGACACTTATTAGTTATGTGATTCTGGACAAGTCATATGCCTCAGTTTCCTCATTTGTATAATGAGGTAGAGAAGAAATGGCAAACCACTCCAAGGTATTTTCCAAGAAAACACCAAATGTGTTCACAAAGAGTTTGTCATGACTGAATAACAACATTTATCTCTTATTCTTAAGTCTATTCTATGGAGTCAAGCAGAAGAAATCTAATCCTCAATTTGAAATAGACTCCTTCAAACACTTGACCATTACTTCCTCTCTATTCCAGGATAACTCTCTTTAGTTCTTCCAATGACTCTTGTATGTCCACCAGTCCTCTTGCCTTTCTGCTCATTCTCTTCTGGAAGCATTCCAATCTGAGCTATGGTTTGGAGAGAGAATTCTGCCCACAAAAAATTCAGAACCTCTGACAAAATTGGCACTTAGAGTGAGAAGAGTCAATGGCTTAAACATTATCCCATTTTTTTTAAAAAAGCATTTGACTCAGTAGAGTCAAAATATAGCTTTATCACACATTCATTTATGAAGTTCGTACTAGGTTCCAGGCATTGTGCTAAATGCTGGAAGTGCAGAGACAAAAGATAGTTCCTGTTCTTAGGTAGACTTGAGGCAGATCTACCAGCAAATTATTGAGTAATAAAGGCATAAAGTGACAGGGGCCAGAATTAGAGAAGTGATTTTGCCAGAAGAGAGAAGGGAATGTAATCAAGAGACATTGCCAAGATGAACAAGCCTTGGTAACAGTTTGTTTGGATATGGGGTGGTGAGAGATGGCGAAAAACTGAGGATAGAACCTGGATGGAGAGTCTGAGGGACTTAAAGGATAGTGTTGCTCTTTATAGTAATAGGGAAGGTGGGGAGGGTTGGGGGAAAGAAAATGTGTTCATTTTTAGACATGTTGAATATAAAATGTTTGCTGGATATCCAGTTTGAGATGTCTGAAAGGTATTTGGAGATGTAAGATTGGAAGTCAGTAGAGAGCTTAGGGCAAAAAAAGAAGATTTGAGAGTCATCAGCACAGTAATGAAATACATGGAAACTGATGACAATACCTAGTAAAATAGTCTAAGAGGGAGAGAAAAAAGGATCTAGGACAGAAACCTTTGGGACCCAGTAAACGGCATGATTTATGAGAATCTAGCAAAGGACATTGAGAATGACTGAAGATATATAGGAAGAGAACCAGGAGAAAGTGATTTCCCAAAATCATAGAAAGAAAAGAATATTAAGAAGAGGGTAATCAGCAATGTCAAAGCCTACAGAGAGCGATTGAGTAGAATGAGGATTGGGAAAAAAAAGACTTTGGATTTGATTATTATGAGATCATTAGAAACTTTAGAGACCACAATTCTGGGAAATGAGCTTGGAAGGCAGATCATAAAGAATGAGGGAGATGAGAGAAAATGGAAACCTAAAGAGTTTAGTCATTGAGGACAGAAGAGAAAAAAGACAATAGAGGCATGGAAAGATCAACTAGGAGTGTCTTTGAATTATACATTAGGATTATGTATAATTCTTTTTTTTGAAAGCTTTTTATTTTCAAAACATATGCATGGATAATTTTTAAACACTGACCCTTGCATAGCCTTGTGTTCCAAATTTTCTCTCCTTCCCCCCATTCCCTCCCCTAGATGGCAAGCAATCCAATATATGTTATACATGTTTAAATATATGTTAAATCCAATATATGTAAACACCTTTTCATATGACTAGAAATGGCTTTAATTTTTCACCAATTATGTATAATTCTTTAGAAATTACAACTACTAGCATAATTTTGTTCAATGAATTTCTAATATCAAATGAGATATAAAACTGGAAAATATATGCATGTCAAATGTGTTCACAAATGTTAAAGAAGTTATCCTACATAAAGTCTAAGTAGTAGATAAGTGGATGAAAATGTTGTATATTTGTTTCTGTTTGCGGATGATATAATGCTGATTGCATCAAACCCCAGAATATTACAAGGTCTCCTGAGTGAGATCTGTGGTCACTCACAAAAATCTGCCTAATAATCTGCTCCAGAAAACAAAACAAAAACAAATAGATGATGAATGCAGTTGAATGACTAGTCCATTTACTTCCATCATCAGTATGTATAACTTGAAAAAATTCTACCAATAGACAATGAGGAATCTAAATTAAATAGAAAGAAAGTGTTCTGAATTGTCTTTGGAGAATTGTATTGTGTTTTTAATTATCTTACACCATTCTCTGTCACAAAATTCGTGTATTTAACACCAATATTCTCTTGGCAATACTATATGACTGCAAAAATAGAATGCCATAGAAGTTGAAAAATCAAATTTTGTCAATCAAAAGTACAATGGAGAGGCACATTGTAGGTCTAAATAGTCTACAACAATTATCGTTCATTATTGTTATTCAGTCATTTTCCAGTTATCTCTGCCTTGTCAGGTCAGCATTTGGGGTTTTCTTGGCAAAGATACTTGGCAAAGGTACTGCTTCTCCAGTTTATTTTACAGATGAAAACCTAAGGCAAATAGGGTAAAGTGACTTGCCCAGAGTCACATAGCTATTATTGAGAACATATTTGAACTCAGAGCTTCCTGACTCCAGGCCTAATACACTATTCATAGTAACAGCTAGAAGCCCCTTAATTATGATTTAGGACTTATGTACTAGCAGTACAACAGAAAGTTCCAGCAAAGAAATGTATGCTGGATGATTGAAAAAGTGTTGATTAAGTACTTACTATGTACCAGTTGGTAGGACATCTACCCAGTCATAGGGATATAAAGACTGAAGTGAGACAATTTCTGTTCTTAGAGAGTTTATATACTATGGTAGCTTTTGAATTTTGAATTGACCTGGGATTAAATCCCAGTTCTGCCATTTATTGGATAATCTTGGGCAAATCAGTTAACATTTTTGGCTTTCTGTTTTCTAATCTAGGAATTGAAGGACTTTGAGATCTTCTCTAAGATCCCTTTTAGACAAAGGGTATTGAGTCTCAAATGAGATAATTGATATAAAGCATTCTGTAAACATTTAAAAATGATATATAAATGTGAGTGCAGCAGCATCAGTGATATCCTCAGCCTCTGGTCCCCAGGTTTCCAATCAGACGATTACTTCATTTCCTGAGCCTTGTACTGTAATCCTACTAAACTCAAGCAATGTCTACAGAGCACCACAGAGGTGTACTGCTAGGTGTTTAATAATCATGCTCTGGAGAGGGAGGAGCTGGATTTTATGCATACATACTTTTAAATTGAACCTTCATTATTAATACTTCTGAAGTCTGCACAAGCAACAAAACAATAAATCAAACTCTTATTTTGAGTGATTGCAAATTTCTGAAGTGTAAATGCTTACCTTGAAAATTTAACAGCGAGCTTCCTCAAATTTGTTAGAATGGCCTTAATCATATTCCTTTTTTTAGATTTAACTCTGATGAAGCCTTTTTAAGGGGGGACTATTTATAAGATATGATAGATAATGAAATAAAAAACAGGAGTTTTATTGTTAAAAGAATTGAACCAGAGTTCCTTCTCTCCTATTACAATAAATATGACTTCATTCATTCAATAAACACTGGGAGGAAAGAAATAAAATCTGGATAAAACAGTCTCTGTACCTCCTTCCACTCATTATCTTATCTTAGAAATCAAGATTCTTCACCTTGCTCTGCCTTTTTCAGCCTCTCCATTGGTGAAGGGAAAAAAAAGTCAGATTTATGTTCTGTGATGGACCCAAATTTTTAGACAAATAAACAGCCTGAAGGAAAAATGAGAAGCAGGGCAAAGGAGTGCATCAATCAATGGCAAAACTGGAGTCAAGAACTCCAGAATCAAAAACTTCTCTGGATTTTGGCTTTCTAATTCCAAGCTTTGTAATTATCTCTGTGCAAATTTGTGCCAATCATGTAATACCTTCGTGTCTTAGCTTCTTATCTATAGGATGAAGATAATAACATCTATCCTGCTTACCTCTAAATGTTTTTAGGAGCAACAAATTAAGAAACTTGTAAAAAAAAAGGCATTAAGAAGCGCTAAAATGAAGGGCATATGGTAAATTGAGAATGGGAAGGCTCAGAACAAAAAGACAAAGCATTGTTAATCATTTTATTCCATTGTTGTTCAAATACATCCTTAATTAGATTATAAACTCTCAAGGGATGGTCCATGTTATAGACATTTTTGTCTCCTTAGTATCTACTATGTTGCCCCACATATAAGAGATCACCTATCTGATAGTGCTTGGATTCAAATTGAGATCTTCTGATTCATCCAGAATTCTCTTCATTATATCACATTTCCTTATCACCATACACAAACAATTAGCATCTCTGGAATTCTGTAAAATGAAGAAATATATATTGGACCAAATCTTTAGGGTCCCTTCTGATTCATATTCTCTTCATTATCTCTGCTATAATAAAATGGAATTCAAAAAGCATGTTTTGTTTAAAAGCAACTCTACAACTTCTTTCACAAAAATTAGCTCTCTTCAATTCAGTTAAAATATTCTACTAGTAACTTGCTTCAATAAAATCAGATGTTTCCAAATTCTAGCTCAAAAGAAAAAAATTGAAGAAGAGGCAATTAGAAAGGATCAATTGATTTTTATAAATGCCTTCATGGTATTTAGTACTACTTATTCCAAGTAACTGAATTGTAAAATTGGAAAAAAAATATCATGTGTGATATAGCAGAAAGAGAGTGATGGACTAGGAATCAGAAAACCTGGGTTCTAATCTTATCTCTAGTATTTACCATTTGGGTATCTTCTGGCAAATTATTTACCTGTTTAGCCCTTGGTTTCTTCATTTGTACAGTGAGGAGAATGAATTAGTCTTTAAGAGTTCTTCCAGCTCTCAGCCCATGATCAGTAATTGAGGTCATCAAGCCCAACCAATGCAGGACTCCTTTCAGAATATACCAGACACATGAGAACACAATAGACAAGCAATACCGATTTGCTTAATTGATTAACTAATTTATTTTTATAATTTATAGATTCAATTTATGATCATTCAATTATCCAGAACCCATCTCAAAGAACTCCAGTTCATCATCACTGGCCATACTGTGGCAATCAATATGCCATCACTTTATAGTGATGAATATTTTAGGCATCGTCTTTCATGCTGATTGGCTACCAATGAAGAGAAAGGTTGTGTTCTATACTGGAGGAAGAACTATACACACCAATAAAATTACATGTCATTAAATTAAGAGAGTTCTAGGGAGTTTACATTTAAAAACAATAATGTTATTAGTACATGGCATAGCATGGTGCAGTACAAAAAAGGTTGATCTGGAAGTCAGAGACACAGGTTCAAGTTCCGACCACATAGAATAACTGTTATTATAATATATATTATAATAACTGCAAGTTATTCTTAGTGAACTCTCAGTTTCCTCTTTTGTAAAAAGAAGGATTATTATTTGTCCTTCCTTCTTGAAGAGAACCAGGACATCAGGGAGAGGAGAGGATGCCATGACTTGCAAGTGAATTGGATTTCAGGGGTTACCTGCCTCAGTTTCCTCTTCAGAGCTATCTGGGTCTGGTGGCCAGACATAGATCATGAAGGCTAGAGATTATAGTACTTTGCATGATCCAGCTCATTCTGTTTTTTAAAGAAAACCCCTTTGTATACTTTAAACTTCTGTACCTCAAAGTATGTGTGCTCTCTACATGAACCTGAATAACAGTCACCAGTCACGTTAATTAGAATTCAACAACCTGTGACTTCTTCTTTGAACTTCCCAAGGAGGATCTTTGGATGACTATAAAAATGGCCCAATATTCAGAGTGTTTCCAGTGGGGTGATTCCTGCCAGAAATTGTGCTCCTGAACCTTTGAGAGCCCCAGTTTCCCCTCCATATCACAATAAGCAAGGACAGAACCTCAATAGTCTGTTAAATATATAAAGGCCCAATTTTTACCTGTATTATTATATAGCAGCAAAACATAAAAAAAACTGCTTCTGAAGAACTAAAAAATGAGTATCACCCAGAGAGCAAAGAGAGATACAGAGTAGATGCAAGCAGACTGCCCCAGAGAATTCATGAGAAACTCCGATAAAGAATATGAGTTAAAAAAAAGTCATGAAAAGATTATAAGATGGGAAGAGAAAATAAGCTGGATGACTCACAATAATGATGGATGATCAAGTACAGCCAGAGCAATCCACTACTACTCTTTCAATGTCAGTAGAAAATGAGGGAGCCTCTCAGCCCATTAGTGGGACCCCTTTGAGGAACTTTTGGGAGGACAATAGGTAAGAATCCCATGATATGGGCAGATATGGGTATATTTTGATCTACATCTTTGGAGGGAATTCTACAATTGACCAGATCACAAATCTGCTTGAGTATTTTATTATGATGATTTTTTAAAAGAGACTATGATGCACTAATTAACTAGATGATTGCCCTTGGAGTCAAGAAGACCTGGATTGAAGTCTTGCCTCTTACACATTTCAGTAGTGTGATTATGGAAAAGTCACTTCACTTCTCAATGTTTTTCAATTGACTCCCTGTGACAGCGTCACAGACAAGTTGCCAAACTCAATTAGTAGAAGAAATTTCCATATCAGGAGTCTCCTAAAACATAAGGTGAAGAATGAGCTTGTCCACCAATTCCATTGTAGGACAAACACAGTAAAGGAACACACAAGGAAAGGTGTCTCATGGATTAGCCCTAGTCCCCAAGAATTTTGGATTGCTATGTTTTTCTTGATCTTCAACTAGAGAGTCAAACTCTGGAATTTCAGCTTTCCAAGAATTGAAGGAACATTTACTTCACAAAAATGTTGCAGGTATTCATATAATATGTCATGTCATGATTATACTTGGAAAAATAAACAAACAAATCTCATGAAGCCAAAAAATAGAACAATGCCTGTAAAGTGAACTTTTAAAATTCACTTTTAAAATTTGTATTCCTTAGGAGAAAGACATCACTGTGTTACATGTACTGGCTTCCAATTTGTTGACATAACTTGGTATATTTCTAAGAAAAGACAGAAATCAGATTCATTTTCATCTATACACTCTTTGTCTCAAAAAGGAGAAGGTTAGAGTCTGAAAACTAGAGTTGTGAGCCTGCCCTTCTATTCCTGGTAAAATTCTAGCACACAGTATTACAGAGATGGTTTGTGAACAATTAGAAAGAAATCAATGACTATTATGGGTCAACATGATTTGGGTCAACTTCATTTCCTTTGCTTCCCTAAGTATTTAGATAGTTAAATCAAGGAATTCCAAAGTAAGGAATAGTAAGGATGTTCATATTATATCAAAGTATTTGATGAATTATCTCAAACTGAAACATGGAGAGATGCAAATTAGACAATAATACATACACAAGTAGATTTAGACTAGCCAATGATGGATCAATGTCATCTTAGTAGGAGGTCTGTATTGGAGTATCTGAGGGATCTGTTCTGGATGTTGTGTTCTTCAACATTTTTTAAATGACTTCACTGAATTCAAGGAATGCTTGTAAAATGTACTGGTGTCATGAAGTAAAGAAGGATGCCTAATACACTGGATGATAAACTTTAAATAAAAAATGATTTTGGTAGGCTAAAATGTTGTGCTATATATATAAAAGTAAAAATATATGTTAATGTAATATCTTTTACCTAGATTCAAAAAGTCCATTTTGGAAGTATAGGATGGAAAATGCCTCTCTAGAGGAGTTCCTGTGAAACAGATATGGACTTTTAGTGGTTTGTAAATTCAACATGAGTTAACAGTGTGACACAGAACTTAAAAACAAAAACCATCTAATTCTCTTGTAGATTGCTTGAGAGGCAGTTTAGAAGGAATAGAATGATAGATAGTTTCTCTGTATTCTGGTCAGGTTAAACAGTACCTTGAGTAGTGTGTTCAATCCTGGATATCATATTCTGGTAATGTCATAAATAAGCTGAAGCACATCCAGAAAAGAATAGCTAGGATGTGGAGGGTACTGGACAATAAACACTAAGAGAGTCCCAGAGGATTTGAGGATTTTTACTTACAGAAAAAGAAGACAGAAGAAGGAACATGAGGGCAATTTTCAAATATTTGAATGTCTGTCATGTGACTGATAGATTGGACTAGTTCTGGTTGGACCCAAAGAGTAGAACTAGGAGCAACATGTCAAAGGAAAGTAGATTGAGGGTTGATATAAATTGACATCCAGAACTGAACACTGTACTGCAAATGTGGCTCGAGGTCCTTTTGAACTTGGCCAGTCTGATTCATTATGACAGTTGAAATGGATGTGGTATTCTCAGAGGAGAAGTGGGCTTCAGTTAGAGCAATGATGTGGGCAGGGTATTAGCCCAAAGTCTACAGTTATACTTGAGTTTGATGAGAACTGAGCAGGGCCCAGTGGAATGAGCTGGAAGATCAGTATACTGCTCTAAAATGGTCTTAAGAACAAAAGGGCTTATTCAGAATGGGGATGAGAGACCAGAAGTCTATGAGACTTCCATGATCTGAGATGCCCCTTCCTCCAGAGCCTTCCTTTTATAGTACTTGACATCTGGACCGCTCAAGTGAAGAGCCCCCAAATACAGTCTGATTGGTGGATAGACTTGGCCCTTGAGCCTTCAGGAAGGTCTACACAAAATACAGAATCCCATTGTTGACAAATGGGCTGGGGAATAGAACTTACAGGCTTATATTGACCCTCCAGGAGGTTCTATCAAGACAATGAGCAGGTTCAAGGGAATATCAAAATATCATATGAGCCATGAAGGGCACATCACAAACTGATAACCAGGGTCACCATTGAGTGACCCTACATGCTCATGGTCATCCCTTCTGTATTGGATAATAAAAGAATAACAAGAGACAAAAGGGTGAATAAAGATAATTGGGAGACTTTTTGTGTAATTGAGTTATCTCTGTCATCATGGGCTTGGTCACCATAACAAGAAGAAACAAGGATAGAGATACTCTAGTTTGCTTTCTAAGCAAATGAGCTTATAATCTGAAGTTTATGTTCTGAAACCTACTATAAAACTTATAATCATCACCTCTTTGGCATCATATCAAATTGATTAATACTGATTGGAATAGAATAGAGACTCAATAAAATAAGGGTTCAATTAATAATCTATCATGCTTTCACAATACTACCACTTAGTTTAGTTCTTCATCATCTCTCTATTCAACTAATCGACTTTCCTGCCCATAGTTTATCCTCTTTCCAATATATACTTTATATTATTGACTAAGTAATCTTCCCAAAGCCCTACTCTGATTATAACCCCTCTACTAAAAACAAAATAAAATGTATTGTGTACTAGATAAAGTATATATTGCATATCTTAACATTCAAGGCCTACCATAATTGGATTCTAACCCGTCTTTCCTGCTTGATTACATTCTAACTTCTCTTGATTCTTTTTACTCTATATTCCCTGGAAGACTAAGAATGAAGAAGAGAAGAATCATATGGGACCCTTTGGTGAAAGACTGGAAATCCCACTCCCTTAGCTTTTCACTTGAGAATGAACTTAGTCTTTGTCGTGGTGTGCTAAGCTTTAGTTATTGGGGTTTTTCCTTTTCTTTCCCATTTCCTTGTAGGGGAAGTGATGATGATAACAATTATTATAATAGAGACGATGGCAGTGTAGACCAGAAGAACTATAAATTTAAAATGTTTTTAATTAAAAAAAAGTTTTCATGGTCTCCAATGTCACTTGAGAGCTACCAGGGCTTTGGTTTGTATTGCATGCCAGAATTAATAAAATGGGGAGAATAAGGATCGAAATTTATTTCTAATAATACTTATCCTAATGATGCTGAGATCAGCTTACTCAGTCCGTTTCTTTTTAACATCAAATATTCACTAGTTCCTGGAAATTTGTCCCTTTTTAGATAGGTTAGACAGTCATGACATCCACTGGTCCGTGGAAAGGACAAACTGTAGCTGCCAGGGAAGGTCCTGGATAAGACTATGAAAAAGATGGAATTCATCCTCATCAGCAATTGTTCCCCTGCCCATCCAAGAGAAGGTAAGAAAAGGTCATTGACCCAGTACCAAACTCCTAGGGAGAAAAGTGATAGTGAGCTTCCCATCATGACAATATTCAAATTAAAATGTGAGGATTGTTTATTGTTGGATCCTCAGCTCACAGAGCCAGGGTTCATCAATCCTCTTCTTCCCGCTTATCTCCCTGACTCATTCTCCCGCTTCAATTTTCCCTGTGACTTTCAGTCACTGGAGCTCTCCTGGAGTCATATTCTCCTGATTGATGAGAATTCATGATATCTAGCAAGCCCCAGGCTGGACCATTCTTTACCTTGGTCATTTTCCATATTGCTATAATTCTGCTATGTGTGTTCTACCACTTTTCCAACATAAAATACTAGGAAAGAGAATGGGAATTGATTGCCTAAGAGAGCATTCACCAACTCTGTGTTCCTTTAAGACTTTGTCATCTATGAATTTCACCATGAATCAAAACCTGAAACAGCCATTTATTTAGAATTTGATCATAAGAGCAGTGCATTTTATTTGATTAAATGATCGCAACTGAAACATCTCTCCCTACCCAAAACTTTTTTTTATAGGTTTTGCATTCTTGAATGCTGAGGGATCATCTTATTTGCGCTAATTGTATAGTGGATAGGGGTACTGGATCTGGATTTGGAAGATGAGTTAGAATCCTATCTCAGACACCAACTGGTTGTGTGATTCTGGGTAAGTCACTTTACGCCTCTGTGTTTCCTCATCTATAAAATAGGGATAATAATAGCATCTATCTCCCAGGATTGTTATGTGGATAAATTAAAATATTTATAATGTGTTTTGCAAATCTTAAAGAACTACAAAAATGTTAGCTAGCTACTAGTAATAGTAATTGTTGTTGTTGTTGTGGTATCCTCAACACTTGGAATAATGTCTGGAACACAGTAAGCACTTAATAAATGCTTCCCCCCCCCCATTTGTTTATTGGAGCTTTTTCATTAAAACTCCATAATGACTCATATACTTCCCATCCCAGTCCCACCCTCAGCTTAATTTCCCCTAGGAACATAAGAATTTGATTCTTGTCTAGGATTTCCCCACAAAAGGAAATAAAAATGATTCTCATTTTCCATGTAAGAACCTATACCAACAATATACCAAATATAACAGATTTTGTTTAATCCAACAGAAAATTTGAAGGAATTATACCCAAGCCCCTAACTAGTCAAGAGGCCTCTAATCCTTTAGTAGTCTCCTTTTTCTCATGGAAATATATACATACATATATACATACATGTATGTATATATGTATGTATATATATGTATAAGTTACACATGATTCATGGAATAAGTGAAGGAAGATATTCCTCCACCAGACTTCTAAATATTTTCTCCTGGAAGATCCAATCATTATGCAGACCTCCCTCCAAGGAACCAAACCATCTTGACTCTGGATATTAAAGCCTCTGCTTTTATATTTCTAGTCCTGATGAGTAGTTTTTCTGTTTTCCATTACTTAGTGCTATTGCCCTTCTGTGCTTGCTGCTGTCTCCATGGGAATTGAGATTTTTTCTTTCCTTCTATGTTTGAGCCTCTGTTAAGTCTCATTGTAAAGATCCAGTCTAAAGGCTAACTGAGTTGTTTGAATTTCATATCAAGGTTTCAGTAATGTCAGAAGGAGGAAATATACAAATGATCTTTAGAAAGTAGAAAAGTAGAATCAACAGGATTTAGGAACAGATTGAAGATGGGAAGTATGTGTGTGAGTGAGTGAGTGTGAAAGAGAGAGAAAGAGCAATCAAGAAAGATGCCTATATTGTGAGCTTCAAGAACTAGGAGGCTGATATATAATATCACAATAATAGATAAAGTAAGAAGAAGAGGGGAAGGTTTTAGAAATAAGATAAAGAGTTCAGTTTTGGATTTGTGGAATGAAAATACCATGGGGACATCTAGTTCAAGATGTCCAATAAGATGGAGATGTGATACTAAAAGCTGGAAAAGACATTAGAGTCAGACAAAGATCTGAGTCATTCTACACAGAGATGGCAAGAGAAACTATGAAAGTTGATGGAATCACCAAACGAAATTATACAGGGTAAGAGAAAAGCATCCAGAACCAACTCCTGGAGGACACCTATGGCCAATGGGTAAATTGTGGCTGAAAATGGAAGACTGAGAACGAGATGTCAGGAAGGACAAATTTTTAGAAAAGGACATTAGATTGAGTAATTAAGAGATCTTTGGAAACTTTGGATAGACAGTTTCAGCTGAATAATGAAATTAGAAGCCAGACTGGAGTTAAGAAAGTAACCAAGAAAAGAAGTGAAAGCATAAATTATACGCAAGCTTCCCAAGGTATTTAATGATGAGGTGAAGGGGAAATATAGAACAATAATTAGAAGGGATAGGCAGATCAAGTGAGGGTGTTTTAAAAATGGAGAAGACATGGGCATATTTGTAGGCAATGGAAGCAAACAGATAATAAGATTACTCAGAGTGAGGATTACAAAAGAACATTCTGCCAGGGAAAATGGGATGAAATGGGATCAATTGTGCATGTAGAAGGGTTGTTTTGGCAAGGAGAAAGTCATTTAAAAGGTGAAGGAGAAGATAGAAGGCATTTAAGTAATATGAGATAAAGAGGAGAAAAAAGAGAGGGTCATAAATGAAAGGAAGGGGCCAAGTTATAGAGAGCTTTATAAAAGCCAGGTTAAAAAGGACTTACTAGGGAGCCACTAAAATTTATTAAATAGGGGAGGAGAGATGGTCATATGTACACCTCAGAAAAAATCACTTTGGGAGCTGAGAGGAGGAGAGATTGGACTGGAGAGAAATATGAGGAAGTTGGAAAATTTCTTCAATATTCACAGCAAAAAGTTAAAAAAAAAAGACTTGAATTAAATTAGCTATATATAGATGAAGAGAAGTAAAGTAGTTATATAAATGTAGAGAACCCTATGCTCTCTGCCAATACAGGTCAACACCAATCCTATAATTTAGAGTCTTCAAGTATTACTCCTGGGACTGAGAAATTAAGAGACCCGTCCAAAGTTCCATAAACAATGTGAGATCCATTAGGATAGATGTAACAACACATAGAACTAGAGCCTGGGACAGGGAAAGCTTACCAAAAAGTTCACCTTGGGTAGGGAATTTGTTTAGGAGTCAGCAACAAGGAAAGGGACTATTTAATATGACTCCTCTGAGGTCATATAACTTGCAAGTTACCAAGACAGGACTCAGAAGATCTGAATTGTGGTAGCAAGGTTCTTCTCAGAACATTTTTTAAAATAAGTAATAGCTTTTTAAAATATTTAAATGTTTTATTTAGTTTATTATATATTATTCTATTCTATTCTATTTGTTGTATATTATAATATAATGTTATTTAATTTATTATATTTAATATTTTAATATTTTAAAAATAATAATAGCTTTTTATTTTCAAAATAAATGCAAAGATAGTTTTCAAAATTCATCCTTGCAAAATCTTGATTTTTCTCCCTTTCTTCTCACCACCCTTCTCTCCTAGATAGTAAGTAATCCAATATGTTAACGTTCACTTCTTCTACACATATTTCACATTTATCATGCTGTACAAGAAAAAAATCAGATCAAAAAGGGGAAAAATGTGGGAAAGCAAGCAAACAACAAAAAAAAAAATGAAAATGCAACTTTGTGATCCATACTTAGTCACCATAATCCTCTCTCTGGGTGCAGATGGCTCTCTCCATCACAAGTCTATTGGAATTGACCTGAATCACCTCATTATCAGAACGATTTTTAATTTTTCAAAGCAGGCAAAGGAATTCAGAAATTAAAATCAGAAAGACCTAAATTCAAATTCTATTTGGCTCAGAGCTTAATAAATGCTTCTTCACTGACTGATTTCAATTGGCTTAAAGAGTAAAAAAGAAAAAAAAAATTGGTCTCACTTCTCAACTCTTGAGTAAACTAGCTGCTAGGTGAAGACTTGCCCCTATAGGTGCACCCTGATGAATTTTCTCATTTACTTCTCACACTCCTCAGTAAATTGGGGAAAATCTGCTTATTCCCTTTTTTCTTCTTATCTCAACACTGGCTCACCAGTGCAAGTATTTGGTGTACAATATTATAAAGAGGAGGACTGGCTAATGAGGACCCAGTCCATGGAGCAAGCACAAAATGCTCTGCCTATTGTCAATCGATGTGGAAACTAGAAGGGACTACTCCAGGAAGTAGCTTGAAGGATAGCACTAATGTATATAGCATTGGTCAGAAGACAGCTAGGAAGATAGTCTGTAAGTTGCTAAATGAATTATTTACATTTTGTAATGGGGATGGGTAGGATAGAGATCATTAAAATAGAAGCAAGCAAAGGTTAGTAAAAAAAAAAAAAATCACAAAATTTCAAAGTTGGAAGGCTCTGGTGGCCTTGTATATTTGAATATCCATACTTGAACAAAAATCCTCTCTAATACATATATCCCTAACAAGTGCTCATTTCACTAAAAGATCTTTAGGGAAAAGAAACCCATTATTTCCCTCAAGGCATCTCTCTTTCCTATTGCATAACTCAAAGCATAAAATAAGTGTTCCTTATATCAAGCCAAGTTGCAGTTTCCATCTTTTGCTTCTTTTTCTGCTCTTCTGAGTCAAGTCAATGTCTGATCTCTTTTATATAAGCTAACCCTTTACATATCTGATGATAACTATTATGTTCCCTTTGAATCTATTTTTTCTCTCCCAAACTAAACACTCCTATTTCCTTCATGCAATACAAATGAGTAGGTCCTAAAAATAAAAAGTAGCTAGGGACTTATATGAGTATTTGTAGTATCTGTACCTCTTTTTCCCCTGCTCAGAAATTTTATCCTCCAGACAAGACTTCTAAACCTCAATGCACTTTGTAGATTTGTACTCACTCTAAACCATAGTTCACTAGCTCTCACTGTTATAATTTGCTTTTCTAGTTAGTCAGAAAACTGAAATGATTAAAACAAAATCATTTAATAAAATAGCATAACAAAAAAGTAGAAATTAAACATTTCTCCCATTAACTTGAGGCATTTTTTCTATCAATACAAATATCTTTAGTGGGAGAATGATCATATTTAGAGCATGCACTTGGAGAGTACATGTGATCAAATTATATAGATTAGGAAGTTCTTATATTAAGCTGAAATCTTCCTCCCTGAAACATCAATCCATTGGTTCTAACTCCTTGGTCAAACAGAATAAAGCTGATTTGTCTTTCACATGGCATATCTTAAAAGATTTTAAGACAGTTATAACCAACTGCCATGTCTTAGCTTCCCCAAGCCTAAACATCTCAGGTTCCTTCAATTGTTTATTTCATTACCATTTTGAATTTCCTTATATTTCTGGTCCTTTTCTTCTGGATGAGCTCCAGTTTGTCAATCAATGCCTTAGCTAAAATGTGTTACTCAGAACTGAATGCAACATTCCAGATTGGGTCTAACTGGAGCACAATATTGTAAGACTTATCATTTCCCACTTTAGTATACTACATTTCTCTATGCATGCAACTTAAGAAAACATTAATTTTTTGGTGTTTGCATTACAATTTTAACTGATTTAATTGGACCTTGAAATTCACTAAAATCCTACCATTTAGCACCTTTAGAAATAATATTTTCCAACAAATTAACACTGACTTTAGCTTGTGTTTTAAAAAAAAAAAATCTGTTCACAAAATTGACCCTAAAGCTCTTACTAGTTTGTTTATGCCATGGATGTGTAATTGAGATATATGGTTAGTGATTACTTTCTACACATAGCATGAACTACAAATAAATGAAATAAATTTAAAAGGCTATGTTTTTGTTTTTTGTTTTTCCTTTCAGTATGTCAAGTGATGAAATCTTTTGAAAGCTCCCTGGGAAAAAAGAACAGTAAACGCAAAGAATGCCAAGAGTTTATGAGATTTTTTGGTCTTGGGAAGTCAATTACTCTAACTATAATAGAGAAACTGAAATTTATCTGGTGAATGATTTGTGTATTACAACCTGTTTCACGATTTACTTCAGAGATTTATGGGAATTTTCTTACTTTTTTCACACCTTTCCAATGTAGCCTCTAGGCATTACATAAGATACATTTAGAACCACACTAAAAATATTTACTTATTTTGAAATAATGATTTTATCTCTTCAACCTAGGAACTTTCTCCACTGATATGAGGCACAATTTCTCCTACCTTTAGTGGGTAATCTGTACTATTTACTGTGACTAAGTAAAAAAAAAAAAAATACAATAACCAGAGACCAGACTTCTGAGAATTAAGCCTCTCAAGGATAGGTCAGCTGGTGCTTGGATGACAGAAAAATAATTGGATGAAATAGATAATATAGTGAATCATGGATAGCTCATTGGGCTTGAAGCTCTGGGAAGCCTAACTTCAAATCTAGTCTCAGATACTTACTAACTAGATGTGATCATAGGCAGATCATCTCTATTTATCTCAGTATTCTTAATTGTGAAATAATAATAGAATCTACCTTCCAGAATTGCTGTAAAGATAAGTGCTATACATGTTTAACATATATTGGATTACTTGCTGTCTTTGGAAGGAGGTAGGGGGAAATTTGGAACACCAGATTTTGCAAAGGTGAATGCTGAAAACTATCTTTGCACATATTTTGAAAAAAAAAAACTATTATTAAAAATAAATTAAAAAGGTGAGTGCTATATAAATGCTACTTATTATTATTATTATCTTTCCAGATTGATAGGACCTTTCCAAGCCTGTCCTCCACTCGCACAGACTCTGAGAACCAGAAGTTGGCCCATGCACTGTAACTGAGACTGGAAGGGGTTTGCTTTGTGAATGGTCAAATCATCTGAGATGGAGGCACGTTGCTTCTGAGAGAAAACATTCAGGGATTCTCTATCCTCTTGTTGGTGGGGATTACCTTTTTCCATTGGCTGTTCAGCTTTGGAATGACTTCTTTCCCCTAGCTTCATCTTTAAAAACTATACATTCTTGCTGTCTTTCCAATGTGTCCACACACAGCATGAATGCTGGGTAACTGAGATGGGGACCAGGGGGAAGAAAGTGGTACCTTTCCTTTTTTTTCATCTTATAACTCCCATGTTATCAGAAATGGCCTGGGAGTAATTGTGTTTCAGTCTTTTTCATTTGTCATTTTAAGTTCTAGGTTCAGGCAGTTGAATCCCCACTGGATTAAAGAACTTGAGTTATGGAGACTATGGAGGCAGAATTCTAAGCAGGACACTATGGCCAACCCTAATAAAGAATACTAGAGAAGCATGGTACCTGCAGATCAAAAAAGGGGACTTGGACTTGGAATATGGTGGGACTGTTGTGATGTAGGAAGTCAGCTAAGCTATGTACTTAAACCCTTTCCCTTCCTGGAGTATGAGGTGATGGTGGTAAAAAAAAATAGCAGGCATTCAGGTATTGGAAAAAATATTTATATATTATTCTTGCTATTCCTTTGAAGCAAACATTCTTTTGTAAAAACAAATCTGACTGTTAAGTGGTTGAATTGAACTGAGAAATAAGGGATCCCTACAACTGAAGGTACATCATCAATGGGAGTTGGAGCCGATGGGAAAAAACCTTAGACATCCCAAATCTTCTCAAGAGCTTTTAAAGAACTCTGGGGAGAGGTGAAATATATAATACACTTAGACTTGAGGCAATGAGGGCCAGGATAACTACTCTCATACTATGATGTGCCACTGGATGAAACTTTAGTGGAGAGATCAAAATATTTAGGAAAATTAAAGTTGATAACCTACTTAAAAACCTAATTATTGAGTCTATTATAAAAAGCTTTGAGAGTACTTATTTCTTGCCTGGCTACTCTACTTGAAGAGTACTGATAGAGGTCACCTCAGAATTACATTATCATATAAGAAAGAATACACTGAATCTAGCCTGGCCTTTAATACTCTTTTCTGAATGATAGCTCTTCAAATATTTGAAGATCACTATAATATTCCCTCTAGTTCTTCTTTTCTCTGGGCTAAACATCTTTAACCCTTTAATGAATCTATTTATAAAAATAATTTTCATTCTTTTAATCATCTTAGTCTCCTTCCTGAATAATTAATTTATGTCCCTTCCCCTACCACAAATGGAATGTTCATATAGTTCAAAGAGTTTAAGTTAAAGATAGAAAGTTCACGTGTTCACCAAAATAATCATAACAGCATGTTCTAGTAACAAAGAACTGGTTGGGGGACAGAGAGGAAGTAAATGCCTGGCAATTGGAGAATTATTAAACAAATTGTAATATATGAATATAATGGAATATTAACACACCATAAGAAATTAAGAAAGGGACTCAGTTTCTCCAAACTTCCTTATCAACCTTTTTCAATTCCTACCCTGCCAACATGCCCAAGTGTCCCAAGTGTGAGAAGGAAGTTTATTTTGCTGAACAGGTAACATCCTTGGGAAAAGGATGGCATCAATCCTGCCTAAAATGTGAAAAATGTGGAAAGACACTGTGACACAGGAGGTCATATAAAGCAGGAAGGAAAATCCTATTGTAACCATCCATGTTATACCCATAATATGTTATAGGTTCAAGGTCTTTGGAAGAGGAGATGTCATATCTTCATATCTGTCATATCTGTCATATCTTCATATTTGTCATATCTTCAAATAAACTCAAGTTCTGGGAAGTCTTTTCTTTCTCTGTGGTACTTCCTTGAAGCTACAGGCAAACAACCGGACTTGACCCCTTGTAATCAACTATGTCCCAATAAACCTTAAATACACTGAAAAAAATTAAGACCATGAAGAGTTTAAAGAAGTTTAGAAGGATGTATATGAACTGACACAGAAGGAAGAAAGCAGAATCATAACAATATAAACAAAAAAAATAAAGAAACCTTAAGGTTATACAGTTATGTAGTTATAATGACCAAGAAGTTTGGTTTTGGAGGAGAATTGAGAAATATATCTCCTTCATTTCTTTGCATATGTGGTGGGATATGGATTCAGAACATTACTTGTACTATCACCCACAATTTATGTGTTCATTACCTTGGCTGAATTTGTTTTTTTTCTTTTTTTGTCACATACACATTTCTATCTTGCCCATACATCCAGCATGAAAGACTTTTATCAAATTCTTTGCTGTAACCTGAGTATACTGTTAGGATTCTTATTGTATGTCAGCACTGCACTAAGTAAGGGCTGGGGATATAAAGAAAGTCAAAAACACAATTCCTTCCCTCAAGGAACTCACAATCCAAAGGGGAAGACAACATGCAATGATCTGCTTATAAATGATGTGTATATATACATATATATGTACATGGAAATGGAAAGTAATCTTCAGAAGGAAGGTACTAGCAGTGGTGAGGATCAGTAAAAGAACCTTACAAAAGGTGAGATTTTACCTGGGACTTCAAGAAGGCCACAGAAGCCAGGAGGCTTTGCCTGAGCAAAGTCACAAAACCAGAGATAGAATATCGTGTCAGCAAGAGCAATAAGATTTCACTTTCTCCCCTTTCTTGGAAAATCTTGCCCTTTTCCATTCCAATTGCCATTCTCCTGGTCTTTAAAAGGTCTTGAACACAGTAATCACATGCACCAACTGGATTCTAGGTGGGTCTAGTAGCTTAAATTTATAGGGGGAAAACTAGATGTTACCCTGCACCCCAATTTCATGTAGCCACTAGCTGTTGGATTAACTTTTACAAATGCTTATTTACCTCGAAGGTATAACAACATATATAGAGAGTTATTCTCCAACACATGATGCTTTATTTATCCTATCATCAACCATCACTGTCTTATACTCCAGCCAGAAAATTAGGTTTTTATGCTGGCTTGTAAAGGTTTCTTTTCAAGCTGACTGGTTGCAACATCCCACTGGGAATCCTGACAGAAAAAGAAACACTCCAAGCCATGGAGCTTAAAAGGAGAGTAAAGGGGAAGGTATTGCTTTCCTGGAGGCAAGAGGATAAAGTTCCAGGGGAAAGAACAGAGGCTGTCCCAATTTGGCAGTTCTAAAGAGGCAGTTTGTTCCAGCTACAGGAAGATTGCTTCCACTCATGCAGCAGAAGAACGCAGGATATTCCTACCAGATCATGCTGCCTTCATGTTAGGAGATCTGGGTATATTCCAATTGTTTTCAGTTTCAAAACCTTACTAAACATTTTTGTTCTAGCATTCACAGATCAAATAAAATTCTCTTTCCAAGAAGGAGAAAATAAATATTTTTATCCTTCCCATTTTCATTCATTATTATTTTTTTCCATCTTGAGCCCAATTCTATCCTTTCTTTGACCATCATTTGGCTTCCAACATACTCAAAGGAATCCAATTTTGTAGTCTTTAGCATCCATCATCAGCACCAATTAATTATAAATTTTCATACTCTCCATACTATTCTTAATTATTCGTCTTTAGTCACTTTCCTTTATTTCCATCTCCCATATGTGTCTTTGTAAAACTTGAGTTAGCTAATGAAGTCTTTGTATCGTTACACTGTTTTCTTTAAGGTGTCTCCCTCTTTTTCTACTTTCAAAAATGAATTTCTATCAGAAATTCATCATTGGTAGATTCCCATACACTTTAATCCCTTGCAGAATGTTAATGGGCCATTTGATCCTATTTATTCTTTCTCTTAACCCTTTGAAATCTAGGTGAGTGAGTTGTTCAACACTCAATAGACTTTAAATTCTTTGAAAGCAGGGACTGTTTCAATATTTTTTGTTTGTATATCCCCAGCACTCAACACTTTTGTGTGGAAGTTTTGCTTTGCAAAAAAATTTTTTTCAAATTCTTTTTTATTTCATTAACTGGGGCCTTGGACATTGATAGATAAATATCTTGTCTATAAGCAGGCATTCAATAAATGTTTGTTAACTTGAATGAGGTGCAATTTTCTTCTATTGATTCAAATTAATTCAATGAACACATATTAACTACTATGTACAATTTTTTCCTTTAGTAACCTAGAAAATTAGAAAGAAAAAAAAGAAGGAAGAAAGAGGAACAAAGAAAATGATTAAGTGCTCACTATGTGCCAGGCCCTGTACTGAGTCTTTATAAATACTATTTCATTTGATTCTCACAATATCCTGGGAGGTCAATTTTCCCAGTTTTATAGATGAGGTAACTGAGACAGGCAGAAAGTTTAAATGATTTGCCCAGGGTTATATAGTTAAATGTCTGAGACTGATCTGAACTCAGGTCTTCTTGACTGCAGGTCTAGTGCTTTTCTTATAGCATTAAATCTGTTGTGTGTCATTGTCATTTTATTTTGTCATTTTTGTATTGTCCTTTTCACTACACTGGTATAACTAAGTCATAAAAAACAAAACTTCAAAGTGAACACTTATGTCCTCTTTTATTGCTTTAAAAATTATTTTGTGGTTATATTACATAATTTTTGTGTATATATTTGTTATCTTAGAAATATTTAATATATATCTTTCTTTCTTTCTTTCTTTCTTTCTTTCTTTCTTTCTTTCTTTCTTTCTTTCTTTCTTTCTTTCTTTCTTTCTTTCTTTCTTTCTTTCTTTTTTTGCTGAGGCAATTAGGGTTAAGTGGCTTGCCCAGGATCCCACAGCTAGAAAGTGTTAAGTGTCTAAGGTCACATTTGAACTCAAGTCCTCCTGACTTCAGGGCTGGTGCTCTATCCACTGTACCACCTAGCTGCCCCTTTTTAATGTATTTTAAATGAAATTTCTCTTCCTACTTTTTCCTTGGTAGCTGATTGGAGAAGGGACTGAAGTATGGAGAGACTTGAGAAGGGGAGACCTATTAGAAGACTATTGCAATAATCCAGAAATTAAGTGATATGGACCTATAGAAAGAGTGGGGCAGAATTAATATGACTTGGCAACAGATTAGGGAGGTGAGAGAGTAAGTAGCTAAAGATGCTGTTTTAGTACATGAAGATGATGGTATTCTCAAATGTAATATAGAAATTAGGATGAAAGAAGGATTTAAGGAGAAAGATGAGTTTAATTTGGGCATGTTGAGTTGATCATGTCCATGGGACATCTGGTTCTATATTACATAGATAGTAAGTATAGGAGAGAGTCTGAAGAAAGGCTCAGAAGACCCATGCAAGGAAGGAAAATACTGCATGAAATAACTGACAGTAAGTAAGATTGTTAACCAGCAACAGGTAATTATGTTGGCAACCACCATAGCATATTTTTTTGGAGAGAGGCCATTTATACCTTTGCCAATGAAACCAATTTTCCTCAAGTATATATAGAGAGAGATGAGTTTCTTCACTTCCACCTTGGGAAGGTAAGAAGGAAGGGGAGGACCTAAATGAGCAGATTTGTTAATACTTTAATTAAGGAAAGCCAGTAGAACCAAAGGAGCAACAGAAGTCTTGAGAATTGTGTCCCCTTTACAATAAGAGGAGATAGCATTTAGTTAGGACATTTAAGGAGAATAATTGCCAACAGCAATAATGTGGCTACCTTTGGGTAGGACTTACTTATTTTGAAGATAACTAACCCAAATAAATCTCCAGAACTGTGACAACTTCCTTTAGGTGGGAGTCTTCTTCCAGTGGAGTGACCTTCTGAAAGACAACCCTGAGGAGCAATTATAGTGGATGTGTATCTTTCCCCTTCTCATCACATACCAGATTACACACACACATCCCTGCCCTAGAATAGGGGTTGTCTATTCACTGAAAGGGTAGATAAGTACATAATGACAGAAATTCAGATACAGCCCAGGCTGCGCTCAGTGACGGTGAGGGGTCTGACCTTCTATTCCATTCTTCCCTCAGTGTGTTTAAGAGCCCAGACACTATATTTGGCAGGAAATCTGGATGGATAAGAATAGTTGACAGTTTGATGTGCATGTGTAGAATGTGGGAGAGTGATTGGAACTAGAAAAACTGATTTGGGAGTCAGTCCTATAAAGGTGATAACTGAGAGAGAGGGGAAGCAGGGAAGGGAAGGGAAATCATTAAAGAAGATAGAAAAATGGTTAGAAGATAGAAAAATAAGTATGTCACAGAAGTCAAACTGGGAAAAAAATGTAAAGAAGGCAGCGGGCAATCCCCTTTTACAGAGGGATTATTAATAAGATGAGAAAGGTGATTCTGTTCTTAGGAGATATTAAAGTAATCATGATGATTGTCAGAGTGATGGAGACAGATGTAACATTGTTAAGTGCAGAGTGGGTGACGAGGGAGTGGGAGTGGGAGCTATCTTTACTGCCCAGAGATTCTTTATGTAGTACCTCACATAGACCTGAAATCCCTAAATAGTATCCTGTGTTCTGGAGCTATTTATATTTCTCCCATAATGCTCCAATAATACACAAACATATGCCCAGCACATACAATATAACATCTCAACATCAGATAACAACATATCAACATATAACACAAATTTATATACATTATTTTTAGCACCCCTTTCATATTTGTCACTTTGTCAGCTTATGAACATAAAAATGTTAGGTATAACTTGGCTTATGTCTGATACCATATGGCCTCTGGGGCCCCTTCCAGCTTTTGATTTGTGATTCTGTGGATTCAGTTTTTGCTGGGAAAGACAAGATAAGTGGTATCAAGAGCTCTTCAAGTAAAGAAAGGGCAATGGAGATGGAGGGCAGGGTCCTCCATAATTAGTGGTAAAAATCCTTCACTATTCTGCAACCCAGTTGAGTGGGGCAAACTGAGAAATCTTTGACTATTCCCTATTACTTGTCTGTCACCAAACAACTGTAAACTGAATAACCTTGATTCTAACTAGTGACTTCTCAGACCTTAACTGTGATTCCTAGTTTTGACCTTGCTTCCACATTAAACGTGTCTTATCTTTATTAGCCCATTTAAGAACTGAATGTCTGACATTACTGATTTCACCTTATCTTCAGTGTTTCTAACTCTTATCAATGCAGGAACTTCTTGACCATCTACATCCCAATTCTCTCACTTTCGTTTTTTGTTTCCTTCCTCTCTCTATCTCTAAACACACACACACACACACACACACACACATTTACATTCCTTTTATTCATTTAATAGTATTTTATTTTTCCCCAATTACATATATAATTTTCAACATTTATTTCTGTAAGATTTTGAGTTCCAAATTTTTTCCTCTCCCTCCTTTCCCTCCCCCTGCCCAAGACAGCTACACATGTACAATCGTTTACATTCTTTTTTTTTTTTTTTCAGTTCCAAATATTCTCTTTCTCTCCCTCACTGACCCCTTTCTGGAGACAGTATATACTTTGTTATAAGTTATACATTTTCAATCATATAAAACATATTACATATTAGTCATGTTATGAAAGAAGACACAGACCCAAAAGAGGGAAAAACACACACACAAAAAAAAGAAAATGAAAAATTGTATGCTCTGATTTCAGATGCCATCAATTCTTTCTTGTGAGGTGGAAAATATTTTCATCATAAGTCCTTTGGAAATGTTTTAAATCATTGTATTGCTGAGCATAAACTGTTCAAAAGTTGATCATTGTATAGTATTGGTATTACTATGTACAATATTCTCCTGGTTCTGTTCACTTTGCAACAATTCATGTGTTTCCAGGTTTTTTCTGAAATCACCTTGTACTACTTCTTTTTTGTTTGTTTGTTTGTTTTTTGCTGAGGCATTTGGGGTTAAGTGTCTTGCCCAGGGTCACACAGCTAGGAAGTGTTAAGTGTCTGAGATCACATTTGAACTCAGGTCCTCCTGAATTTAGGGCTGATACTCTATCCCCTGTGCCACCCAGCTGTGTTCTTATAGCACAGTAATATTCCTTTGTAATAATATATGTATATTATATCTATATAAACATATAGCTATATACATATATAGACATATATACATATGTATACTTATTTAGTCAATTTCCAATTGATGGATATTTATCTCCTCAATTTTTGATTCTTTGCCACTAAAAAAAAAAAAAGAAATGCTATAAATATTTCTGTACAGATAGGTTTTTTCCCACTTTATTCCCACCTTCATCCCCTACTTTTTAACTCTTGGGACACAAACCTAGAAGTAGTATTGTTGGGTCAGGGTATGCATAGTTTTATAGTTCTTTGGATACAGTTCCAAGTTGCTTTCCAGAATTGTTGGATCAACTCACAGTTCCACTAAAATTATGCATTAGTGATTAAATGCATTCTGTCCCAATTTTTTCACATTTCTTCCAGCAATAATTATTTTCCTTTTCTGTCACATTTATCAATCTGACAGGTATGAGACGCTATCTCAGAGTTGTTTTAATTTGCATTTCTATAATCAATAGTGATTTAGAACATTTTTTAATATGACTGTAGATAGCTTTCCAAAGTGGGAAAAGGTTTTATAAACAGCAGAAAATCAGCTCAGTCATAACTCTAGGTAAGTCTCCAATCTGATCCTACCTAGGGATGGGATTAGTGGAGAGAAAAGCAGTATAATCTACTCATATTTCATCAAAGCACCTTACTAGATTCTAAGATTTATGAAGGCAGGGATCCTGTGTTCTGTGCATAGTATGTTCTTTTAAAATCACAATTGACTTGAATGGAAGTGGATATTTGCCATGCTAAAAGATCTGAATGTTTAGATATAAGTGGTATTGATGGAGAAACTTTTATCTCTGTTTTTTGAAGTGGGCCAAAATGTTTCTCTTCTAATCCCTTCTAATCCTTTAAGCTTTATCCCTTTCTCTCTTTTTTTAAAAATTATCTTAAATTTATGGAATAAAATAAGTATTTCCATAACATACTACAATAATTAAAAAGATAATAGCACACAAATCTACTACGTATGACTTGTATTTCAAATACACAACAAAATGTAACTCCCCCCTTTTTGTTTTTTACTTTTCAAATTTCTTTCTATAACTTTAAATCTCTTGAGTTGTGTCCAACTCTTTGTGATCCCATTAGGGACCATACTTTCCATGTGGTTTTCTTGGCAAAGATAATGGAATAGTTTGCCATTTTCTTCTCCAATAGATTAAGGTAAACAGATTAAGAGAGCACAGCTAGTAAGTATGAGGCTGGATGTGACCTCAGGTGTTCCTGACTCCAAGCTGGATGCTCTAGTCACTAAGCCACTTAGCTGCTCTTTAGATCTATACCCACTCAAAACCAATTTTCTCCTTGCCCTTCCCAGGCAGCATACCCCCTGGGCACTTCAAAATGACTGTCTTTTTCATCTTTGATTAGGATTATTTATTCTAAATTGTTAATCACCTAATACATTTCTACCTCTTAGTACTATTAGCATTTCATAGAGGGCATAGGGAGAGACAAAGTCTTAACACCAAAGAATGATTATCTGGTAATGAAATTTCAGATAGAGTGATAGGACCTATAAGGATATTTTTGGAAGGTAGGTTTGGGGATCTGAACAAGCAATAATGAAAATAAAAATAATAATTCATGTTATATAATGCTTTTGGGTTTACAAAGGCTTATGTTTCTCTGTGAAGTAGATAGTATAAGTTTCATTTCCATTTTGCTGATGAATAAACTGAGGTTAGAAGAGTTTAAATTATTGTCTAAGATCTAAGAACCAATTAATGGAAAATTTGAAATTGAATCTGGTTGTTTTCATTCCAATTCCATGCTCTTTCCATCACACTAAACTTTCAAGGTGACTTATTTCTGCCTTGATGTAAGATTGGCCCCAGATTTTAATTATCTCCTCCATCAACACCAGTAATCAGATTAAACTGGGCATTTCATCCCTCTGCCCCAAAGGATTTCCAAGAACTAACTAAACTTTTTTCCAAAGTGCAATAATGCAATGGGAAGAAACTCAATTATTTAGCTGGGTGAGAGCCAGAAAACCTGGGGTGCGGTCTGTTATTTTCTTATTCTTTTACATATATATTCTTCTGCTCTGTTATTTATTTGTTATATGACCTTAAACAAGTCATTTCTCTCCTCTGTGCTTTGCTTTTCCCTGCTATAAAATAAAAGAATTAGATTTGGTGATGTTCTTCCTAAGTCAAGTTCTAATTATGGCTTTAGATTCTTTTTGGATGAATGAGTTTCAAATACAGCCAGTAAAAGGTTAATTCAATCTTGTTATCTGACAATAAATCAAGGCCTTGAAAAGAAAGAGCTGCGGTCTCAGTATGTGACCACAGACAGGAACTCAAAGGCATGTAGCTTATTCATTCGAGAAAAATGTCAAGGACTGAGCAGGCTATTAAAGGGAAACTCCATAGCTCAATTCAGGTCTGGAATTTAGGTTTTTTAATCCCCACTTAAGGGGTTTCTTTCCTGTAATACTTATGTGCTGTATTCAATTTGTACCTATTATCTATTGGCGTCCCTAAGAGGCAACTAAAAGGCCAAAAGTTTTCCTTCCTCTTCTAAAGATCTGCTGAGTTTGAGAGGAGGTGGGGATGAAGCTGTGAAGCAAGGAGGCAAGGATGGCTTGAGGTGATAGATGGGGCAAAGTGTTAGGAGACAAGGATTAGGTAGGATGGCTCCATTCATCATTTCTTACCTGTAGGATTTTAAGTATTTGACTTACTCACTTTAAGATGAAGGGTTGGATGAGAGTTTCTGGAGCTCCTTCCAGCTTTTGATTTTTGATCTTATGGTAACTGATGATTTAATAAATTATATGCAGGATACAAGTCTTTGTGCACATCATTTCCTATGCTTAGAAAAGCATTCGCTAATATTTCTGTCTTTTGCTCACCTGTTCTTCAAAGTCCAATTCCATGGAGATTTCTCCAACTCCTCTCACTCTCTCCAGCTAGAAATAAGTTCTTTGGATTCTGAATTTCCCTAGACCTTTTTACCTCTCTTATGAAGTTTTAAATTCTATTTTATATTGATTTATAACTTTTTTTCTCTAAAACTAAGCATTGGGTTTTATCTAGTTTTTCATTTCCCTGTAATGCCAACCCCAGTACCTTCTGCACAGATTTTAATTCTGCTGAATTAAATTGCTAAATAAATTAAATTCTATCTGCATATAATATAAATGCTAGCTATCATTGTTGTATTATTGTTGTTACTATAATTATTATTCTGTGTCTCCTGATAAAAACAGTCAGGTGGCACAGTAGATAGAATGCAGAGCTTGGAGTCAGAAAGACTTATCTACCTGATTTTAAATCTGACCTCAGACAGTACCTGTGTGACCATAAGCAAGTCACTTAACCCTGCTTGCCTCAGTTTCCTCATCTGTGAAATAAAGTAGAGAAGGAAATGGCCAACCACTCCCAAGAAAATCCCAAAGGGGGTCATGAAGAATTGGACACAACTGAAAGGACTTAATGATAGCCAGCAACGATCTTTTGAAAGTCCTCCCAACAGTCCTGTGAGGGAAGTAATATAGGAAACTGGTCCTGCCTCTGTTCTTTAGGGTCAAGCAAACAACAACAAAAGAGTGAAAATGCTATGTTATGATCCACACTCTATTCCCATAGTTCTCTCCCTGCATGTAGATGGCTCTCTTCATCACTGAATAATTGGAACTGGTCTGAATCCTCTCATTGTTGAAGAGGGCCATGTCCATCAGGATTGATTATCATATAGTCTTGTTGTTGCTGTGCAAATAATCTTCTGGTCCTGCTCATTTCACTCAGCATCAGTTCATTAAGTCTCTCCAACCCTCTCTGAAATCACCCTGCTGGTTGTTTCTAACAGAACAATAATATCCCATAACATTCATATACCATAACTTTTAATAAATATTTACTGACTGACTGGGATGAGTCAAAGTAATAAGCAGTGCTTCCTACATGCATTCAAGGGCTTCATGGCAAAATAAGCACAGCCAGGAGGGGTAAAAGCATTGCCAGCCTGGGTCCATCCCCAAAATGGAGTCTCCAGAAAGAATTCATAAATAGTAGGAACGGGCTAGTAAGGCAGAGGGATGCTCCAAGGCAAGACGATCCCCAACATTATAGGAATTTCCAGGGTGAGAAAGCAGCAGACCCACAATGGCTAAGTCCAGAGAGTGAGAAGCACCATTGGGAAGAAAAAGATGAGGAAACTCAGGTTGCCTCTTGACCAAGCAAACATAATCTACCCTGACAATACTTCCCTCTCTGATCACAGAAAGTTTGAGCTGGAAAGGATCTTAGAGAACAAGATGTTCAAGACCGAAATACACAGGACCTTGGAAATTATCAGTTGATAAATAAGTATAGCCTAGCTCAGAAATGGGATCACAACTTGATAATAATGTCCGAGCCAGAACCATAATTCAAGGTTGGCCATCTTCTAGTTCATAATGTTTTCTGGAAGTTTGAGCCCCCTATTCTAAGACTGAAAGGTAGTAGAGGGGAGGATTTGCCCTAGTTTGGGGGTGGGATAGATGTTTTTATGTTTCTCTTCTTTATAAATCTTTTCAGTAAATATATCTTTATAAAAGCTCATTGGTGTTAATTGGTTATCAATGATATTGAGGCAATTAACCAGTTAAGTGATACTGTAAAGATATTGGTTGGGGAGACTTTAACAAGTTGGTTGATTCTGAGGTCAGAATACAGAAGAATAAGGGGTTAAGTCAATAGCATTAGAAAGAGCCCATTCCTCTCAATATATTAGCGCTACTTGCCCATAAACTCTGCAGGGATTCTGTGGGGACAAGTAGTGATTGAGCTCTAGAAGCCCAGGTTATCATTAGAGTTGATTATGGAATCATAAGCCTTAGAGTTTTACAAATGCTATATTTAACTATGGTTTTATAAGACTTAATGACTTGCCCAAGGTCATGTTGCTAACATACGGTCAATTCAAGATTATTATTTTAAAATATAATATAACTGAACAAACATTTAACCTAAGTTTCTTGACATTGAATCCAATGCCTTTTCCAAAATGCCATACTTTGTATTTACGTCTGAATCAGGCCTGAGCTATCTTTTCATCAATGATTTCTTTTAAATGGGACATAGTAAATACAAAATCCACCTTATAAACAAGAATCATCTCTCAGATGATCAAGTTTGCCATAAAGTACTAAGAAGTGCATTAATGGTGACAGAGTAAAATTTTTTTAAATATAATTTTCAGCCTTATTTTTGTCCAATACTGCTATGGTTTCTCTTGGCTTCATAAGAATGAGATGTAGACACCTGTGCTAAGAGCCTGACAAGCAGCAGAAGGAGCATAGGATTATCATTCAGAAAACTGGAATCTCAGTTATTCTGTCACTGACTGGGACTTCCAAGTTATTCCATCTCTCTAGCTTCAACTTCTTATCTAAAATGAAAATGGACTAAGTGGTACCAAAGACTCTCTAGTTATTTCATGCTTTGATTCTTAATACCAAATTATAAATTTACAATAAGGATTCTAATCTTTGGAGAGTAATGTCCACTTTCTCATTTTTCCAAAGAGCATGTATAAAGCTCATATTATATCCTACCACTCACCCTAATTCCTATGTTCTAGTAACATTATAATAATCATTTGTAGTTTATATTTTTATATAGTGCCCTACATATACTATCTCATTGAGCTTCATATTGAATTAGATAGTACATATATTATTATAACTATTTTGTAGAAGGTAAAGTCAAAGAGAAACATTTTACAGATTAAAAAAATACCAAAAAAATTACTTTCCCTAATTCTCATAGTTAATAAGTGATAAAGTCTGGATCTTGAACAAGACTGACTGCCAAGAATGGAATAGAAGAGATAAAACAAACACATAATATTTATTCAAGGTAGAATGCTGACAAGTATCAATTAAAATATAAAGCCAGTGTTATGGAGTTGGTTAGAAGGAAAGAGTTGAGCATGGAGGTCAGGAGAGAAGGCTTTAGGGATATTCAGACATTTGTGCTTAGCCTTGAAGGACAGATAAGATTATAGCATAGCTGTTGAGTTGTAGTTCTATATTCAAGGACATTGTGAAATGAATGAGAAGAAAAATGAAGAAATGCAGAAAAAAAGAAATAAGTTTGATATTCAACCTAGATTTTTAATAAATGCTGCTTTCAAAGAGTTCTGAGAAAAGATAGATAGGATATCATGAGCTGTAATTCTACAGGAGAAATCAACTCAAGAGGGATGGGAAGCTCTCAAGAATGAAAATCTGAAGAGTCAAAGAGAAACAATTTTAATGTGGGAGTAAAAGGGATGTTGTTTAAAAAGGCTAATGTGAATGGGTAGGGAACTCATCAAATAACTTAGATTTTTAGAAGACATGGAATATGATACAAAGTAGGGAATTCAGGGTGAATATATCAGTGACATAATTTTATAAGAATATTGTCAAGAGCACTAAAGGTCAAAATGACCTGAGGCTAATGCAAAAATCTAAGGACAAAAAATAAAAAAGTTGTTTGGGAGTTGAGTGGGGTAGATATATCTATGCTATGAAGTATCACAGAATCCAGAATTACAGGATTTAATAATTGGATGGGATGTCAATGTCCATATAGTTCAAGCAACAACAGAAAAAGAATTTCTTCTATCATATTTCTGAAAAATAGTGGTCATCCTAGACTTTGCTGAAAAAGCTTCAGTGAGGGAAAACGTGCTACCTCCTATGCCAAGCCATTCCATTTTGTTATTGTTGTTTTATCAATTAGTTGTCTGACTCTTTTGTTCCATTTGAGATTTTCATGGCAAAAATAGTGGATTGATTTGCTATTTCCTTCTCCAGATCATTTTACAGATGAGTAAACTGGGGCAAACAAGATTAATTGACTTACCCAGGGTCATAAGTGTCCAAAGCTGAATTTGAATTCAAATCCTCTGGACTCCAGGACTAGCACTATATCCACTGAGACATCCAGCTTTCATTCTATTTTTTGATAGATGTGATTGTTAAGGTTTTCTTTGCTTACAGTCGAAATTTGCCCCTTGCAACTTCAATCAATAGTTCTGCCTTCTGCAGTAAGCAGAACAATTCAAATCTCTTCCACACATCAGACTAAAATGTACTCTCTAAATCTTTTCCAGGATATATTCCCAGTTCATCATTACCTCAACCAGTTTCATTATAAAGGAACTTTCTTTTGGGATGGAGGAAACAATAGACCACAATCACAGAAAAGAGAAAAAAGGAAAGAATCAAAGACTCTATTTTCACTTTGCTTCTGTTTTCATTGCAGAGGAGATTGTTCTTTAGATTCCACAAGACAGAACAAGAATGGCAAGTAGGGCATAATACCCAAATAAAAAGCACCTACCTACCCTGGAGGAAGCAAATTCACTGATTCTTATGACAATACCCTAAAATAATGAAAGAACTGATATTTAGGATTGAGGAGGGTGTGGTGTGGATCATAGAATCATAGAAATTGAGAAAGGTAACATAGAATTAGATTAGGACAGATGTTTTCCTGATTTTGGAAAAAGAGAAGAGAAAGAACTCTGAAAACTTTGAGCAAGTAAGTCCGACAAAATTCTAACACATTTTGCTAAAGTAAACACTTAGAAAAGTAAGAGAAGATAATAACAAAGTCATAATTGCTTCAAGAACAGGTCATACCAAACTAACAGTATTTACATCTTTCTCAGGGTTATTTCACTTGGAAATCATGAGAATTCTATAAATGTAGTTTACCTAGATTTTAGGAAAACATTTGGTATCTCATTTGCTATTCTTTTGGGAAAAGATAAGCAAAATGGTCTAAGCGATATAATTTGGTAGATTTAGGATTGATTGGATATTTGGATGAAAGAAATCATTAATCTATTGACATCAATTTGGAAGAATGTCTTCAACAGATTGACCAGAGAATCTATGTTGTGACAATTGAGGGGACAAAATTAAATAATCTAATTTATGTACTTATTTGATAAACTTTGCAACTTCTTATATATTAAAAATATTATATTCAGTATGTCCTTTTGTTGCACTTTAAAAAAATGATTTGACATTGAGTTTGCAAGATTTGTGATACTTTTTAAATCCTTTATCATGAAAGCAACTTTTATTACTTTGGATATTAAGTGTATCTTTGCTGAACAGTTCATTTTCTCAAGTCTAACCATAATTACAATCCATAGATTTTTTAGAGATTTGCATAAGACAAGTTTCCAGGTCATTGAAATATGTTTATATCCAGCAGGTTTATTTATTTATTTTTGACTTTTCATCATTTGTGGTAATATACAATGGTATGTTGCAGTATTCCATATTCTTAGGAATTGTAGAACAGTTGTGTTTGTCAGTCTGTCAATACATTTAGTAGAGTTAATTATTCCCTCAAGAGAGTATGATTTCCAGGTCCACAGAAAATAAAACTTTTGGGATAGATCTTTTTATATCCTGATGAAAATGTCCAGATCTTTTCAGTTCATCTATACTTCTAATAACAGTTTTAGTATATCTTTGAATGACAAAATGAGTTTACTAACTAGAAATTATTCTTTCCCAATCTCTAGTGTACCAATCTTTATATCATCTTTCCTATGACAAGCATTTTTTTCTTCATAAAAGTGGTTAATAGCTAGGCTTTTCACACTGGTCTTATTGTTCTTTGACCTTCAAAAAGCATGTGCTTAACTATAGAGGAGTCAATAACAATCCCTTCATCTACAAACTTCCTCTGAAGGTCTTATTTTCCAGGGCTTGCAGCACAAATTTGTCAGTTCTTCTTGTTTTTTTTTTTTTCTTTCTTTTTTTCTGTCTCATGATTTGAATGATCCTTGAAATTCTTGACTTCTCCACTCCAACAACTTCTATGATAGCTTTAAAAGTCATTGAAGTGTACTACTTAGGAGCTACAAATTTTGCATGTTCCCTTGAAATAATATCCATTCCTAAAGACCACAGAATTAGGAACCTAACAAAAGGGAAGCATAAAACACCTGTGTATAGCATGAAACTCGAACTCAAATGACTGAGAACTAACTAAAAGAGGGGGGGAGCCAGTACAATCTAGTTTTAGTTGGTCAAAATCAGATGTTTTGAATTAACTTTGAGTCAATAGAAATACATTTGAATGACCATTGCTATTATGAAATCAAATCAAAATGATTGTCCTTCATATGAGAGGTGGTTTAGACAATAGTATAATTTAATGAATTCATACTTGATTTGCTAGCCAGATGAAAAAGAGTAAAATGATTTGATGTTAACTTAGAAAGAGGCTTCTGCCAGCCTGTTCCAGAAATCTATATGTTGCCCTATGCATTTTATCACTATCTTGGACGAAAGTATTTCTGGAATGCATCTCAAATTTTCAAATAACACAAACTGGGAGGAAAGATTAACACACTAGATGCTAGTTGGTATTCAGAAACTTGGCAAGCTAGAACAAAGGGATTGAATCTAACAAGGTGAAAATTAGTGGAGATAAATGTAAAATCTTAATGCAGTTTAAAAAGAACCAATCTCTTAAGTACAAGATTGGGGAGACAAAGATAGATAGACTAAACTGACTTGAAAAAGAATTGAAGTTCTAGTGAATTGTAAGGTTTATGTGAGTCAATATGCTATGTGACAGAAAAGAAAGCTAATGTGATCATAGATAGCATTAAAAAAGGCAGAGATTTAAAAAATCCCCAAGATTAGGGAAGTAGCAGTCTTGTTGAACTCACTAAATCTTAAAGGGGATTGAGAACTCCAATCTACATTAAAAGAGAGGCCATCCAATCAGGGGAAGAAGAAGAAAAGGGTATAGCCAAATGGTTGACTCCATCTTGAAGGATACCAATATAGCTGTTTGTCAATATGACATAGGTACTGAAAATTTTATAATTTTTCAGAGTACATTTGCTGGATGTGACAATGTCCTGAAATTTATCCAATTTAATAAATTGTACTGCCAGAGGCATCCCAAACATGAAGAATCAGGCTCAAATTTGGGACTTGATTTTGAGGAAGGACATCGATAAACTGAAGACTATATAAGAAGAGACTAACCAACATGGTAAAACTTCATAGGAAATTCATTTGGAGAAATTAAAGATGTCTAATCTGTTTTCAAGGATTTAAAATATGGAAAAAGGTTAAATTATTTCTTCTAGATTTCAGAGGGTAGAATTGGAAGCAATGGGAAGAAGTTGCAAATGGGCAAATTTAAGCTTGTTATGAAGATAAAATTGCTAAAATTAAAAAAAAATTAAAACTGTCCAGAAGTAGAATGAATTTTTTTTCAGGAGGAAGTCAATTCCATTTCACTAGAGGTCTTTGAGTAAACATTGGGTTAGACTTTGGATATCCCTTCCAATTCCAAGATTCTGTAATTCTGGACTTCAAAAGCATATAAATAACTCAACTTCATATCCTTATAAATATAGGTTAAAGGAAAAACTATATATTGACTGCAAATTCCTCATAAATCAGTACCACATTTATTCACCTTTCTATGTCCTCTATAACACCTTGCATAAAATCTTGTACTCAGTAGTTGCTCAATAAATGTTTAGTGAATGTTGAAACAGAAGAATTAACTCTCTATGTATAGCACTGATTATATCTCAGTAGTAATACAAATGCTTCTCCCATAATTCTACATAGCTGTGATTTCTTCATTCTGGGTATGGTGAAACAGAATAATTAACTTTCCATGTATAACACTGATTATATCTCTGTAATAGTAATAATACTTTCTCCATAATTTTACATATCTGTGATTTCTTCATTGTGGACAATCCCTCTGAAGGTTCAGAGCAATCCATTCACATGATCTTATCCAATGGCTCCCCCTCCCCACACACCATATACCTATATCTTCTATTAATGTACTACAGGTAATCTACACAGTGCTGAGAGCTTTTCTACAGATGTTTTGACACTTGAAGAGAACCATCAAAGCAGAAGAGTCGGTCATTAATATTTAGTTAGAGGATACGACAGGCTTATCTCCTCATCCAGTCATATGTTTCTTTCATATATCTTTCAGGCTTTTTCTCTTTTGTGATTCTTCATCAAAAACATGTTACAGTCATTCAAAAAGCATCTAATAAATACTTATTGTGTTCCAGGCACTGTGCTAAGTACTGGAGGATACAAAGAAGGGCTAAAATAGTGTCCCTGAATTCAAAAGACTTACATCTTAATAGGGAAGAAAATATGCCAACAACTATGGACATACAAGGTATATATAGAGAGTAAACTGGAAGTAATCATAGAAGAAAGGAAGTAGCGTTAAGGGGGACTAGAAAAGACTTCATGCAGAAAGTGAGATTTTAGCTGAGACTTGATGGAAACTGAGGTGGGGACAAGGTAGAAGTGAGGGGGGAGAAAAAGCCAGAATGTGAGATAATCACTGAAAATGCAGTCAGAAGACAGAGTGTCTTACAGGAAGAACAATAAGGAGGCCAGTATCACTGATCATAGAGTAGGTAAAAAGGAAGGAAAATAAACAAATGCTAGGAAAGTAGAAGGGGGGCTATTTTCTCTAAGAATATACTTCTTTTTTTCCCTAGGTGGCCTGCATCTTTAAACCTTTGGAGACTATGGTAGTTTATGATTATAATACTAATAATTATTTATATAACACTTTGGTCCTATCATTATCTTCACTTTACAGATGAGGAAACTGAGGTTGACTGGGATTCAGTGACTTGCTCAGGGTCACACAGTGCAACGTCTTAGGCAGATTTTTAACTCAGATCTTTTTGATTCTAAGTCCAGAGTTCTATCCACTATACTACATAGCTGCTTCACAGCTATTAAATACCCCCAGAAGAATGTGGACATTTAAAAGGTTGATTTTTGTTTCAAGGAGATATTTGGATTCATCAAAAATATTGCTTGATTGCCCAAATCATCATGTCAGTTAATAAGTATTTATTTCGAAGTTGTTTACAACTACTACATGAGAGGTACTGGTATATAAAGACAAAAATGAAACAATCCCTACCATTAAGGAGTTTAACTTCTCTTGTGGTTTACATTCTATGAAATTCAACCCCATTCTCAGCAATTCAGCACTAAGTTAATTTTCTGTGTGCAGTTTCTTTCCAACATATCTGTATTAATGGACTAGCTGTTTGGGTGGTCTGCACAACTGCATATCACAGTCTGGAAAAAAGTCATTCTTCATCGATTTGTTTTTTTTCCGTGGGGAAGGTTAGGATGAACTCTCTTGAGTGACTGAAAATGTCATTTTGGAGCTTCAGCAGTGTTCCCAGGCTTGATGCAATCAGCACAACATCATCTGCAAACATCTGGAGGATCTCACCATCTCTAGGGAGTCGCTTCTATTTGGATCTTGTGCTAGATCTCTTGTGGCAGTATTGACTACCTTAGGTGAACATGTCTTTCTTTTTTGTCTTACTTAATATTAGTAATTTGAAAATAATCAATTTATCCAAGACAATAATCCATTAAATCTTTCAAAGGCATAAGACTAGCACATCTGTGGAAGACAGCTTATTGGAATAGAGCCTTTAAGGCACTTATGGTTTGTTTAACAACAATGACTGGGATTTTGTACTCTCTGTACCTTTCAGTCAATTGTGCAACTGGGTGGTCTGCTATAAAATATCATTTGTAAAAGCTTGCCTATTTCCTTCTTGTACTTTTATCAATGATGCTCTTCAGAGGTCTAAGGATTATTCTTTTTATTTTTTTTTATTTTTTATTTTAATATCTTTTTATTGATAGAACATATGCCAGGGTAATTTTTTACAGTATTATCCCTTGCATTCACTTCTGTTCCGATTTTTCCCCTCCCTCCCTCCCTCCACCCCTTCCCCCAGATGGCAAGCAGTCCTTTACATGTTGAATAGGTTACAGTATATCCTGGATACAATATATGTGTGCAGAAGCGAACAGTTTTCTTGTTGCACAGGGAGAATTGAATTCAGAAGGTATAAATAACCCGGGAAGAAAAACAAAAATGCAAGCAGTTTATATTCATTTCCCAGTGTTCTTTTTCTGGGTGTAGCTGCTTCTGTCCATCTTTGATCAATTAAGGCTCTCTTTATCGAAGAGATCCACTTCCATCAGAATACATCCACAAACAGTATCATTGTTGAGGTATATAATGATCTCCTGGTTCTGCTCATTTCACTCAGCATCAGTTCGTGTAAGTCTCGCCAGTCCTCTCTGTATTCATCCTGCTGGTCATTCCTTACAGAACAATAATATTCCATAACATTCATATACTACAATTTACTCAACCATTCTCCAATTGATGGACATCCTTTCATTTTTCAGCTTCTAGCCACTACAAACAGGGCTGCCACAAACATTTTGGCACATACAGGTCCCTTTTAAGGATTATTCTTATAAGAATTTTGGAGAGATGAGAAAATAAAGATGTGGATTCATAGTTACTGATATTTTCTTGATTTTTTTCTTTTTTAGAGCAATAACAGCCATTTTCTTCTAAGCATTTTCTATCAATCAGTCAATCCATAAATATTTATTTAACACCAACATCTTTGGGAGGTAGATGGTATTGTTATTCCCATTTCAGAAATAAGAAAACTGAGGCAAAGGTAAGAGATTTGACCAAGGTCAAAATGCCTTTCAGCTAACAAAACTCTTTTTTTGGTTGTCTTATTTCATTTAATCTTTACAACACATTTGTAGAGTAGTCAAGATGTTCCATTACTCAGATGAGGAGATTGAGAATATAAAAACTGAAGTGATTTCCCTATTCACATTCACACAAGCTAAGTAGCAGTGCTACAACTAGAACTCAGAGCTTCTGAATTTCAAGATAGTGTCTTATGTCAATTTAGGAAATTAGGTCTTCCTGCTTTCAAGACCAGGGGTTTTATCCATTCAGGACTCCACCAAGTTGTGAGGTGAAGCAATATGCCCCCATGTAAGTAAATCCAGTGCACTGTTAATGTAAAGTAATTCAGGGAAGGCATCAAGGTAGGCTTCCATGGAGAAAGTGGTATTTCTCTTTCAGATATCTTGAAAATCCATCCATAAGTGGTTTCAAAATACTAATAACAATAATAATAGCTCATAATTCTGTACTTTTAAAATTTATAACAGACCTTCTTCACGATAGTTCCCATTTGAAACAGTAAGTATCCTCCCCATTTTATAGATGAGGATAATAAGCAGAAAGGTAAAGTGATTTGCCAAATGACAGATGGCTCGCACTCCAAGTCAGGATTTCTGATTCCCAGGCATTGCTATTTTCTCAGCCCCACCAGTGATCAAGAATTTGCCTTACTCCAGCCTACAAAACTTCTTATAGATTTTGTTTTCTAAAACTTGGTTCAATATTTTCTTCTTAAATCTTATCTATTCAAAATACAATCATTTTTTAAAAGAAGAATCAGAATAATTGGCTATGATGAAAGTATTTTTTTTATGATAACTTTCAGGCAACAAGATGCATTGAATGCTCAAATAAAAGAAAGGAACCGCATCCCAGCATAGCTGTATATCAGAAATAGCTAGCTTTGGAATACAGCAAGCCCATAGTAGTGGAATACACTTTTAAAAAAAAAATTTAGTTTATAATAACTTTTTATTGACAGAATCCATGCCAGGGTAATTTTTTTACAATATTATCCCTTGCACTTGCTTCTGTTCCGATTTTTCCCCTCCCTCCCTCCACCCCCTCCCCTAGATGGCAAGCAGTCCTATATATGTTAAATATGTTGCAGTATATCCTAGATACAATATATGTTTGCAGAACTGAATAGTTCTCTTGTTGCACAGGGAGACTTGGATTCAGAAGGTAAAAATAACCCGGGAAGAAAAACAAAAATGTAAATAAACTATTTAATAAACATTCATTTCCCAGTGTTCTTTCTTTGGATGTAGCTGCTTCTGTCCATCATTTATCAACTGAAACTGAGTTAGATCTCTTTGTCAAAGAAATCCACTTCCATCAGAATACATCCTCAAACAGTATCATTGTTGAGGTATATAATGATCTCCTGGTTCTGCTCATTTCACTTAGCATCAGTTCATGTAAGTCTCGCCAAGCCTCTCTGTATTCATCCTGCTGGTCATTTCTTACAGAACAATAATATTCCATAACATTCATATAAGTGGAATACACTTTTAATTGAGATGACGGCACACAAGTTAAAGGTGGGATTATAATGCACATAACATCTATCTATGGTGTGTCCACCATAATTGTGCAGAAGAAGGAAACTACTATGCTCTTAGAAATAAATTGTGTATAAAGTAGATCTATGTTAAAAATCTCAATTATGTAGTTTGAGGTGGTCTCACATTTTATAGATGATCTCATTATTGATTGTAAGCATCTCTCCTCTAAAGAATTCAAGAAAAATGAAAGAATACATATATATTTTTAAAAGTCCCAGGACCTAGTCCCCATTCTGTTACTAGCTTTGAGACCTGCTCACTGCCTCTCTTTAGAGTCTGTTTCTTCATCTGTAAAATGGAAATTATATATGTATACTATCAATGTAAAAAAAAAAGTTATTAGTAAGGTCAAATAAGATAAGCAGTGTTAAGTGGTCTATGAGTAGATAGATTCCTTGGGGGAAGGAAAGATATTAGGGAAGCAGTGTTCCTCCCCTCAGTGGGTCTCAAAAGGGGAACATTAGAAGAAAGATCTTTCTATATACAGAGGACAGAAATAATTACTTACCTCATCAGACTAGAGAGGGTTTTATTATAATTTTTATGATTACATTCATAATTATAACTGTACCTTACATGGTCATAATGTTTTTCAGCTAACAAAACCTTCCTAGTTATGTTATTTTGTAATGCTGGAGAAACTGAGGCAGGAGAGAGATTAGAGAGTTTTTAATAGTTTATTAATTGGAGAGCATAATTGACTGGACAGGACTCTTGCCTCAAAGTGCCCAGCCAGACAGAGATTAGAGACCAATTCAATAGTTTATTAAATGGAGAGATATACTGGGACCAATGGGTCCATGTTGGTCCCAGGGCTGGACAAGACTGTCATCTCAAAGAATCCAGCATCCAGTGATGAATGGGACAATCCCAAATTCTTAAATACCTTTTATAAACAAAGGAAGGGGAAAGAAGTGGGAAAACTTCTTCACAGAGCCATTTGGTTCTGTCAGGATGGGGGGAGGCCATAAATTCTTACTAAAAGCCAGAGTCAGGATGTCTGAACAAACAGAAGTAAAGATGTCAATGAGGTATCCGGGATAGTCTTATCTTTTGGGATATTTTAGAAGACTAGTATCATAAATTCTTGAGGACAGGAGGAGCCAGAGGCCAGGAAGTCTGATCTCCCCCTTATCTTGCTTACATTGACAATTTATAAATGGTAATGGACCAGAGGTGGGTTTTTACAACTAAGGGGATTGAGGCAGAACTGAGATAGAACATTCAGGGAACCTAGTGCAGGGAAACTGAGGTAGAACAGTTCAAAGAGACTATGGCATAACAATTTCACTTAATATTTACAACACATTTATAGAATAGTAAGATAGGACTATTAGCTCCATTGTTCAGAGGAGAAGATTGATGATTTGAAAGCTGAAGTGATTCTCCTATCTATTCACATTCACATAGCTTAGTTAAGTGGCAGTACAGGTAGGAGAGCCCAAGTCTCTTAATTTAAGTTACAGTCCTGTTCTTCTATATAAGTCCACTTTATAGTTTTGCTCCCATGATTAATAGGAAGGTCTATGTAAATACTCACAGAAATATGGATTATAAGTACTGATAAGATAATATACATTTGCATGGTAAATCATGAGGGCTTTTCTATAATTCAATGTTGCTTTGAATGACTTAAGTAATTAATTTCTGGCTTCTGTAAGGTATCTCTCAGCTCTGACATCCTGTGTTCTGAGGTACTATTCAGCTCTGATATTCAGTGGTCAAATTATATCTTTTGGATTATTTTGAAAAATTAATATTTGTAGCCAAATTAACAGCATTTATGGTACTTTTTAAAAATTAGATTACTATGCTGTTTCTGCAAGCAAAGACAGCTACAGTCATGCTCATATTGGTTACTGGTGCTTTAAATTATGAAGGAACAATGTAATATTGCTCTTTAGAAATGTTTAATTACTAAAGAAAATATAAAGACAAAAAATACCGTTTTCATTTTTTAAAGGAATTCTTCTTTTATTCATATGATTTCCAGTAGTTATAATAGGAATAGATGTATTTTGTCAAAATATCTATTGAAATAATCATGATTTCTTTTGGTTTTGTTATTGACATGCTCAATATGTTTTCCTAATATTGAGCAAATCTTGATTTCTTTATATAAATCCCCCTTGCAAAACCTTGTGTTCCAATTTTTTTTTCTTCCCTTCCCCTCATTCCCTCCCCTAGATGGCAAGTAATCCAATATATTAAACACGTGCAGTTTTTCTATATGTATTTTCACAATTATCACAGTGCATAAGAAAAATCAGATCAAAAGGGGAAAAAATGAGAAAGAAAACAAAATACAAGCAAACAAAAATAAAAAAAGTGAAAATAATATGTTGTGATCCATCCTCAGTCCTCACAGTCTTCTCTCTGGGTGTAGATGGGCTCTCTTCATCACCAATCTTTTTCAACTCTAAATCATCTCTCTTGAAAGGAGCCACATCTGTTAGAACTGATCATTGCATAATCTTGTTGTTGCCATGTAATATGATCTCCTGGTTCTGCTCTCTTCACTCAGTATCAGTTCATGTAAGTCTTTCCAGGCCTTTCTGTATTCATCCTGTTGGTCATTTCTTACAGAACAATAATATTCCATAATATTCATATACCACAATTTACTCAACCATACTCCAATTGATGGGCATCCATTCAATGTCCAGTTTCTAGTGACCCAAAGAAGGCTGACACAAATATTCTTGCACATACGGGTCTCTTTCCCTCCTTTAAGATCTCTTTGGTATATAAGCTCAGTAATAACACTTCTGGATCAAAGGCCAGTCTGATGGCCCTTTGGTCATAGTTTCAAAACTGTTCTCCAGAATGGCTGGATCCATTCACAATTCCACCAACAATGTATCAGTGTTCCAGTTTTCTCACATCCCCTCCAACATTTGTCATCTTTTCTTGTCATTTTAGCCAATCTGAGAGGTGTGTAGTGGTATCTCAGAGTTGTCTTAATTTGCATTTATCTGATCAATAGTGATTTAGAACACCTTTTCATATGACTAGAAATAGTTTCGATTTCTACATCTGAAAATTACTTGTTTATATTCTTTGACCATTTATCAATTTGAGAATGGCTTAAATTCTTATAAATTCTCTATATAATTTAGAAATGAGGCCTTTATCAAAACCTTTGAATGTAAAAATGTTTTCCCTATTTATTGTTTCCCTTCTAATCTTGTCTGCATTAATTTTGTTTGTACAAAAACTTCTTAATTTAATATAATCAAAATTATCTATAATGTGCTCAATAAGTTCTTTGACCACAAATTCCTTCCTTCTCCACAGATCTGAGAGGTACACTATTCTATGTTCTTCTAATTTGTTTGTAATATCACTCTATGTCTAAATCATGAATTCATTTTGATCTGATCTTGGGATACAGTGTTAGGTGTGGGTCAATGCATACTTTCTGCCATACTAATTTCCATTTTCCCAACAATTTTTGTTAAATAGTGAATTCTTATCCCAGAAGCTGGGGTGGGTTTATGAAACACTAGATTGCTATAGTCATTGACTATTTTATCCTGTGAACCTAACCTATTCCCACTGACCAACTTCTCTATTTCTTAGCCAGTACCAAATGATTTTGATGACCACTGCTTTATAATATAGTTTTAAGTCTGGTATAGCTAGACCACCTTCATTTGCATTAAAAAAAATTTTAAAGGGATATGTCCGATTATCAACACAAGTACTACAAGTATAGTCCAAGGATATTATTGTTTCTGTTACGTGACAATAAAAAAAAAGTTGTTCTCTCCTCAAACATAAAAAAGAAAATCATTGAATCAGCATGTTTAAGCAGGAATACTTATAAAAACATAGAGTATTTGAGCTAGATCCTGAAATCATACAATCATAAAATTGGAAGTAACTTTAGGAGTCTCCTATTTACTTTCAAATGGGATCATTCTGCCTCCACCCAAATGTTACTTGGAGCAAAGACTTAATTTCCCTTCAAAGTAATCCACTCTATAATTGTATGACTAAAAATTATGAAGTTCTTTTTCATATAGAGCTAAAAATCTGCTTGCTTGTACTTTCCATACCTTGGACCTTAATCATATGTTAGCCCCTCAAATATCTGAAAGATCTTTCAAGATATACATATCAACAATTTATAAGTTTATCAGGTTAACTAGGGGAGGGCAACTAGGGCTTAGCTACAGTTTGCTAAATTTAGAGGACATTTACAGCATTTACAATTGAGTCCCAATTAGTGTGCATAATTAATCCCCTGAAGTGGCCAAATGCATTGAATTCACATGAGTCAGGCTGGTAATTGTGCAAAATATGGTAATTGGTTCCAGCCCCACAGAAATTTGCAGCGCTAATTCAAATAATGCAGAACCTCTACAGAGGATTAATTACACTAATTGGAACCTAGCCTTACAACATAAAAACAATGGAAATTAATAGCTCTTTTTTGGGGGGGAGGGGAAAGGAGGGTTGTGAATGTCTATGAATTCATTATTATATGGAACTTCCAGTAAAGAAACTCCTTTTACTAATTCAAATCAGTAACTGCTTTATAGCTTTAGTCTCAGAAAGTTTCCTGGGTCAATGAGTGATTAAGTGAGTGATTTAAGTGTGTTGCTCAAGGTCACACAAGCAATGTCAGAGGTGGGATTTGAAAATAGATTTTCTTTCAACAACTAGGTAAAGTATGTACTTCAAATCAAGAAGGTATATTACATATATTAATTGTATAATCCTGGACAAATTACACTCTTTGGGGCTTAGTTTCCTCATCTGTAAAATGGGGGTAATAATAGCACCTACCTTACAGAGTTTAGTGAGAATTAATTAAGATAACATGTAAAGTTCTTTGAAAACCTTAAAGCGCTATATAAATGCTTTATTATTATTATTATTTTCAACTTCAAGATCAGCTATCTATCACACCATGCTGTCTTTCTGGCAACTATAAAGGGGAAGCTAACAAGAATAAAAATAAAATAGAAAGCCATTTCCAATTTCACAATTCTATGATTTCAGGATCCAGCTCAAATACTCTGTTTCTGTAAGTATTCCTGCTTCAACACTGTGATTCTATGGGTTTTCTTCTTTGAGGAGGAAAGGAAGAACAACTATTTTTTTTTAATTGCCACATAATGTAGTAGAGGATATAATGTAATGTAATGTAGTAGTAGATGGAGATTGCAGTGGGCTCCACCTCTCTCCTACCTGTTCTCCTCCTGCGCTATTTCCCAACATGGGCTAGTGTCCCATTCCCTTCCCACTTGAGAATTTGTTTAATGCTGTATTCCCCAGATGGGACTGGTATTACTTAAAGCAAAAATTCCTTATTGTGGCAATATTTGTTGATACATTCAACAGTCACAGCTGGGAATTCTAGGGCCTGGGATAGCGTGGAGTTAATGTGAACCTCTGGGCTTCCCCTGATCCCATCTGGCCATGGTCCTTGTGCTGGGCAGCAGATGGCCGTCCTACCGTGGCTGGGCAGACTACTCTAGTTTGAAAAAGTCATGCTGTTGTGACAGTGGGAGAAGGAGACTCTGGAAAAGTGGTCTGGCAGTGATGGGAGCCTCAGGACCACCCAGCTTGGACCAATGGAGTCGGAGGTAAGACTTCCTCCCCTTAGGGAAAGTGACATCTAGGAGGGTCTTCCCGTCATGGCCCCACCCCATGAAAGCTCCAGAGGGTGAGGCCGTCTCCAAGTCAGCAAGCTGGGGCAAAGGCCAGGGAGCTGATGGCAGCAATGGCTGTCGCCCAAACCTAGACTTTTAGAAGCACCGAGCAGGTGAGTGTATGTGTGTGTGTGTGTGTGTGTGTGTGTGTGTGTGTGTGTGTGTGTGTGTGTCCCCGCGCAAAGGGGAAGACCTGCCAAGGCAAATTCTGTTACCTTGAGGATGGCAAGAAGCCTTTTTGTGCTTCATCCATCTCCTCTGCTGCAAACATTTTGGAAATGTGTAAACCTATAATTCTCACCTCTCGAAGCATCAGTTGTTGAAGATAATTGAATCTTTCTTTGCAGGGCCCTAGAAGTATCACTGTGGACATCAGTGATGACAGTGAAATCCAGGGGGGGTTGATTCAAGTACTAACGATCTCAGGATATCTTGCTAGAAGTGGTTTTTTAAAAATGTTTTTGTGTCAGATCTCTCGCTCCTAAAAACTGAGTATTAAAAATATCTGACAATGTTAGGTATTGAGGGGGGGAGTCAGGGCAGTGAAAGGCAGGGCACGGAGAATTAGACTTTAAGTCAGCAACAGCCTGGGAGTGTGAGTCCCAACTCTTATCCCTTTACTTTGGGATCAAAGACAAGTCCTATCACATCTTTTAAATTCAGCATATGCAAAATGAAAATGCTAACACTTGCTCTGCCACCCACACAGGATTATTGTAAGGAAATAGCTTTGTGATACTCACAGACTTGGAAGCTAAAGTTATTAACTGGATACAGGAGCAGCCAGGTGGAGCAGGAGATAGAGTGCCAGGTCTGAGCTCAGGAAGATTCATCGTGCGCTCAAAACCGCCCTCAGACGCTGTGTATCCCCAGGGAAGTCCCTTCACTCTGCTTGCCTCAGTTTCCTCATCTGTAAAATGAGGTGGAGAAGGAAATGGCAAGCACTTCGGTATTTTGCCAAGAGAACCCCAAATTGGGTCATGAAGAGTCACAATTGAGCATCATGATTAACTCATCCACCCTGTTCCTCACTGGAAGAGCAAGTACTCTCTGAGGGGGTCCTAGCTCTGCTTGTTATACACAATTCTCAAAAAGTGAATCCTCTAGTTAAGTCACAGAATTGACAGCAGAGAATTCACCATTCTCTATTACTTGTCCCTGATCCCTTTTCTCACCATCAGTTGTTCCCCAATTAACTCTTAAAGCACATGGGTAGGATTTTCATTTTTTTTTTTTTTAAAGAATCATAGATCTGTAATTTTGCAATTTTCTTCATAGGATCCTAGATTTGGAACAGGAAGGCACATTATATCTAGTCTAATTTCCATCATTTTACATATGATAAAACTGGGCCCAGAGGGGACAAATAATACCCCAGATCATAATAGTAGTGAATAAAAGGAGATTCCATATAGATTCTTCAATTCCAAATATTCAAGAATTCCAGTTAGAAAGAACCTGGACAAAAGTAGTGATCATGCTTCTGCAAATCCTCACACAAAAATACAATTTTTTGTGAATCAGTGGAAGATGGAGAAAAGAGAGAGGCCTTAGTACCAGACATATAATTCTGATTCTGTCATTTAATCAGCAATAGGTATTTATTAAGCCCTTGCTATACATGCTATGCAATGTTTAAGTCCTAAGGCTACAAATAAAAAAGCAAGACAGTCCTTGCTTCAAAGAGATTATATTCTACTAAGGGATGTATTATATATTCACAGATAAGAACATATATATATTAAATACAAAGTAAAGAAGTGAAAGTTTTAAACAATTGAGGAAATTAAAAAAGTCCTTTTGATGAGGTAGGACTTCAGCTAAGCCTTGATAAGAACTAGGGATTCTAAAAGATGGAGGAGAGGTATATTTCAAGCACAGGGTCCAGCTTATGCAAAAGGCATGGAAATAGAATATAATACACAGAGAACAGTCATTAGGTGAATCTGTATATTGTGTGAAGGAAATTAATGTTCATAAGTCTGGAAAAGTAATGTAGAATTAGATTGTGAAGGGTTTTAAATATAGAACAAGAAATTTCTATTAGATTATAGAGGGAAAAGGGAACTTGAAATTTCACAAGTAAGGAATGACATGGTATGTGCTTTAGAAATATTGATTTGAAAGTTATATGAAGGATTGATTGGGCAGAGGGATAGGGCAAATCTAGGGAGATCAAATAGAAGGCAATTATAAAATGAAAACCTGGACTAAAGCAGTAGCTATGTTAGTGGAGAGAAGGGACAAATGTGAAAAAATGTGAGAAGGCAGAATTAAGTGGGGCCATAAAGAGAGTGTTGAACTTGAAATCACAAAAACCTGATTTGAAATCCTGCCTCAGACATTTATTAACTATGTGTCCTTGGGCTTGGTCATTTAACCCCTTTCAGTCCTGGTGGTTTCCTCACCTGTAAAATAGAAATAATAATGGTACCTACTTCACAGGGTTGTTAAAAAGATCAAATGACTGATTTTTCTTGTGCAGCATGATAACTGTGGAAATATGTATAGAAAAACTGCAATATATGTTAAATTGGATTGCTTGTTGTCTAGGGGAGGGAAGCGGAAGAGGGGATGGAGAAAGATTTGGAACACAGGGTTTTGTGGGGCCAAAGTTAAAAACTATCTTTGCATATATTTTGAAAATAAAAACTATTATTAAAAATAATTATCTAAAATCTTCTTAAATGGTTTTGGTTAAATTTAGAATAATAAATTTAGGATCATACATATTGTTTCTTCTTTCTGTTAAAATAATAATGAAAAATCCATTATTATTCAATAAAATAAAACATTTGAAAACTGTAAAAAAAATTAAATGATATAATGTATGTAAAGTGCTTTGCAGATCTTAAAAGGCCTATACAAATGCTAATTGTTATTATTTTTGACTACAGGAACTTTATTGACTGATTATAATTTGGTGGGTGAAGGAGCACGAAGATTCCGAGGTTGTGAACATGAATAACTATCAAAATGGTGTTACACTCAAAAGAAATGAAAATAAATTGGGAAGATGCTATTTGGACCATGTTAAGTTTGAGTTGTCTGTGGATTGTTAAAGTGGGAAATGCATAGCATGCAGTTGTAAATATGAGGCTAGAGATCAAGAGAGAGATATGAGGATTAGAGAGATAGGATTCAGAGACATCTACATAGAGGTGATGTTGGAGCGAGTTGTTAAGCAGAGAGAGAGAAAAGAAGAAGAGGAGGAGGAAAAGGAAGAAGAGGAGAAGAAGAAAGGGAGAGAGAGAGGAGAAAGATTGAAGAGAGAGAAAGAGAGAGAAGAGAGAAAGACACACAGAGAGACAGAGACACAGAGAGAGAGACACACACACACACAAAGAGAGAGACAGAGAAAGACAGAAAGAGAAAGGGTGGGGAGAGAGAACTGCCCCCTGGAACAAAAAGCACAGGTTATGAATGATTCTAGAAAGGAAAGAATATTGGTCAGACAGGCAGAAAAATAGCCATGTCACAAAAACCGAGCGAGAAGAGATTAACCAAGAGAAGGGGGCAGGACAACAGAGCTAAATGCTTTAAAAAACAAAACAAAACAAAAAACTCAAGAAATGAAAACCAGGAAAGGATTTCTGGATCAGGTTAAAGCTGAATCTTGAAAGACATATAAGATGTAGGATTTCATCAAGTGGAGATGGAAACAAGATAGAGAGCAGAAGGAGAAATAATAGAAGGAAGATGCAGTGATACACATAACCATTACGGCAACTGCAGAGAAGTCTGGGCTGCCTCCAGAAAAGTTTCCTCTCACTGAAGGTTTTCACGCTGACTTGTCAGTCTTGTTGTAAATTCTCAGAATTCTTGGTCAGGTACAGGTTCATCTGGTGGCCTCTGAGCTGCCTTCTGGCTCTGAAATTCTGCAAGGGCCCTCCAGTCAGAGTGAAAGGTTGAAGAAAAGAAGCTGAGGTAGAGAGTTCCCAGATGTATGTGAAAAGCTCTATCAAGTTTGTCTAGAGCAAAGCATAAATGAGGGGTACTAGGGTGAGATGAGTTTTCAAAGGTAGAAAGGAGCCACATTGAGAAGAGTTTTGAAGGTTAAACTAAATAACTCTATTTTATTTAGTAGATCAAAGGGAGACCCTGATGATTTTGAAATTCTTAGCATAGTGCTAAGCACACAGAAGGTGAACAATAAGGGCTATTTATTTTTAAGCAGAGAAATGAGATTAGACTTGTGCATTAAAAAAAAAGATGAATCTTGTAGCAACACTGCAGAATATGAATTGGAAGGAGAAGTTAGTGGAGACAGAAGAACAGGCTTTATGTTTATTATAATGTTCTGGAAGATGATTGAAGGCTTGATCTGGAGGGGCTTAAATATGAAAGATACTATCAGGGTAGAATCATTGGAATCTGGGAATTAATTGGATATGGGAAGTAACAGAGAATGCAAGACAATATAGAATGTCAGGAAGAATTGGGATCAAATCCCACCATAATTACTATATTCCCAAGGCAAGCCACTTAATCACTTAGCCATAGAATGGGGATAATAATACCTATATTATCTATCTCACAGGAAGTTCGAATAAAAGAATACATGTAAAGTACTGTAATTATTTTAAAGCTATATAAATGTCATTGGGCAGCCATGTGGATGGAGTACCAGGCTTGAAAAATCATCTTCATGAATCCAAATTTGGTCACAGACACTTAATAGCTTCGTGACCCTGAGCAAGTAACTCAGCTCTGTTAACATCAGGGCCTCATTTGTAAAATATAAAAAAAAAAAAATTTGTAAAATGTAAAATGGAGTAGGAAATGGCAAACCACTCCAGCATCTTTGCCAAGAAAATCCCAAATGGGGTCAGGAGGAGTTAAACATGACTGAAACGACTGAACAACAATATAAATATTAGCTGCTATTACTATGATAGAGGGAACAGTGCCTTGGAGATCAAGGAAGTAGGTTTGCTGCCAAGCCATGAGACCCCTGACCCAGACCATTTCCTTCTTTTCCATCTGGTCACTGAAGAAGGTCATATATGTGCAAAACCTCAACGCAGACATAGTCCTAGTTTTCATTTTCTTTTTTAAAGCTTGACTGTGGACTCGAGAGAAAAAAAGGAAAATAAAACAAAATAAGATGCAAAGGTATAGAATGATTATATTTGCAAAGACCTGGAATTCTTCCTCAGCAATAAAATGTTAGGCAGAATCTTAGAGGTCCTTTTCTTGTCTTTGACCTATTTCTAAGTGCAGATTACCAACCCAGAACATATTTATTATCAATAACTATGGATATTTCTTTTCTTGGGTGAAGATCAGCATGTCATTGTCATGTGCAATGTTCTCTTTTGCGATTTCTTGGGGTCTCTGGGAGCAGCCTTCCTTTCAGTTCAGTAATCACCAGACAAGTAGCCAGGGATAAAAATCCAAATCGTTTATTATCTCTTTGCCTGGGGCCTGGGCCAGCTTCTTGAGTCCTCCAGAATGTGTCTTGATTTGTGTAGGGGAGGCAGGAGGACCACCACCATGGTCTCTGTCTTCCCTAGTTCCGATTCTGGCTGAGTTTGTCCGAGTTTATATGCTCTTTTATCGAAGGTGTGAATCTTGTGGAACTATATTAAGTAGCCTCCTTCTGAGCATGAAAGGTGCTGAAATCCTGGGGAAAATTCTGGGTGAAAACTTTCTTTTCTGGCTTCAATATTCTTGCCCTATTTTATACACTCACCCCCAACTTCATGTGGTTCTTTCAAAGTTTCAGCTTTTGTCCCAAAAGCCCCTCGGATCCTCCCCCATTTAACAGGGTCTGGATAACAGACAAAGGCCAGGACAGACGAATGCTTCAGAATCTTACATTCTGGTCCAGATCATAACCTGATTCTGTCCTCTCTAGGAGATGGGAAGGGCACAGTCCTGTAGGATTCTGCTCTAGTGAAACATATCTGGAATATTGCATGGAATTATAGACATAACACGGAAGGAAAAACACTGACAAGCTAAAGAGTGTAGGAGAAGGCCTTTAGGATGGAGAGAAATCTTACAGCCTAGCAAAGAGGATCATTTGAAAAGATCAGGGATGTATTAACCTGGAGAAGAGAAAACTTAGGAATAGGAAATAAAGGTAGGGCTGTCATGTGGAAACAGGTGTTGGACTTGTTCTTCATAAGACCAGAGGGCATAGCTAGAAGCAATGAGAAGTACAAATTTAGACTTGATGTTAGGAAAAAAAATGTTCAATTAGACCTATCCAATAAAATGGTAGACCCCAAAGGTTGTGGATTTCTCTGTACTAGAGTTTCTTTCTTTCTTTCTTTCTTTCTTTCTTTCTTTCTTTCTTTCTTTCTTTCTTTCTTTCTTTCTTTCTTTCTTTTTTTATTTCTCTTTTTCTCCTTTTTCTTTCTCTCCTTTCTTTCTCTCTTTTGTTCTTTTTTCTCTCTTCTTTCTCCTTTCTCTCTTCTTCTTTCTTTCTTTTGTTCTCTCTCTTTTTCTTCCTTCATACCTTCCTTTCTTCCTTCTTTCCTTCCTTCCTTTCTCTCTCCCACTTTCTTTCTTTTTCTCCTTCTTTCTTTCTTGCTCTTTCTTTTTCTTTTCCTTCCTTCCTTCCTTCCTTTCTTTCTCCTTCTCCTCCTCTTCCTCTTCTCTTCCTCTTCCTCCTCCTCCTCCTCCTCCTCTTCCTCCTTCTCCTTCTTCTTCTTTTCTCTCTTTCTTTTTTTCTTTTCTCTTTTTTAAAGACAGACTATTAGGTATATGGTAGAGAGGAATCTTGCTCAGCATTTGTTGGACTAGGTAAATAGCTCAATTAGCAATCATTTATTAAGGGTCTACTATGTGCCAATCCTGTATTAGGTGCTGGAGGTACCAAGAAAAAAACATCTCTGCTATCACAAAACTTACATTCTTCATGGAAAAGTAAATACAAAATAGCTTCTCAGTAATAGATGGCTTCAGAGGTCTCTTCCTGAGCAGCTAGGCTATTCAGTGGGTAGAGTGCTGGGCCTGTACTCAGGAAGACTCAGTTTCCTGAATTCAAATCTGCCCTCAGACATTTACTAACTGTGTGACCTTGAGCAAGTCACTTAAAGCTGCCTGTTTTCTCATCTGTTAAATGAGCCAAAAAAGGAAATGGAAAACCATTCTAGTGTCCCTGCCAAGAAAACCCCAAATGGGGTCCCAAAGAGTGGAAAATGATAGAACAACAACCTCAAGATCCCTTCCAACTCTGAGACTCTGACTCCACCTATTTCCAAATATTTCAAGAAATATTTATTAAACATCTACTATGTGCTAGAAACTATGTTAAGCTCTTTCCAATGTTCTTAAGATGAAAAGATGAATATTTCCCCTTCTGGATTCTCCTTTGATGATATAACAATTGTGTGAACATTCAGTATCAACACAAACATTTCCTGCTTACAGAAATAGTTGAGTTTTATGTAGCACTTTGTACCAGTGTAATAGGGATTTGAGAACTGACTTGTATCCTGGGATTTTCAGTTCAAAAGTACAAGTATTTCATTTCAGCCCCAAGAGTGATTTAAGATGATACAAATCTTTGAGCTGGAAGGGAAACAAATCATGTCTACGAATTGTTAAAGGGACAGTCTGTAAGACAAGAATTGAGAAGAAGAAATAGGCGCTTCGGGAGTGGAGCAGCAACAGCAAAGGAAAGATAGCATTCCTGGTCCCACCCAGACTTAATGACATGAGCCCCTAAAACTTGGCACTAGAAGGCCAAAAGAAAAAACTAAAAGGGAAAAAGTGAAAGAGCTCAGTCCTAATCGAGAAGGGAGAAAATGAGGAGGCTCATCAGGCTTCTACAGGCTTTGGACAAGGGCAGAAAATTCAGGCTGAAGCTCTTAATTATATTTATCTCTTCAAGGGCTGAGGGCAATCCTCTCCCCCACCCCCAAAAATATTCTCTTTCCCAACTTCCTTTTCCCATGATAGTCCAGGAACAGATATTAATATACTCTGTTGGCTTCTTTTACCTAAACATTTCCTGTTTCCTGATTTTTGCTTCAACATAAAGAGGCCAGGGGCTAGTCAACTAGAAGTAAGCATAAATTTAAGTTGTCAGTCTACTTTCTTTTGAAATTTTTAGAAATTTTCCTGATTAGGGTCTTTGAACTATTGATTTATAATAACTTTTCTAATTATTTAAACTACATAAAATAAGGAAAGGGACCACTTACACCAGCGGGATGTTGTATTGCCCCTTGGCTAAAAAGCAAACTAATTGATACAAGAGGGTGTGGCTAAGTATCTGGAGAAAAAAGGGATAGGAAGAGTGATGAACTAAGAAGAGTTCATGAGTATAAAACTCAAATAGAAAGAGGGACTCTAATCCATAAATAAGAATCCCTTCAGGCTACATATTAACTACATTTTACTATTTTACTCTAAAGAATATTAATTCTTTATTATTGTTTTATAAGAAATGACCAGCAGGATGATTCCAGAGAGGCCTGGTGAGACTTACATGAACTGATGCTGAGTGAAATGAGCAGGACCAGGAGATCATTATACAGGGCAACAAGATTATACAAGGATCAATTCTCATGGACATGGTTCTTTTGAACAATGAATTGATTCAGGCCAGTTCCAGTGATCTTGTGATGAAGAAAGCCATCTATACCCAGAGAGAGGACTTGTGGGAACTGAGGATGGATTACAACATAAAATTTTCACTCTTTTTGTTGTTGTTTGCTTACATTTTGTTTTCTTTCTCATTTTTTTCCCTTTTTTTATCTGATTTTTCTTGTGTAGTGAGATAATTGTGTATATATATATATATATTATACACACACACATATTGGATTCAATACATATATTTTAATATGTTTAACATACATTGGATTAGGGGAGGGGGTAGGGAGGAGAGGGAAATTTGGAACACAAGGTTTTGCAAGGACAATTTTGAAAAATTATTCATGCACATATTTTGAAAATAAAAAGCTTTAATAAAAAGAATATGAATTCTTTATGCCTTATTTTGTTTTGTTAAATATTTCCTATTTTGCTACAAGTTTATTAAATATCTTCCATTTTAATCTGGTGTGGGCCACCTTTCCTTCAAACAATCCATCTAAGAGGATATAGGAAAGAGATGGGAAGGATTCAGCTTCAACTGTATTCATCAAGAAGGAGGGAACAGAAAACACTCAGTACTAGCATGTTGAGTCAATGAAGCAATACCTATCTGTTTTAAACCAATATGTCAAAGATTTACGATTTCTTTAGCTTGGGGCCTTTCCTCCTCTAATGCAGATCAATGCCATTTATAACTCTGTAGATAAGCGAGAGAAAATGCTTGAAGAATATAAACTTGTCCAGAGTCACATAGCAACTAAGTGGGCTAGACTGAAGCCCAACTCTTATTGTTTCCCAATCCAGTCCTCTATCCACCATAATAACCTGCCCCCTTCTCCTACTCTTTTCTTCTTTCTAATTTTATAAGTCCATAAAGTTTATTTGGATTGGATGACAACAACTCTATGAAGTGGATAGTACGGATACTGTTAACATTTTACAAGTGAAGAAACTGAAACTCTAAATTAGAGGCCTTTGAATATGTTAGATCATCACTATATACTATCCATGATATTATAGAAAGGGCACTTGTTCAGATAAGGACAGATGAGGCTAACACAACCACTGAGTCCCCTTCCAACTTTTAAGATTCTGAGAAAACCAAAAGGAATATGCTGGATAGGCAATTTCCAAAGATCACTGGGAAGAATGATCAATGAATGCTATGCTAATTCTGGACATGAATGATACTTTTATTACAGATATACCTTGTTTTATTGTGCTTTGCTATATTGCATGTCACAGTTATTGCAAATTTTTTTCTTTTACAAATTGAAGGTTTATAACAATCATGTGTCAAGCTAGTTTTTCAGTGTCAATTTTTCCAACAGCATGCGCTCACATTGTATTTGTGTGTCACCTTTTGGTGATTCTCACACTATTTCAAACTTTTTAAAATGATTATTATATCTGTTATGATGATCTGTGATTTTATTTTGATGTTACTATTATAATTATTTTTGGGGTATTACAACTCATACTCATATATGATGGTGAACTTAATTAATAACTGTTGTATGTGTTCTGACTGTTCTACCAACCAGCTTTCCCTTTCTCCTTGGGCTTTCCTGAGATACAACAATATTGAAATTAGGGCAATTAGTAATTCTACAGTGATCACTAAATGTTCAAGTGAAAGGAAAGAACATTAATGTGGCAAACTTCATTGTTATCTTATTTTAACAAATTATCACAGTCACCTCAAATTCAGCAACCTTTCCCAGGTACACCTTCCACCAGCAAAAATATCATGACACTGAAGGTTCAGATGATGGTTAGCAGTTTTGTTTGTTTTTTTTTTTTTTTTGGCAATAAAATAGTTTCTAATTATTTTAGATATAATACTATTGCACACTTGAACATAATTTTTATATGCACTAGGAAACCAAAAAATTATGTGACTCACTTTGTTGCAGCAATCTAGAATTGAACTTACAGTATCTCTAAGGCATGCCTTTTGGTGAGTTGACTGATTGGTTAGTTGTTGTTCTTCATGCTTGAAGAAAATCAGAATGATATCCCTATTGTGGGGGTCAAGATAAAGTGTGTTTGATGCTGATCAGACCAATATGCGCTTGGAAGGCTTTAGCCTGGAGCATAAATAGTGCAGATAAGTTACCTCGGTAAATGTGGCTAAATGAATCAACAAATAAATTTAATTCAACCACTATTAAATGCTTGCAGTTTATAATCTCCAGTTGGGGAGAAAAGATATAAGTACGGAAAAAAAAACAAAAAAACAGTACAAGTTACACTTCAACAGAAGAGATATCCCAAGACTGTGACTAATTACCAGCCAAAGCAGTAAGTGCTACCAGAGTTCAAAGAAGGATGAGATCACTGGGGAAGGCTTCAGAGAGGAGGGAAGATGAAGGATGGAAGCCAATCATCACTGGAAGTGCTCAGGAAAAACAAATTGAGGGCAATGATGATGATAATTACAGCCTGCTGCTTCCCCATTACAGGTTTTGGTAAACCATGGCAACACAGTAAACATGCCTTCCACTTACTTCCTAGGAAAAGCAATTAAAGAGACTGGTGTAGTGGAAAATCAGAACACTACGAGTCAGGGGACTTGGGTTCTAGTCCCAGTTCTAACACTAATTGGGTCTACGATTGTAGGAAGTCATGTCTGGTTCTCAGTTTCCCTCATTTGTAGAGAGAAATTCCTTTCATCCCTAAAATTATGATTCTAGGTTAACATTTACCCTATGATTCTAAGACATCTCTTTTTATATGAATTTTAAGAAATGACAAAAATATAAGTCCACATGTGCTCATAAGCAGCATGAACTTCAATTTGAAGCTAAAGGGAAGTCATCTAGTCCAAATCTCTCCAAAAACATGAACTATGGTATCCTTTAAATTTTTTTTTTGAGGTTTTAGCCACTCCTTGAACACTTATGAGTGACAGAAGGCCGACTACCTCATAAGGCAGCCCACTCCACTGCTGTGTAATTCTAAGGAAATCATACACTGATTTTCAGAAGGGATAGCTAAGAGCAAGTTTTTCTTCTCATGAAAACTGGGTGATGATAGATAACAGCCTTCAGTCCTAAGTAAATTTCATCAGCACCCCTCCACCCTGTCTTAACTTTCTCACTACCATTGGATATGGTAGTTTATTTTGATAATAACTGGAAATGAATCTGAAGGTTTCATGGGATTCTTTTTCTCACTTTGCTTATGTTTTTCATTAAGATAAAAGTGTCAGCTGCCAGAGCCTCAGCAAAGTGAGTTACATAATTTTAAATGTACAGTTCTCAGGACCATCTGTTCTCCAATTGAGCTTCGTTAGCTCATCATGTTGTTCCATGGTTCTGAAACACAGACTCTATTACTCAAAGAATTTATGAAAAATAAATGAGCTCAACTTGCAGGTTTGAGCTGCAAGGCTAGGAGTGCTAATAAATTAAACATCACTGTCAGGAGATCTTAGCTACTGTTTAACTTTACAAGATTTGCTAATAAACAAGGCCATTTGGACAGTGGGAGGTCTAGTCTTGGTCTTTTTTTGGAATACAATTGAGAGCACATTTGATTTTCTTGGGGTTTTGAATCTTAAAGCTTGTGTTTGAGTCCTGTTTCTGCCATTAAGTTGCTAGGTGACTTTGGCAGGTTAGTTGGCTATTCTGGACATTAGCTTCCTTTTCTGTCCAGTGAGAGAACTGAATTAGGTAATCTCTAAAATGCCAGAGTTGTGGTGGGCAAGGAGAATCTGAAAAAATGTCTTGTATTTTTAATTTTTCTGGCCATTTTCACGCCTTAAAAAATTCAGGCTAAGTATGATCCCAAGAATTTGGAAGCATATTATATGTAGATTCTCAAAACTGGATGATTATTTTTCATCATGCATCTATATTAGTAGCATTCTCCTTGGAAATTAAATATAACATAACCAACTGAATGTGTCATAGGATCTTTGGTACTTTGGCAGAACTTCAAAACAGTTTAATGGAAGAGTCAGACTGATACAGTGGAAAGAACAGTGGACTTAAGAGTGATAAGAACTCAAGTATATTCACGATTATACCTCTTATTATTTAAAGCAATCTTTTGAAAGATCACTTAAACTCTGTGGGTTTTAGTTTTCTAATGGGGATGGAGATGCTTTTCTCACAGAATAATTAATGAGGATCAAATTAGAAAAATTGCTTTGTGTATAAGTGATTTGTAAACCTTAAATGCTATACAAATATAAACTGTTATTAATAATAATGCTTTATTGATGGTTTTCATTTCACTGCTTTTACTGAATTTCTTAATAGAAACTCTTCCTTGTGAAAAACAAACAAGTACTTTAGGAAGTAAATTGAAGCACTAATCATGCTTTGCAGTGGATGCCTCATTCCTCACCAAAAGTCCCACACTTTTCTACTAAAAAAGAGAGTGGTATATTTTAACAGTTGGTCATGGTACTGATCTGAATACTGATGTCTTTTAGTACCATTTTCTTTTTCAAGAATGAATCTTTCCAAGTTTCCTTGAATTTCTTATATTTTTCATTTCTTAGAATACAAAACCATTCTATTACATTTACAAACCACAAATTCTTTAGACATTTCCCAATCATTATTAGTATTAATGAAGTTAGGGCAATAATGCCCTGGGGAGAGCCATGGTCTAAGAGGTAAAAGAATGAAGTCCTAATCCTGGTTCAGACAAGATCTCACTATGCAGTCTTAGCAAATCATTTCACATCTCTGGTCCTTCATCTTTTTTTTTTTTTTTTTTTAAATCTGTAAAATGAGATAGATGGGTGTGAAGATTTTTAATGTCCCTTCTTGCAATAATTTTCTCTAACGCCCTCTTTGATCTCAAGATGAGATGCTGAAGAAGCTTAATGATTATTTCTATTTTGTATTTCACATTCAGCAGTATGGTACAGTAGAAAAAGTGCTAACTCCAGAATCAGAAAACCTACTTTCAAACCTTGCCTCTGACTCTTAATTTGTCTGACACTAGGCAAATAACTTAACCTCCCTGGATTTCAGTTTCTTCATCTGTAAAAATAAAAGGGTTGTACTACGTTGCCTGTGAGGTCTCCTTTTGCTCTGGAGATATGATCTTAAGATCTTAGGACTCTCCTATGTGTTCTCAAGCAGTAGAGTGGATTAAATGGGAGTATAATGATTTACATATCTGGGACTTCCTGCTTTGAAAATTTCTCTTTAGCTGCTTACCTTAGAATTTTATTTGATTCCCCAAGGAATGATGTGTAACTAAGGAAAAAATTTGCTTTCACTTGGCGTTTTTTTGGGGGACCAAATAATAGATCCAATCATTTCAAATGAAGCACTCACAGTCTGATGGGAGAATGAGAATCTAGGAAAAGAAAGGAGAGAAAGTGAAGAAAATGGAAACAAATTAATTTTGTCCCATGGTATCCAATCTAGCCTTGGAATAATCATTGAGATTCAACTAATGTTTTATGTTATACAAAGATTTATAATACATTATCTCTTGTAATCCATATAGTACCCGAGGGCCAGACAAGTGAATTGATTTGCCCAAAGTTACATAATTTGTGGAAAAGTCAGCAATGGAATCCAGGTATCCCTACTCTTGTTTAAATATTCTTTCAACTATATCATCTTGTCTTATGTCCATTCTTCATGCAAAAAGGCTCCTTTCTGGTGGTCTGTATGAGAAGGAAGATATTGGTGATAATAAAACCAGTTAATACTGTCTTCCCCCTCCAGGAGAGCCATAAATCATTTTTTTAAAATAACTTTTTATTGGCAGAACCCATGCCAGGGTAATTTTTTACAGCATTATTGCATTCACTTCTGTTCCAATTCCCTCCCTTCCTCCACCCCCTCCCCCAGATGGCAAGCAGTCCTTTACATGTTGAATAGGTTACAGTATATCCTAGATACAATATATGTGTGCAGAACCGAACAGTTCTCTTGTTGCACAGGAAGAATTGGATTCAGAAGATATAAATAACCCGGGAAGAAAAACAAAAATGCAAGCAGTTTATATTCATCTCCCAGTGTTCTTTCTTTGGGTGTAGCTGCTTCTGTCCATCTTTGATCAATTGAAACTGAATTAGCTCTCTTTATCGAAGAGATCCACTTCCATCAGAATACATCCTCATACAGTATCGTTGTTGAGGTATATAATGATCTCCTGGTTCTGCTCATTTCACTTGGCATCAGTTCATGTAAGTCTCGCCAATCCTCTCTCTATTCATCCTGCTGGTCATTCCTTACAGAACAATAATATTCCATAACATTCATATACCACAATTTACCCAGCCATTCTCCAATTGATGGGCATCCATTCATTTTCCATTTTCTAGCCACTACAAACAGGGCTGCTACAAACATTTTGGCACATACAGGTCCCTTTCCCTTCTTTAGTATCTCTTTGGGTATAAGCCCAGTAGAAACACTGCTGGATCAAAGGGTATGCACAATTTGGTAACTTTTTGAGCACAGTTCCAAATTGCTCTCCAGAATGGCTGGATGTATTCACAATTCCACCAACAATGTATCAGTGTCCCTGTTTTCCCACATCCCCTCCAACATTCCACATTATCTTTCCTTGTCATTCTAGCCAATCTGACAGGTGTGTAGTGGTATCTCAGAGTTGTCTTAATTTGCATTTCTCTGATTAATAATGATTTGGAGCATATTTTCATATGTCTATAAATAGTTTCAATTTCTTTGTCTGAGAATTGTCTGTTCATATTCTTTGACCATTTATCAATTGGAGAATGGTTTGATTTCTTATAAATTAGAGTCAATTCTCTATATATTTTGGAAATGAGGCCTTTATCAGAACCTTTGATTGTAAAAATGTTTTCCCAGGTTATTGTTTCCCTTCTAATCTTGTCTGCATTTGTTTTGTTTGTACAAAAACTTTTCAGTTTGATATAATCAAAATTTTCTATTTTGTGGTCAATAGTGATCTCTCGTTCTTCTTTGGTCATAAATTCCTCCCTCTTCCACAGGTCTGAGAGGTAAACTATCCTATGCTCTTCCAATTTATTTATAATCTCATTCTTTATGCCTAGGTCATGAACCCATTTTGACCTTATCTTGGTGTACAGTGTTAAGTGTGGGTCAATGCCTAGTTTCTGCCATACTAATTTCCAATTTTCCCAGAAATTTTTGTCAAATAATGCATTCTTATCCCAGAAACTGGGGTCTTTGGGTTTGTCAAACACTATATTATTAAAGTTATTGGCTATTTTGTCCTTTGAACCTGACCTATTCCATTGATCCTCTAGTCTATTTCTTAGCCAATACCAGATGGTTTTAGTAACTGCTGCTTTATAATATAATTTTAGATCTGGTACAGCTAGGCCACCTTCATTTGATTTTTTTTTCATTAATTCCCTTGAAATTCCTGACCTTTTGTTTTTCCATATGAACTTGATTGTTATTTTTTCTAGTTCATCAAAGTAGTTTTTTGGGAGTCTGATTGGTATAGCGCTAAATAAGTAGATTAATTTAGGTAGTATTGTCATCTTTATTATATTTGCTCGCCCAATCCAAGAGCATTTAACATTTTTCCAGTTGGTTAGATCAGACTTAATTTGTGTGGAAAGTGTTTTGTAGTTTTGCTCATAATGTTTCTGATTTTCCCTTGGCACATAGATTCCTAAATATTTTATACAATCAGTAGTAACTTTAAATGGAATTTCTTTTTGTAACTCTAACTGTTGGGTTTTGTTAGTGATATATAAGAATGCTGATGACTTATGTGGGTTTATTTTGTATCCTGCAACTTTGCTGAAGGTGTGAATTGTTTCTAATAATTTTTTAGTAGAGTCTCTGGGGTTCTCTAAGTATACCATCATCTAATCACTAAAGAGTGATAATTTGGTTTCCTCATTGCCTATTCTTATTCCTTTAATCTCTTTCTCAACTCTTATTGCCAAAGCTAGCATTTCTAATACAATATTAAATAGTAACGGTGATAGTAGGCAACCTTGTTTCACTCCTGATCTTATTGGGAATGGTTGCAGTTTGTCCCTGTTACATATGATGCTTACTGCTGGTTTTAAATAGATGCTACTGATTATTTTAAGGAAAAGTCCATTTATTCCTATACTCTCAAGAGTTTTTAATAGGAATGGATGTTGGATTTTATCAAAGGCTTTTTCTGCATCTATTGAGATGATCATATGGTTTTTGTTAATTTGATTATTAATATGGTCAATTATACTGATAGTTTTCCTAATATTGAACCAGCCTTGCATTCCTGGTATAAATCCTACTTGATCATGGTGTATTATCCTGGGGATGATTTTCTGTAGTCTTTTTGCTAATATCTTATTTAAGATTTTGGCATCAATATTCATTAGGGAGATTGGTCTATAATTTTCTTTGAGAGCCATAAATCATAATAAACAAAGAAAAGGAAGGGCATGGGGAAAGTAATTTCTGCAAAACTAAAAAAACAGAACCAAAATATCTTTTTGTTTTGATCTTCTACTTCTTAAAGGAAGATGGGGAGGTATTTGGATATGTCTCTCCATAAAGGCAAAGGCAAAGTTTTTCTCATTATAATTTTGTAACATTAAGTTTTAATTGTTTTGTTGTGCCATTGTATATTGTGTTTTCATGGTTCTACTTTACTTCTAGCATCACTTTAGAAGTCTTTTCATGCTCTTCAGTAGCCATCATATTCACTGTTTCTGTTGGCACAATATTTCATTACATTTATGAATTACAAATTGTTTAGTCATTACTCAATTGATTGGCACCTTTTTGTTTCTAGTTCTTTGCTTCTAAGAAAAATGTTGTTACAAATACTTTGGCATATATAGGTCTTTTCTTTTTGCCATTAGCATTTATTTACAAACCTACACTGTGCTAAGTGCTAAGGATATAAAAAGGCAACAAGTTGGAACTCCCAATAGAAAGGGTGGAACAACATGCAAATAAATACGTTCAAATGAACTACTTACAGAATAAATAGGAAATAATCAATAGAAAAAAGACATTAGAATTGAGAGGGATTGGAAAAGACTTCCTGCAGGAGATAGGATTTAAGCTGTGATTTGAAGGAAGCTAAGGAAGCCAGAGAAGCCAGGAGATGGAGTAGAGGAAGAAGTCTCCCTCTCCCAGTTTTGGGTGAAAAAGGCTCTGGATACAGGACCCAGCATCTAGCCTAGCACGTTGTGGGAACCCATGCTAAGGGTGAATAAGGGCAGCTAGGTGATAGATCCAGATCTGGAGTCAGGAAGAATCCTCTTCTAGGGTTCAAATATGGCCTCAAACACTTACTAGCTTTGTGACCATGGATATGTGACTTTGTTTGCCTCAGTTTCTGCATCTGTGAAATGAGCTGAAGGGAAAAAGGGAAATGGCTGCAGCATCTTTGCCAAGAGAATCTCACATGGTCATGAAAAGTCAGACATGACTGAAAACTACTGATAGTGAGAAAGACTTTTACCACTGGACACATCCAAAAAGAGAAAGAGCGATCGTGTCTCCGCCACATAGACCATCACATAGCCCAGTACAACTAAGCAGCCATGGGAAAAGGTGCCTGGTTGAGAAATATGGAACGATTTTTCTCAATAGAGATTTTCACTCTCAGCTGCCTCCATCTTAAGCAGCCTGGGTATGTGCAAAGCCCTTTGATGCTCATAAAGGGAGATGCTCTACTGTGTGCCATGCCAGTTCATCTAAGGACCTTGGGCCTTTCCTTCTGCCTCACAGCTGTAACCCGTTCATTATGTGTTATTAGAATGTGAACTCCTTGAGAATAGAGACTAGTCTCACTTTTTAATTTATAGCCCTAGCATCCAGCACAATGCTTTGCACATAGAAAGGACTTAATAAATGCTTTTTCATTCCTTCCTTCCCGGTTGACTACCTTCCTTTTTATCCTAATTTTTAAGCTTTTCAGTTTCCTGCAATCAAATTATATGTTTAGAATTAACCTCTTAAATGGTTAAAAATTAACCTCTTAGAAGGAATGTTTTATAATTGGAATGAGACTAGTTGCTAAGACTGCAGCTATTTGAGATAGTCGACTATAAGAGGACCATGACACTTAAGGATCAAACAAAGCCACTTTTTTTCATTCTTTCTAAATTGTTAGAATAATAAAATTAGTGTTGACACACTGGCCAATGTACTTTGAATGGAGACAACTAGATGGTATTGTGGAGAAGATACTAGACTTGGAGTTAAGAAGATGAGTTTAAATGTCTCTGATATTAATAGCTTTGGGAGTTTAGGCAAATCATTCAATCGCTCTTCATTGGGTTATTGTAAAAGATCAAATGAGATAAAGTATGTAAAAGGATTTACAAATCTTAAAGTGCTATATAATACTATTGTTATTTCAAAAGCATAGTTAGATTGTATAATTCAGAGATTTTATGAATTTTCAGGTGTATATGTGTCTATGTATGTGGAACAAATTACCCAGAGATAACAAAGGCCTTTCATTTTAGAAGGAACCATGACCCAAAGGTTACATCAAGAAATACTTAGATTCATAACACCTCAGGGATGGAAAAGACCCAAGAGGTCATCTAGTTACAATATACTTGAATTGGAATTCCATCTATAATATTCCTGAAAAAGTCATCCAGTCTCCATTTGAGTATTTTCAGTGATAAGGAGCTCATTAATATACTAAAATAGTTAATTCCACTTTGGAATTGTACTAATTGATAGAGTTTTATTCCTTATAAAGAAATAAAATTCACCTCTGGACTTTTTGGCCAATGATAGTTCTATGGCCTAGCCAAAAAAATCTAATATTTTCCCCCATAAAAATCCTTCAATTACATGATAAAAAATAATAACTACTCCTTTTTTCTTCCCTCTCCCTCACTCTCTCATCATGCCCAACCTGTGCCCCAAATCTTCCTCTCCAAGTTAAATATTTCCTGTACTTACTAGTTACATGACTTAGACAAACCATTTAACCTCTACAAAGCCTGAGTTTTCTTTCTATAATGTGAGATATGATACCTTTCTCATATGGTTGTTCAAATAATCTAATGTAAATAATATGCTTTGATGCTTTTAAAGACTTTATAAATGTTATCATCAGTCTCTTCCTACTCTCCATTTCATCATTATTATTCAATAGATCCCTCAAATGACATTGTCCTTCACCATTCTGGTGGCCATCTTTCAGAAAGATTTCAGCTTTTAAATGTCTTTATATAAAACAATATAAGATATATAGCATACATGTGTGTAATACATGGGTACATGCAAACATGGATATGCATATGTTCACATATACATTGTACATATATTATGTGTAATATAGAATGCATTATACATAATGTGTTATACATTTACATGTAATTTATGGGGCAGCTAGGTAGTTAAATGGATAGAGTACTGAGTCTGGAGTCAGGAAGACACATCTTCATAAGTTCAAATGTGACCTTGGACACTTCCTAACTATGTGACCTTGGGAAAGTCACTTAACCCCATTTACCTCAGTTTCCTCATATGTAAAATGGACTGGAGAAGGAAATGGCAAATCACTGCAGTGTTTCTCCCAAGAAAACTTCAAATTCAGTCATAAAAAGATAGAGGTGACAAACAACTGAATAACAATAACAACAAAATATAATTTATATGTTATATATAAAATATATCATCTATATAATATATAATATAATATCTATCTTCATACCAATATGTACTAGCATATAGGTATGGAATATTTTCCATAGAGTCTAAACACAAGAATTCTTATTGGTGGTTAGGTTCTCAAAATATACTCATGAATGACATTATACTAATTGTACTGAATTTCCAAACATTACACACATTTTACAATGGATTCCTAGAAATGTGGTTATCTAACCATTTACACTGGAAAAAATGAATGAAAGTATATTTTCCTGGTTCCAGGATTAAGTGTAAGGAGATTAGGTTGTATTTCCATTTAAAAACTGGAATTAAAAATCCTGAATTCCTTGTTGCCACAAAATTCCATCTTTTTACCACCAATATTTTCCTTGTAATGCTATTTTATTACAAATCATGTCCTCCTAGAAGAATAAAAATTATATATAGGTAGTACATATTCTGAGATGACTTTTCCAAGTTCCATATACACTGATAAACCCAAGGGGATAGGGTATATTTTCTAATGCTATAGCTCATGTGCCTTTATATCTGTGCTTCCTAAAATGATGACCAGTTAGGAATCAATTAGTTATCCTGATTTAAGCAGCCTTTACAAAGGGGAATTTACTAAAATGATCTGGTTAGAACTGTCATTACAAAACATCCTCCCAAAGGTCTGTGACATAATCTCCCACAAGTACATAAAGAAACGAAGGGATTTTGGATTCAAGCCCAGAAAGTACATGTAACTAAAAGATAACATATCTTTGAATTGCTAGAAGTCCTTTACTGCCCTTCAGGGGGTACTTAAGAAGTTTTCTTTGGGTATGTAATGTGTTATATATTTACCATACCTTAGATATGGTATCACCTTTCTGCTGGGCTCCTTATGGAATTATGAATCTGCTTTCCCCCATAGAATCTGGTCCATTCTAGGTTTCCAATTCTGACAAAGCTGCCAGCCATTGCCATCCCAGGGACTAATGCCAGGACACGAATGAGAAGCTAAGAAGTCCAGAAGGGATGGGAAGAACTGAGGCTAATGCCCACAGTGAGGCATTCTCCTTCCCACAATAGTTCTCCTCAGGGCTTTTGATGAAATGTTCATTCCTAAATTGGATTCTTTCCAGTATTAGATCTGATAATATTTTATAGATGAGCACTGGAAGGTGATCAAATTTCTTCAGCCAATCTGATCACACCTTCTGTGCAACTCCAGTTGGGCAAGATTTTTTTCTACATTTGCTCTAAATAGTCAGATTGTTTGATTAAGACATGTTCTTACCTTGTTAAGGTATCATTTACTTTTTAAAAAGTGGAGATGATTTGGAATTCTTACATGAGGAACTTTCCTTTTTAAAAAAGGTAATTAAATATAGTAAATTTAACCAGTTTGAATTATGTTACTATCCCTATGAGTTGTGAAAAAAGATGTATTTCTGGAAAAGCTATGACCATGCAAAAGAATAGAGACACTAGGGATGTATAACCTGAGTATTACATTCATATCTAAAAATCACAGAATTTCAGAATTAACTTCAGAAGCCATATGTTTCAATCTGTATCTGAACTACTATCCCTTCTAAAGTATCTGTGACAACTGGATATTCAGTCTTTACCTGAAAATCTCCAATAATGGGAAACCTATTGCTTCCTGAGGCATTCTATTCCACTTCTAGATAACTCTTAATTATTAGGAAATTTTTTCTAATGCTGATCAAAAGTCTGTTTTAAATCTGTTATAACCACGCACTGCTGCTAGTTTTCCTGCATGGAACAGAAGAAATTCCAAAAGGCCAAAGAAAGGACTCCAATGTGCTGAGTAGATCCTTGAGGGAACTTTTTTTTTTTTGCAAAGACAGGAAGAATCACATAGACTGAGAGGATATAAGGGATTGTGTCCTGCCTGAAGGCAGGCAATTCTTACATACCAGAACCCATGAAATTGTTAAAAGTATGAATACAAATATTTTCAGAAATAATTATATATATATATATAAAACCAATCCCTCTCCCCATGTTGAAAAGTTCAGATCATTTACTTTTGGAACTCTAACCTACAAAATTACAAAGCTAAAACTTAGAGGTTAGCTAGTCCTACCCCTCATCTATAAAGTGATGAGGTTGGGCTAGATGATCTCTAATATTCTGCAAAGTTAATTGGCTTACTGAGTCACACAGGTAATAAGGATTAATCAGGTTTTGAACTCAGGCTCAAAGTCTCTTTTTCACCATTCCCACAATGGTGGAATTCATTATTTTGGTTTGAATTTTTTTGCTTTGCAAATTGCATTGCTTTGCTTTGCACATATTTTGGCAAGTCTGTTCTCACCAAATACAAAAAACAAAACAAAACAAAACCAACTAATAAGAAAATTACTGCTACAAGCTCTTTGTGATAGCCCTCCAATTCCTCTCTTTTCCAAAGGAGACCGCCCCTATTTCCCTTAAAGGATAATGATCATTTATTGGTTTCATATGTGCTTTCACACACCCATTTTTGGAAATCACTTAAGAAACAATTATAATATCAACACATCATATTTTATAGCAGGATATAGAAATGCCTCTTGACCTAATGAATTTCATTCCATAGAAAAAAATCCTGAAGATAAGAAAAATAAGTAAACTTATGCATTAGAAGATGTTACCTTGTCCATCTCCATATTAATTCTGGCTCTGGAAGACTGTAAGTTCCTTGAGGATAGGGTCTAGGAATACTTTTTTTTAATAACTGGAACCTTAGTAGACAGAAGATATTTATAAATGCTTGTTGATTATATGAATAAAAACAAAGTTTCTGAAAATAAAATGTCATTGGAATACATCTTTAACATCAAAAGAGAATGAATGTATTACAAAATTACCCACATTCCTATAACAAACATCTTAAGGTTTATAAAGCACCTTTCTCACAACCCTCCTGGGGCATGGTCGCTCCAAATATTCATAATAGCTGAGGAGAATGAGACTCCTAAACACAAAATATCTGAGCGAGGTCTAATTTCACACAGCTAATATCAACACTAAGATTCAAACCTAGGTTTTCTGATTCTAAACCTCATTTTCTTTCTACTATCTACTATGCTGTTCCTTGAATGTCAATAAATCCACCAAATCTTTGATGTAGGGGGAAAAGTACTGAATTGGGAGCCAGGAGCCTTTCTTTCAACTCCTAACTCTAAAACTAACAATCTGTGTGGCCTTAGGCTTTTTCTATCATTTCAAGGAACCTCAGATTCCCCATTGGCACAACAGGGAAGATAATTTTGTAATACCTCCCTCACAAGGAAAAGGCTTTGTATATGCTAAAGGCCAATACAAATGTGAACTATTTTCTATAATTTTATTATTACTGTCACTACTACTTTTGCTCACATCACTATTCAAAATGATGATAGCTTTCCCTTTTAGGTTTATAGTTACATTTTTCTTCTTTTTTTTTAAACAAATTATAACTGGCTTTCCTTTTTCTACTAGCTCTCAAATCATTCCATTTAACCTCTGAAGGGTAATCCATGGCTCCAAGTCTGCTGGCTGCAATTTCAGCTTAAATGTTTCCATAACTTCCTAGTGAGTTGTCATTTTCAAGCCTTTCTTTATTAATTATTTAAACAATTTCCATTAGCTTATGGCTCTGCCTTAGTTCAGCCATTTTTCTTTCCCTGTTTAACAAGTGAAAAACCGCCACCATAAGCTATAAATATGAGGCACTAGGAGGAGCAAATTGAAGCAGACAAATAGAAGCATGACTCATATTTCACCCATCTCTGGAGCAAATCCAGTGACTACCACGTTCTGGGAAGTGGTCTTAAATTGGCTCTACTTCCATATGTGAATTCAGAAACTTGAGGCGAGATTCAGAGAATCTTTTTTCTTCTTTTGTTGCTTTTTATCATTCAGCTCATTTGTGTAGGCCTTCATTGAGTGCAAATTAAGAGCTACAAATGATGCACACAAGTTTAAGACAACTTCTGCCCTCAAGGAGCTTATGATCCTATTAGAAAAGCAAGATAAATATCACTTCTTTCTCAGTATGTCTGGGACTGCCAATAGCACTACAGAGAATGGACTCTGCATTGGAGCAAACCACAGAGGCCCTCTAGGTCAACTACCACCTGAAGTATGAATCCCTTCTACAGCTTTCCACAAATGATTGCCCAGTTTCTGCTTGAATATATCCAATCATGGAGATTTCATTGGCTCAACCTATTTTGGGAAAGCTTTATGATAGAAAAGCTTTTCTTCATTTTGAATAGAAATAACCTCCCTGGGATTTCTATTAATAATTCTGTTCTCTGGCCACGTAGAATAAATTTGTTTCCTTTTAAAAATATTTAAAAGAACGAAATGTCCATTTCTCTCCTTTCACAACTTCTCTTCTCCAAGATAATTTATTTACATTTTCTCCAAGAGAGAATCACTGAAGAATTTGGGGATTTATTTTCCTAAGTCATCCTTGCACCCACCATTATCTCTCACATTTAAGCAACTGCTAAGATCTATTGTTACTATCTTTGTACTAATTCTTGGATTATTTTTTTTTCTCCCCCACTGTTACCACATTAGTCCAGGTCCTCATCAGTTACACTTGAGATTATATGCCATAGTCTTCTACTTTATTTTCCTAATTAGTCTCTCCAAATTTGAATCCACTCTGCAAACTACCACTAGATTGTTTCCCAAGTACCATTCTCTAATCAAGCTATTTCTTTGCTCAATAAATTTTGTGTAGCTCTTGTTATCTATCAAAACAAAACCAAAATCCTTGGCTGGGCTTCCAGAGACCTGGCCTACAATAATAGATGCTTAAAAAATTCTTGTTATTTGGTTGACTACCTATCCAATCTTGTCTCTTATCATGAGAGCTAGTTTACTTAAGCTTAGATATGCTTAAGCATCCAGAAAGTTGTTTACCACATGATAGTCTTTTAGCCAAAGTAACTTATGAAACTAAGGCAACCAGAATCATACCTATTTTGAAGTAATGCCTGGGATATTTAGAAAGGCTTATTGTGAAGATTGAATGAAACAATGTATGGGAAGACTGTTTTGAAAGCTGTATAACAGATTTGCATTCATAATCACAAATTTAAACACATTTTTATTATTCCCTCCTTCTTTAAGGTCTTATTCTTACTCTCCAATTAGCTAAATTTCATCAGTTCTTGACCAAAAAGAATGGAATGCAAAACCCACTTTTAGGAAGCCTTTCATGATTATTTCAGTTCATACTTAGCTCTCTGTCCCTGACTGCCTATTGCACTTAGACTCAAGATCATATAAGTGAATCTTTTGGTAGGTGCAAATGTATACTATTAACTATAGTTAACTGCTTCACCTGCATTAATATTATCTCTAATTAAACTATGCCCCTTAAAGGAGAAAAGCAATTCTATACTCTTGAATTCCCAACAGAACCTAAATCAGGTCCAGATACACATAAAGTGTTTATCATTTATTATGCCTCTATTTATATCTTTCCTAATGATTGTAAAAGTAAGTGTCCAAAATATTATTAACTGTATCAGACAACATAGTATAGGGGAAGGAGAAATCAATCAATTAATCAACAAACATTTATTAAGCACTTACTATTTATTGACTGGGAATATAAATAAAAAAGAGAAAAAAAGCCTCTAGTTCACATTTTAATGGAGGAAGACAAAATACATATAAATCAGTACACACAAGATACTTACAAATTAGAAGCAAGGAAACCTTAGAAGGGAAGAGAATAGCTACTGAGGAGAAAGAGGAAAAAGGCTTATTGCAGAAGGTGGAATCTGAATTAAGTCTTGAGGTAATTTAGGGAAATAAGGAGGTAGAGATGAGGAAGAAAAATATGAAGAGTAGATCCAAAGGCACAAATAGGTGAAATATTGTATGAAGAATAGCCAGTAGCCAACTATCACTGGACATCTGCCCTGCTCTTCCACTTTACAATTCTTTCCCTGGGCCATCATTTTAGGAAAGACATTTGCCATGCTTCTCACTCATTCCTGGATTCTTCTTCCTTCTCCATGACATTCTGGAGAAATGTTTGTCCTTGGGTCCTGCTATTCTTTCAATTCTCCCTTCCCATAGAGGTAGCCCTGCAACAGAAAGGAAGGAGAGGAGTCTGCTAGAGAAAGGGTTCACAAAATCATTTCTTTGGGCATTACTTAGGAAAGGAAAGCCTCTTTCCATGAAGGCACACGGTAGTTTTCCCCTGTGGCTCCTTAGCAGTCAAAAGTCCCAGTTGCAAGAAATAACAGTCAACTTTATTCCTATGTTGATAAATCCTGGAAAAACAAGGAAAATTCCCAACTACCATGACTCATATGGTATAAACAAACATCCCAATACTACATCTAAATAAATATCACCTTTATTTTAATCTGAGTTGAGCTTCAATGTGGGCTGGGAACAAAGGTGCCATGAAATCAGCTGATCTCTCTCTGCACTTAGCTTGCAATCAGGAGACAAAATTTATTTTAAATTTTTTCTTCCCAAATATTTAATACTATGTTCTATAATATTCCTGTATTTTGATAATTGATTCCAATGAAAACTCTAGAATATTTTCAATAATTCCAACTTTTATAACACAATAAAGATGTTTTTTGATGTAATAATCTTAAAAGGCATGTAATATGTATGCTACTGGGAAAAATACTCACACACTATAAAATAGATAAGTTAAGCAAACTAGTGCTTCATTTCCATTTTAATACAAGGAAATATGGACTAGTATGAAATTATATCCCAGCTATAGAGGCTTTTCATATGGATAGTTATAAAAATTAGATAATGACTTTCATCTGTACCTCCTTTTTAAAGAAAGTCTTTCATCACCTCTTCATCTACTGGGACTCCCTTCTTTCTTCCCCCATCTCTTTGAGAAACATTCAATCCTTCTTTAGCATTAGGCCCCAGTTTTAACTAACCCAAGTAAAAGGAGAATATAAAAAAATTAATAATCTTTTGTACAGAGCTGGCAATTCAAATGTTAGGATTCAGCCTGGTTCATGTGATTGAATGTCTGTGATTGTACAAAGCCCCTTTACAGTCTCTTCATATAAATCAGCATAGTAAAGAGTCAAGAAACCAATGATTGAGCTCAATCACCTGATTTGAATATAGAAAATGAAAAAGTTAGATTAGATCCAGAAAAATTCTATAGACCTGTCCCCTCGTGCTTCCCTACTTCACAAAAACAGAATCCTGCTATTTTGCACTACTTGTACTCCAACTTTCACATCCATTTCTTGTATACATAATCTATTGCATTTTTAAAATGTCCCAGCCCTTACCTTCTTTTTCCCTTTTACTGTGACTTATAGGAGCTCTGTGGGTCATCCCCTGTATTTTATCCTAAAACTACTTCTTTTATTTAATCAATTCAAATTTGTGTCCTTCCTTACCTCCAAAAAAAAAAAAAAAAAAAAAAAAAAAAAGAGAAAAAGAGAAAAGTAAAATATTTTTTACAAAAATGTAGCTAAGTAAAACAAGTTTTTATACTGGCTATATAAAAAAAGTCTTAATTTCCCATCTAGTTTTTCCACCTCTTTATGAGAAGAGATGGACAGCATGTTTCATCATGAGCCCTAAGGAATCATATTTGATTATTGTGTTGATCAGAGTTCCTAAGTCTTTGAAAGTTATCTTTACAATGTTGTTGTCACTGTACAAATTGTTCCCCTTGTTCTGCTTAAATCACTCTGCATTAGTTCATATAAATCTTCCCAGATTTTTCTGAAACCATCCCTTTTTTCATTTCTTACAGCACAATAGTATTCCATAGCATGGACATACAATAACTAGTTCAGTCATTCCTCAATTGATGAGTACCTTCTCAGTTTCTAGGTCTTTGCCATCATAAAAAGAACTGTTATATTTTTGTATACCATTAGAGCTCATTTTTGCTTCAGACAAATTCCTCCTGTAATTTACCATCTCTTTTATTCCTCTATTCCTTCTCCCCTTTTTCAACTTATCTTCTGAATGAAATCCATTTTTAAATTCAGTTGTGGGTATTCTTCTTGTGACCAATTCAAATGTGAATGAGATTCAATGTCACCTATTTCTTCTTATTATCCCTTTTCTCTTTATTAATACAGACTTTTACTTACACAAACCAATTAATTATGTGAGAGAATTTTCTAAATCCTTAGTCTCTCCTTTTCCATTCTAATATATTCCTTTCCAACTTCCTTTTCATTCTGCTAAAATTAACAAAATACAACAGAGCCACTCCAAGATCCTCTATTTAAATTCCCTCTATGATCACTAATGATAGGGTCAATGGGAACACATGTTTCATTTCCTTTTATTAGAATATAAACAGTTCATCCTTCAGTCCTTCATGTTTCTCTTGATTGTTGTGTTCCCATGACAAAATTTCTATGTGGCTTTGATCTTTTTATCAGGAAGACATGGAGTCCTCTATTTCATTAAAGGTTTAATTTTCCTCTTCAAGGACTATATTCAGCTTTTAAAGAGTAAGTTATTCTTAGTTGTAAACTTTTATCTTTTGCCTTCTGGAATATCATATTTTAAGCTCTCCACTACTTTATGGTGGTGGCTGCTAAATCATGTGTGAACCCAACTGTGGCTCCATGGTAATTTAATTTTTTCTTTTTGCAGGTTTAGCCCTAGAAACTTTAGATTTTGATTATGATGTTGCTGGGAGTTTTCATTTTGGGACATCTTTTAGGAGGTAAACAGTGGCTTCTTTCTACTTTGATTTTTCAGCACTTTGATGGGATTCTTTTTTTCTTTCTTTCCTTTGCTCATTCTTTCAGCCTACTTCCTGACTTTATATTTGGACTTTACTTTAGGAATAAGCTCTGCATCTTCTGGGAAGAATGTCCAAGCTGTCTTTGTGTCTTCTAGTTCCTGCTATTTTTTCTTGGGACATGAAATATTGCATTATTCTAGGTTCTCAAGAACAGCTTGGGCTAGGAACCTATAAAGTTTCAAAGCGGTCTGATGCAAGGAAAAGGTGATTTCTATCTTCCTGGTCTGAACTCGACAAATTCCTAGTGTGAATTTGCATCTGAACAACATATCTCTAGGCTTGTCCTTGCTTAGAGTGCTAATTTAGTGCTGATGAACTGTTATTATCAATCAGTTGGAAAGCTCTGCTGTTTCACAGTGACAGAACTTCAGGCTCCCCTTTGGTCTGAGATTCCTGTCATATTCTTCACACTGGACAGGAAGCTGGAACTGAGATCCTCCCATTCTGCTTTGCAGTCACAGCCACAAGGCTTTAGAACTTCAGGACTTGGAACTGTTCCTCAGCCAGGAACAAGTCCCTTTCTCAGTCAGCCCTTGATGTGTAACCTGGAACTTTGTAGGAGCAATAAAACTGCCAATCAGCATCTATGACCAGTCCCATCTGCACAGGTTTAGGCCCCTCTGTGCTGCATTTGGGAATTCTGTATGCCTGTGCATAGCCTTTCCCAGAACTAAGTACCTGCACAACTGGTTCTGTATAGAAATTGTAGCCACTTTATAAACCTGTCTCTATCTGTGCTCACCTGGGCTAGAAAAAGGACATGCTATTTTCTTGTGCTTTATATTGATAAACTTCTCAAGGAAGTGGTTTTTATATTTTCAACATCCACTTTTTAATTAATTGTGACTTAGATATGACTTTTTGTTGTCTTTCTTTTCTTGAAGAGGACCAGGACATTAGGGAGGTGATGTCATGACCTACAAGTGACTGGAATTTCGGTGAGGAGGGCTAGGCAAGGTCCCCCACCTCACCCTCCCCTGCAGAGCCACCTGGGTCCAGTGGCCAGATGTAGATCAGGATGATGGAGATGCAGGGGGAGATCTTGGATTGTAAGCTAAGGTCACCAACAGGTCTTAGTTTGACTGAGGCCAAACCTATTCAGTAATTAAGATGAGGTAGCAACTGAGGCAAGGAATTGCTTTCTTCTTCTAGTCTTTCTTCTAGTAAAAAAAAAATAATCTAAATTATTAAATAAATAAATCCGGAATACGAAACTAGGATAGACTCATTGATTGGCTAACAATAGGCCCCAGGCCAAGCCCCAAAGAGAGACAGATAACACATTAAATGATAAGAGTCAGAATTAAGTAACATATTGATAGACTAGGACAGCAGGATGAATCTAATGAAAGGGATGGCTTCAAAAATCATCTTCACAACAGACAAAATTAATGCACTGAGGGTAAGCGAAGTGGTTGAATGGGAAAACAAATCTTTGTATCAAATGTCCTTGATAAGAGAGTGTAGTCCAAGATTCATAAACTATCTACTTATACATATATGTATGTGTGTGACTAAATAACTATTCCCAGTAAATATTTGTTCAAAGGATATGAATAAACAGTTCTCAAAATTATTGTATTCACAAACACATAAAAGAATGCACCAAATCAATAATAATAAGTTTCAACTCACACCTTGTTAATCGAAAAAGATTACAAAATAGCAATGGTTAACTTTGGAAGGGTTGTGGAATGAAAGATAGGCATCCTAATATCTTGCTTGAAAAATTGTAAATGGGTTAATAGCCTAAGAAAGTTATCTATATGAAGAAAGACCTGTATACATCAAGATGTTTATATTGGCACTTTTTGTGATAACAAAGAACTAGAAACAAAGTAGATGCCAGTCAATTGGGCAATGGTTAAACAAACCATGGCATATGAATATAATGGAATATTATTGTGTTGTAAGAAATAGTGTAATGAATAAAGAGAAGTATAGAAAGATCTGCATGAATTGAATCATGGTTTCATCTTCATGAATTTAAGTCAGTAGAGCTAAGAAAACAGTAATTACAACAATTTAAATGGAAAGAATAACCAAACGCTTAAAAAAAAAAAAAAAAAAAAAAAAGGAAAGACAACAAAATTATAAAGATAAAGCCTGACTCAAAAAAAAAAAAAAAACCAAAACAAAAAGACATGAGAAAATACTTTCAACCCTCCTTTTCATGGAAGTAGTAAGTCCACAGGCATTACACATTGCACATATTTTTGGAATTTTTCAATATATTTGATCAATTGTGTTGAATTTTTTCCCCTCTTTAATAAAATATTATTTGTTATGTGGGATGGTTCTCTGGGATAGGGAAAGGGAAGGATACTGGGGATAAGATGTCAATAAAAACTTATTGTAAAAAATCATCTTCATAAGCACAAGATGGGGGACATATAGAAAGAAATTTTTCTAGAAAATGATGTGGGGATTGACATTGCTGTCAAGAAAGTCAATACAGTTTTAGTCTGCATAGGGAGGCATCATATTCAGGACTATGGATGTGATATATTTGTTGTCTTCTGCTCTAGTCAGACTGTAACTAGATTATTATGTTTAGTTTTAGATACCACATTTTAAAAGGAACACTGATAATGTAGAGGCTTCCTGAAGAGTTTCAAATTTATTTCCTCTTTGCAAGAGTGGGGATGCACAATATGTATAATAATTTATAATAACTTTCTTTAGTATCTGAGACACTGACTTATAGAAAAGAGAATATACTTGTTCTTTTCGGTTTGGAAGGAAAAAATGGAAACAGTAGAAGTTGGAGAAAAAAGTAAATTTAGTAGTGAGACAAAGAAAAACTTCTTAATAATTAGAACTATCTAAAAGTAAAATAGATTTCTAGGAGAAAGTGAGAAATAGTTATTTTTAAAAAACCACAACAACTAGGAACAAAGAAGTACCTGCTTGCGTTCCCCACAAGAAATATTGCACATTCCATTAATTAAAAACAAAGCTAACAGTATAGAATCACAGAATTTTAGAACTAGAAATATTTTTAGGGATCACAAAATTACACATTAACTAGTCAGAACTAGTTATGCCATTAACTAGGTGAAGAAATGTGAAAGGAAATAAAATATCTTATCCAATATCATGAAACTCATCAATTATAAAAGCAGAATTAGGACTCACAACTTCTTGCAGTCCAGAGTTCCTTCTGTTTTATTTTGCTGCCTGATCTATTATTGGAGGAAGGATAGGGAGGAATGTTACGTTTCTGAAGAAGCCAAACTCTTTATACATGTTTGTTAGAAAAATGGAATTAGAATCCTTTTCGTCTTTATATATAGAGAGAGTCATTTCATTGTCTTTATTTCTATCTATTTTTCGAAGATCAACTGTGGGGTATTTTGCCTTTTCACAAGTTTTTTTTTGTTTGTTTTTTTTTTTTTCCCCATTTAATCACCTAAAAAGGAAGATCCATTTCAACATTAAGTCACTGCCATAAGAGTTTTCCCAACTTACTTAGTTTTAATTAGGGAGCTATATTAATATAGTATTATAGTATATTAATACTAGTAGTATAGTATATTATATGTAGTATATAGTATAGTAGTATAGTATATTAATATAGTATATTATAAACTACTGTCCATTCTATCTTGCCTGAATCAATCATTCAATATATATTCATTAAACAATTGCTATAGGCCAGGAATGGTGATGCTTACAAGGAACACAGCCAAAAGTGAAACAATCCCTGACCTTGAGAAGTTTAAAATTTAACAAAGGGATTTGACACTTACTTACAATTTTCCCCCTGAGGCAGTTGGGGTTAAGTGACTTGTCCAGGGTCACACAGCCAGGAAATATTAAGTGTCTGAGGTCAGATTTGAACACAGGTCTTCCTGACTTCAGGTCTGGTGCTCTATCCACTGATTTTTTTTTTAATAAGATAATTTTGGGAAGAAGATATGAGGGCAAAAGTAGGGGGGAAATTGCTTTATATAAAAGGTTGTACTTAAGTTGAACTTTGAAGAAAACTAGTAGAAATATGGTAGCTTAGGATTTAGAGGTTTCATCATTCACATCTCATCAGTTCTCTCTGTTGCCTCTGTATCTCTGATTAAAGGGCTAGAGAAAGGAGCAAAGAACTCCACCCAAAGCCTCCCTTTAAAGAATGTTAGTCAATTTTTCAATGCCTATCAAGTTCACTGCTTGGTTTTGACTCTACCATCAAGTCCCCTTGGTAAGTACCTTTGCTTCCTCCCCACTCTACTTCCCAGCTCCCTTTTGTGTGCTGTTTTCTCTTATTGGATCACAAGCTTCTTGAGGAAAAGGGCAAAATTTTCCCCAAAATTTGGATCTAGTGCTTAGGACAGTACTTGACTTATAATAGGCATTTAATAAAAATGTTTATTGTATAGTTTTTATAGAATTGGGAGATCTGGGTAGTGAAGAAATATTTATACTGTAGATGTTGAGAAGTTGAAGTTAAAGGAAAGGAAAGGGATGATTGTGGGGACAGTTTGCTAAAGAAAATGAGAAGGATTGAGATTAAGAGTGCATGTAAAGGGATTAGTGTGGAGATAATTTCATGGCTTTCAAAACTTCTATAGGAGTCCAGAAGGTAACACCTTCTGGACCAATGGTCTGTGATCAAATGAAGATAACCATAGTAGGTTCTGTTGCTATAGTTCAGTCACTTCCATCATGTCCAAGTCTTTGTGATAATGTAAGGTTTTCTTGGGAAATATACTAAAGTGGTACTGAAAAGATATTGAAGACCTTTCCTTCTCCAGTTCATTTTCCAGATGAAGAAACAGACAAACAAGATTAAGTGAGTTGTGAAGGGAATATTTCCCTGACACAGCTAGTGTTTGAGGTTGCATTTGAACTTGGGTCTTCTTGGGTCTATTTCTAGCACTCTATCCTGTTGGAATCCTAGTGTTAACTCAACTTGAAACAAGATGATAACTCAAGGGAGATGTTAGAATCCTGTAATGGGCTGAGGCTTGAGTTGATGCACTGAGGTCCCAAGCACGTGAGGCTAAATAGTAATTGGACCATACTCTATATAAGCTTGGAGAAAGAATGGCCCCTGCCTACTCTTTGTGCAAGTCCTGATGTGTTGTATAGGAAATAACGTTTTTGGTGGGTGGAGGCAAGGGAGTGGAGAGGGAAGCAGAAGGAGAGGCTGCTGGCTGGCATCTTGACACAGCTGCTCATATTGCTATCACAACCACCCTTCACCTCCAATCCCCTCTGCTAGCTGGCTTCCTGTCTGCCCATATTGCTATCGCAATCCCCCCTCACCTCTACTGAGATTAAAGATTGAAGATTTTTCCCTTAACCTGAATTCCTGACTCCGGCTGATTTTAAATACATGGTCATCACATTTGGTGCCCAAGAGTGGGAACCAAGGACCCTACTTTCACTGAAGAAGTCTCCAGTGACCAGGAACTTAGGTGAGTATAAGACAAACAGGGAACTTATTTTCTTAAAGACTAAACCAGTAACCTTTTTTGACTGAAATGGGATTCTAGCTAAAGATTCTCCATCCTCCACCCCAACCCCCCCATCCCCAGCCCCACCCAGGAGTGGTGCTATAGAAAGCCTGCTTAAGCTGATAGAAGATCAAGGGCTACTTATAACTTGGGAACAGACAGCTAGACATTTGGGTACATTAAAACGCACCTCCTCTTGGTTCTTAGAGGAAGAGCAAATCTCTCCAGATAATTGGACATTAATTGGGGAACAGCTCTCCGCATATTACAACGAAAACGGTCCTCATTCAATTTCCATCGAGGCATTCTATTTATACAATATAATACAGTTGGCCTTAAGATACTGTATAAGTTCTAGAAGAAAAGGAAAAAACTCTAGGAATAGCCAAATGGGGAAGCCTGAGATAAAGGAGGAAGACAAAGAACAGATTAATGGCCATATCCCCACAGGGCATGGAGACTTAAGTGAGGATCAAGGGCGGGTGAATCTGAGGCAGCTTCAGCCCCACCTGAGGAGCAGGTAATTGACTCTCCTCCATCAACTCCACCCTCCAGGATGGAGGGAGGAGGGGTTGGGGGGGGGGGGAGGCATTTTTCCGGTAATTCAACAGTTTAATTCTTCAGGTCAAGAAAGTAAAAGATACTCTCCTTTTGATATAGAAATCCTCAAAGACCTGAAAAAAGCTTGCACTCTTTATGGGGCTACATCAGCTTATGTTAAGATGCTATTACAGAATTTGGCTTTTGAAATCTTGACCCCAATGACCGAAAATCTATAGCAAGGATATGCCTAGAACCTGGACAAAACTACTTGTGGCTTTCTAAATATAGTGAGCTCTGTAGGATACAAGCGCAACAAAATAGTCAAAGTGGAGTTCATGTTGCAATCACCTGTGACCTACTAACAGGTGTAGGTTCCTATGCAGACGTCGCAGTACAAATTAATTATTCCATAGCAGCATATGAGCAAATTTCTGCTAATGCTATCAAAGCGTGGGCTTCTCTCCACAATAAAGACGACAAGGATGGGCCTTCACAGAAATAACATAAAGGCCAAATGAACCCTTTGCTGACTTTGTGGGACATTTGCACACCGCTATCACAAGAACAAATGGAGAAAATCCAATAACAGACATTTTGATAAGGCAACTTGCTAAGGAAAATGCTAATGAGGTTTGCAGAAGAATTATACTAGGACTGCGCAAGGATGCTCCTTTAGAGGAGCTCATAAGACGCTGTGCCACAGTGGGCACAGATGCCTTTTATACCCAGTCTATGATGCAGACTTCCCAAAATCCAAACATGGGAAGACAGAGTTCCTCCTGGGAAGCAACTTCCAGAGAAACTCGTAGATGCTTTCAGTGTGGAAAAGTAGGGCATCTGAAAGCTCAATGTTGGTATAGAGATAGAATGGGAAAACAAGGTGGGAGAACAAGACCCAACACCCCATGTCCAAAATGCAACAGAGGCTTCCATTGGGCCTCAGAATGCAGACAGATTCAGGGAAACAGGATGAGGGGCCCAGCCCCAGGGCCCAAGGCAAAAAACACTTGGGGCATGATGGCAGCCAATGGTGCACCCAGAGAGTGCCTAGAAGTCCAGTACCCAGACATGACCAATCAGCCAGAAAGCCATATGATGGGAGAAGGGGATTACACAATCAACCAGCCAGGAAGCAACCTGGTGGGAGAAAGGAATTACAATTGGGGAGAATAGAGCTTTATGCAGCTGGAACAACTGAGATACCCCCTGGAGAGGTGAAATCTGTTCCTCTCCAGCCTATGGATCCCTTGCCTCCAGGCACAGTAAGCTTGACCATTTCACCTCCTTTTTGTACGTACAAAACAGTGTCCATCCACAAAACTGATGTGGGAAACTGGGGAATGTGTAGATAATATCCCAGTCACTAATACAGATAGACAATGTGTGACTTATCACCCAGGAAACGTAGTAGCATCAGGTTTACTCATACAGAATCCTAATAAGCAACCTGGTGATAGTCACCCAGGTTCTGACTCCAGACCACAAAAGCCAGGAATATACTGGACAGCAGCTGTAACAGTTGACCCACCTATGCTCACGATCTATATAAATGGCCTACCATTGGAAGGATTGGTAGGCACAGGTGCAGATCGTACAGTCATTAGAGATGCCAATTGGCCCAGTCACTGGCCAAAGATTGAAGCAGACACCTACATGTCTGGAATAGGAGGATGAATAGCGGCTGAAGTTAGTGCTGTCCCTATGAGATGAACTTTTGAAGGCAAAACAGAAGTTTTTACTCCTTTTATAGCTGAAAAAATACCCATCAATCTGTGGGGAAGAGATGTTTTACAGCAATTAGGGTTAAAAATGAGTACTTAGGTTTTTTAAGCAGGGCTGCTATTGAAGGCCTGCCAACACTCTCACCTGTTCCTATTCAATGGAAAACTGATACATCAGTATGGATAGAACAGTGACCCTTAGGTAGCAATAAAATTCAGGCCTTATTAGATATAGTACAGGAGCAGCTTGAACAAGGAAGGGCACTTACAACCTTCTCTAAGTCCTTGGAATTCCCCAGTATTCATTGTAAAAAAGAAATCTGGAAAACGGAGGATGCTCACTGATTTAAGAAAAGTGAATGAACAGATGGAAACTATGGGAACTCTTCAGCCTGGACTTCCATCTCCTACTTAGTTGCCTAGAGAATGGTCTCTTTGGGTCATAGATATTAAGGATTGTTTCTATTCTATCCCTCTGGATAAGGAGGATATGAAAAGATTTGCCTTTTTAGTGCCTAGCATTAACTTAGCTGAGCCTTATAAAAGATATGAATGTACAGTTTTGCCACAGAGAATGAAAAACAGCTCCACTATGTGTCAAATGTATGTTGCTGCTGCTCTTGCTCCAGTAAGAAAAACATTTCCAAAAGTTATGCTATTACATTATATGGATGGTATATTAGGATGTGCACTTGAGGAACAAATGCTAGAAGCATGTCTACAAAAGACCATAGAAACACTAAGATACTACAAATTGTACATAGCTGAAGAAAAAATTCAAAGACATGCTCCTTTTCAATATTTAGGATATGTATACCCTAAGGTGCTTACAGTACAAAAACTGTCCTTAAGAACAGAGAAGCTAAACACTTTAAATGATTTTCAGAAATTGATAGGAGATATCCAATGGATGCGACCAGTGTTAGGCTTGACTACCTATCAGTTACAAACATTATATGACATTTTAAGGGGAGACAGATTTTAAGGCATTCACCATGCCAGCTTACAAAAGACGCTCAAGAGGCTTTGAGAAAAGTTGAACTGGCTTTATCCAATGTGGTTGAAAGAGTCACTCAAAAACCCTTGGAAATATCAATTTTTGCCACACAAGAAGCACCCACAGCAGGCCTTCATCAAGGAGACAGTGTGATAGAGTGGGTGAACCTCCCGGCACAACCAGAACAAAGCCTTATTCCTTACCCAGTGCTTGTGGCTAGAATTTTATTAAAGGCCATTAAGCGAGCAGTACAATTATCTGGGACAAGACCTGACAAGATATACACCTTTTACACCAATACACAAATTAATGTGTGTTGTGAGACCATCCCAGAGTGGCAAATTTTATTAGCCATGGCTCCAAATTTTACACATGGGTCTCCATTAAAGATAACCAGACTTTTACATAATTGGCAATGGATTCTTGAAGAAAAAGTTTCCAAAGTTCCTCTTAAAGGACCAACTATCTTTATAGATACATCCAAACACAATATTTCTGCTGTATATTCTCATGACTTAATGATAGAGTAGTCAGAACTCCTTTTCAGTCCACTCAGCAGAACGAATTATATGCGATCATGCTAGCTCTCACTTATTACGCAGGAGACATAAATGTAATATCTGATTCAGCCTATTCAGTAGGTGTGGTACAAAGAATTGCCATAGCCCAAATAAAATTTGCAGCTTCTAATATATATCAGCTCTTTAAGGAACTTCAGGAGCAAGTGAGAAAGCATTAGGAAAGATTTATATCTTGCATGTTCACTCACATAGTGGACTTCCAGGTCCTATTTTTGATGGAAATTCAAAGGCAGATAGCCTTTTAACTATGTCAGCCAGTACACCTTTATTTCAGGAGGCCCAGGAATCCCATTCTAAATACCATCAGGCTGCTCGAGCTTTGCGTTTACAATTTGGGATAACAAAAGAGGAAGCTAGGAGCATAGTGAAAAGCTATACAGCTTGCCTTCCTTTCCACCCTCCTACGCTCCCTCCAGGGAAGAACCCTCATGGTTTGAGACCCAATGAAATCTGGCAAATGGATGTGACCTATTATAAATCTTTTGGTTGTCTGTCTTTTATCCACATTGTGGGTAAACACCTTTTCAGGATTCACTTTTGCAATATCAGCAGCAAAAGAGACAGCCCGAGTGGTCACTGAATTCCTCATTCAAGCATTCACAATTATGGGTGTGCCACAAGAAATAAAAACAGATAATGGTCCTGCATATACCTCCAAACATTTTGAACACTTTTGTGCACAGTATAAGATTTTACACACCACTGGCATACCCTTTAATCCTCAAGATTAGGCAATCATAGAAAGGAGAAACAGGGACATTAAGATACTGCTCCAAAAACCAAAGAAAGGGGGAGCCACAGGTAACCCTAGAGAATACTAAATCTAGCACTTTATACTATTAATTTCTTGATTTTTGACAAAGATGCACTGGCTCTGGCAGACAGGTTTTATAACCCACCGGAAGGGCAGTGTCCAGTGCGAGCAGCTACACTATCTTTAGATAATCGCCAGGTGATGTGGAGAGACCCAGAAAGTGGTGAATGGAAGGGACCAGATAGGCTAACTGCTTGGGGGAGAGGGTTTGCTTGTATCTCTACAGGTGGAGAAGGAATCAGATGGGTGCCAATGAACGGTATTCTCCTTGTCCATCATAGAGAGATGGAGCAGACCCTTGAAACGAAGGAGAAGACCCAAGAAATATTGGGTGGTTCTGTTGCTGATTGTGCTCACCATTGAAAGAGTGGGGCAGTTATGGCGTTTGACTTATGAACATAGAAAATTGTAGGACTTGAAAGCCCTCAGGAATCACTGGATTTTCTGAGAAATGATAAAACTCTTACAGGACTTCAAAATGTGCTGGAATCATTGGATTCCCTAACACATAAAAAGACTTTTGCAGGACTTCAAAAACTTGGGGGCGGGGGGTGGAATCATTGGATTCCCTGAACAATAGACTGGTTTTGGACTATCTCTTGGCTGCTGAAGAAGGCATATGTGTGATTGTTGTTTACATACTCTCCTTCTAGGACTTCTGGCAATCTTTTACAATACCATATTGATTTATATTGTTTGTTATACCGTTACTTGGGTGTACAATTCATGTTTGTTACACCACATCAAGCCTGCACTGACTGTGGGGAGAGTCATCACTAATAGCCTCTGGGTTATTGCTGTGTGCTTGTGTAATATCTCCCATGCTGATGGGTTTGTGCATAATAAGACCCTTCAGCCCAGAAACCCGCTAGCAACCCCCACTTCCCTTTGGTGCTTTTCATCTCCCTTCCTGAGATGTCAGGGAGGGTGTGATTATCTCCTTTTTAGTGCTTTCACCTCCCTTCCTGAGAAGTCAGGGGGGTCATGATCACCTCCTTTCCAGTGCTTTCACCTCCTTTCCTGAGAAGTCAGGGAGGGTGTGATCACCTCCCCTTGGGGACTCTGGCCTCCCTGAGGAGTCAGGGATGGCATGACCACCTGTGTTCTAAAACAAAAGAAAGCGGGAGATGTAATGGGCTGAGGCTTGAGTTGATGCACTGAGGTCCCAAGCACATGAGACTAAATAGTAATTGGACCATACTCTATTAATATATATACTTGGAGAAAGAATGGTCCCCTCCCACTCTTTGTGCAAGTACTGATGTGTTGTACAGGAAATGACGATTTTGATGGGTAGAGGCAGGAGAGTGGAGAGGAAGCGGAAAGAGAGACTGCTGGCTGGTGTCTTGACACACCTGCTCACATTGCTATCACGACTGCCCTTCACCTCCAATCCCCCTCTGCTAGCTGGCTTCCTGTCTGCCCATATTGCTATTGCAATCCTTCTTCACCTCTTCACTTCAATAAAGATTGAAGATTTTTCCCTTAACCTGAATTCCTGATTCTGGCTGATTTTAAATATGCGGTCATCACAGAATCCTAGTGTTAACTCAACTTGAAACAAGGTGATAACTCAAGGGAGATGTTAGAATCCTAGTGTGTGTTCAACTAGGATTCCAACACTATCCATTGTTCTACTCAACTATTGTAGGTTTATGGTTAAGTTATTAACATAATGGCCTGAGTCTACACAATCATCACTCCATAGTATATGGGTAAAGATGATAAGAAACTTAGGAGTAAAGGAAGTGACCATTTAAACCTAGAATTTGGAAAAAAAAAAGGGGGGGGGAAGGAATCATTTGGGTATAATGCAATAGGCAAAGTAAATTCTAATTAAGTCAATTGTTTTTATATGAATTTGCTAAGATATGCATTCAATCTGTCTTGCATATAACAGAACTATTTCCAGCTGGTCAATGCACGCTCTGCTCTGCATTGTCTATCGCATGTATTGCTGGTGTGTATTTGCTCTAAATGGCAGTCTAAGGTAATTTGTCATCAGTCCATAAAAGAGGAAGAGAGGGAGGGAAAGAGGAAGAGAGGGAGGAGGAAAGGGAGCAAGGGAGGGAGAAAGAAAGAAAGAACGAACGAAAGAAAGAAAGAAAGAGAGAGAGAGGGAGGGAAGGAGGGAGGGAGGGAGGAAAGGAAGGAGGGAGGGAGGAAGGAAGGAAAGAAGGAAGAAAGGAAGGAAGGAAGGAAGGAAGGAAGGAAGGAAGGAAGGAAGAAGGAAGGAAGAAAAAAAGAAAGAAAGAAAGAAAGAAAGAAAGAAAGAAAGAAAGAAAGAAAGAAAGAAAGAAAGAAAGAAAGAAAGAAAGAAAGAAAGAAAGAAAGAAAGAAAGAAAGAAAGAAAGAGAAAAGAATTTTAAACAGAAAAAACTAATATGGTAAAAAGGAAGACCAAAACACCAATTAAGAAGAACACAAAATGCTCACATGGGAAATCTTAAAATGTGATATAAATTGGTCACAAGCCAAAGAGGCTTCTTGGAAGTGCTCATGAAAGATTTTAAAAGGCAGATAAGAAGAATAAAAGAAAAAATTGGGAAAAGAAAGAAGAGGTATGCAAGATAAGAGTCAACAACTTGGAAAACAAAGGACAAAAATTGTTTTAAGGAAAACAATTCCTTAAAAAATACAATTGGCCAAATGCCAAAAAAAAAAAAAAAAAAAAAAAACCTTAAAAAAACACTTTGAAAAATAGAATTAAATGGAAAAGGAGCTACAAAAGCTAACTGATAAAAAGTTATACATTAAAAACTAAAAAACAGCAAATGGAAGCTAATGACACTATATGACACTAAGAATCAGTCAAACACACTCAAAAGAAAGACTGAAAAAAACTGAAGAAATTACTCATTGGAAAAACAGTTGACCTAGAAAAGAGATCCAGAAGAGACAATTTAACAATTTTTGATCTGAAGGTTATGATCAAAAAAAGAGTCTAGATAGTAATCTTTAAAACATCAAGGAAAACTGCCCTGATATATTAGAACCAGAAGGCAAAAGAACCCATCAATCACTTCTGGAAAGAGATCCTACAAGAAAAACAGAAGAAACACTGTTACAAAACTCCAGAACCATAATCTCATGGAAAAAATACTGCAAAATGCCAGAAAAATAATTCAAATATTAAGGAGCCACAGTTAGGATTACTCAGATCTGGCACCTTCTTTAATAAAGAATCAGAGGGCAAAAGACCTGGGATTACAATGAGGAATCAACTACCCATCAAGACAGCATCATCTTTCAGGAGAGGAAATGGATCTTTAAGGAAGTAAGGAACTTTCAATGATTCCTATTGAAAAGACCAGAATTAAACAGAAAATCTGATCTTCAAACACAGGACTCAAGAGAAGGATAGGAAGGTAAACAAGAAAGGAAAAACAAACAAAAACATTATTTAAAAGGTTAAACTATTTATATCCCTAAATGGGGAAAATGATACTTGTAACTCTTGAGAACTGTATCTTTTATTAGGGCAGTTAGAAAAGACAGACATAGAGGGTGTGGGTATAATGTGATAATATTAAAGAAGACATTAAGGGGTGGAAAGAGGATTGTACTAGGAGAAAAGGGAAGGTAATATAGGATAAATTAGGTCACATGAAGAGTCACAAAAGATTTATTGCAATAGAGTGGGGAAAAGGAAAGGAGATGAACATCGAATCTTAATCTTATCAGTTTTGGCTCAAAGAAGAAACTTTCAGGTGGGTATAGAAATTTATCTTACCCTATAAGGAAGTGGGAGGAGAAAAGGGAAAGAAAAGGGAGGGCAGAAACACTAGGAAAAAGGAGCAAGAAAGGAGACGGGGAGTTAGAAAGGAGGGCAGGTTCAAGGTGGGGTGGGTCAGAAACAAAACATCACTAAGGAGAGACAGAGTAGAAAGAGAACAAAAGTGTACATAAAAGGGAGAAAATAGGAGAGAAGAAATACACAGCTAATAATTATACACAAGCTGAATATGAATTGGATGAACTCTCCCATAAAATGGAATTGGAGAGCTAAGTGGACTAAATAATAGAATCTGACAATATTTTGTTTACAAGAACACATTTGAACCAGATACATATAGAATAAGGATAAAAGGCTGGAGCAAAATTTATTATGCTTCAGTCAAAGCAAAAAAAAAAAAAAAAAAAAAAGCAGGGGTAGCAATTCTGATCTTAGACAAAGCAAAAGCACAAATAGATCTAATTAAAAGAGATAAGGAAGAAAACTATATCTTGTTAAAGGGTACCATAGATAATGAAATAGTATTGATACTAAATGTATATGCACCAAATGGTATAGCATCCAAATTCTTAGAGAAATTAAGCCAGTTGCAGGAAGAAATAGATGACAAAATATATAATAAGAGGACCTCAACTTCCCTCTCTCAAAATTAGATAAATTTAATCACAAAATAAAGAAACTAGGGAGGTCAATAAAGAAACTAAGGCGGTCAAATAAAGAAATTAGGGAGGTCTCCTAAAAAAACTTAGGAGAAAAATTAAATAGGGATAGAAAGGAATATACTTTTTTTCTCAGCAGTACAATGGCACCAACACAAAAAACTGCCCATAGTATTTATGTGAGGCATAAAAACCTCACAATACAATGCAGAAAGGCAGAAGTAGCAAATGCTTCCTTTTGAGATCGTGATGCAATAAAAATTACATTCAACAAAGGATCGGGGAAAGATAGACTAAAAACCAATTAGAAATTAAATAATGGAGTCAAACCACAGAAATCATTATAATATATATAATATATTATTATAATATATATATAATTTATTGTTAGGGACTTTCCTTCTGAGAATTGTCATGTATGCCATGTAGCTGGTAGGCGGAACCCAAGAGGTAAAAAGGAGCTTGGTCTCTGAGACAGGAGGTTGTGTCTTGCAGGTGTTTCTTGAGAAGGTGAGGGGTATGTCCTCTTGCTAGATCTTTTTTTAGGATGCAGCACTAACTCCAGGTATCTTTGTTCTGTGGATCCACCTACACAGTGCTGAGCGGGCTGGGCACAGGATAGTCCCAGAGGAGAGTAAATATAAATAACGAGTCCATAGGCGAGAAAGATGCGAAGAGAAGAAGAGAGATTTTGAGATGCAGAAAGAGATGCAGAGACATGGATACACTTGCTCATGCTTCCTGCTAACCCCTACTGAGATTACCAATAAAGAAAGGCTGTTTGGCACCTTAATATGCTCTCCTATCGTGTACCCAGGGAAGACTGGTATATATGGCCCTGGCAATCAGTAGCCTTGATGGGAGGTTATATTTTATATTATATGTATAATGTTTAACATGATTATATATGTATAACATGTCATAATGCCTTCCATCTTGGGAAGGGAAACCAGGGCAGGAGAAAAATTTGGAGCTCAAAATCTTTAAAAACCATAAATGTTGAAAACTATCTTTACTTGTAATTGATTTTTAAAAATTGCTAGTAAGAAAACAAAAAACAAACCCATTATTGCCAATTTATGATAGTTTGAAATCTAGCATGGTTATTCAACCTTCCTTTACATTTTTTTTTCTCATTGATTTCTTTCATAACCTTGACCTTTTCTTCTTCCAGATGAATTATCACTTTTTTTTTTTTTTTGGCTCTATAACTTTTTTGATAGTTTGGTATGGCACTGAATAGATAAGCTTATGTAGAATTGACATTTTCATTATATTGGCTCAGCCTAACCATGAGCAAATTAATATTTTCCCCACTGTATAGATCTCACTTGTGTGAAGTGTTTTGTGAATATGTAAATATAGTTCCTGAGTTTTGCCTTGGGAGGTAGACTCAGAAGTATTTTATATTGTCCCCAGTTATTTTAAATGGAATTTCTCTTTCTGTGTCTTGGTGCTGGATTTTATTGCTAATTTATAAAAATGCTAATGATTTATGTGGCTTTATTTTATATCTTGCAACACTACCAAAATTATTAATGATTTCAAATAAATTTTTAGTTCATTCTCTAGGATTCTATAATGTATTATCAGCAAAGAATGATGTTTCCTCAGTGCCCATTTTAATTCCTTCAGTTCCTTTTCCTTCTCTTATTGCTATACATAACATCAGCTGTACAATGTTGAATAATAGGTGATAATGGGCATCTTTGCTTCACCCCTAATTGTACTGGGATGGCTTCCAGCTTATCTCCATTACAGATAATGCTTCCTGATCATTTTAGATAAACAATACTTATCATTGTAAGATAAGCTTAATTTATTCTTATGTTCTCTAGTGTCAATAGGAATAGGTGTTGTATTTTAACAAAGGCTTTTTCAACATCTATTGAGATAATATGGTTTTTGTCGGCTTTGTTATTATATGACCAATTATGCTGACCGTTTTTCTTAACCATCCCTGTATTCCTAGCATAAATCCCACCAGTTCATAGTGCATGATCCTTGCTATAATCTCCTTGCTAGTATTTTATTAAAAACTTTTTCACCTTCATATATAATTTTGTCTATAATTTTGTTTTAGTTCTTCCTGTATTAGGTATCAGTACCATATTTGTGTCATAAGAGGAATTAGGTAGGACTCCTTCTTTGCCTATTTTACCAATTGGTTTATATACTTTTGGGATTAACAGTTCTTTAAGTATTCAGAAGAATTTGCTTATAAATCCATCTGGTCCTGGGAATTTTTTTCTTGGGAAGTTTGATGGCTTTTAAAATTTTTCTAAGATTGAATTATTTTATTTCTTCATTTGTTAATCTGGTAATTTATATTTTTGTAGATATTCATCCATTTTAAATTTAGGTTTGTCAAATTATTTGGTATATAATTGGGCAAAATAGATCCTAATAGTTTTAGTTTCCTCTTCATTGGTAATGAATTCACTCCTTTTCATTTTCTATATTAGTAATTTGGTTTTCCCCTTTTCTTTAAAAAAATCTAATTAGCTAATGGTTTATCTATTTTTTTTTTAATATATAAGACCAACTTTGTTTTATTAGTCCAGTGGTTTTCTTATTTTCAATTTTATTAATCTTTTTGCTTTTCAGGATTTCCAATTTGGTGGTCAGTTGAAGATTTTTAATTTGTTCTTTTTCTAGGGTTATTTTTTAGTCGCATGCCCAATTCATTGATCTGTTCTTTCTCTATTTTTTTGATGTAAGCAATTAGAGATATAAAATTTCTCCTAAGTATCGCTTTGGCTGCATCCCATAAATTTTGATATATTGTGTCACTGTTGTCATTTTCTTTATTGAAATTAATAATTGTTCCTATTTGTTCTTGACTTCCACCCCACCATCCTTTTAAGGATTCAATTAGTTTCCAATTAATTTTTAATCTTAACATTTTCCATTACTAAATGTAATTTTTACTTGGTTAGGATTCTGAAAAGGATGCATTTTTCTGCATTTTATTGTGAGGTTTTTATGTCCTAATACATGGTCAACTTTTGCATAGGTGCTACTGTGTTTCCCCGGTAATAAGACCTATCCCGAAAATAAGCCCTCCCCTTACTGTGTAAGATTCCTCTAAGATAAGCCCTCCCCCAAAAATAAGCCCTGTTGAGATTGCTGCTGTAGTGAAGGTGATCCCCTGCGCTACACACTACATTACAGTATTCTCTGTATGCACTGTCCCCTCCCCCGCTCCGGGTGAAACGCACGCCGCGCTCTGAGCTGCATCCAATCAGAGCTGCAGCAGTGAGCGCGTCATCCTGTGCTTCCCCAGTGATATGCTTGCTGGCACCATTGAGAGCAGTGTCGTGGAGGAGAGCTGAGGCAGGACAACATAAAAACCCAGTATGTAAGCGGGAGTGAGGGGGCATGATGGAGGATAAAAGGGGCATGATGGAGGATAAAATAAGAACTCAAGGGGCATGATGGAGGATAAAAGGGGCATGATGGAGGATAAAAGAAGAACTCAGCCAGCACTCACCGCGCTAAAGAAATGAAGAATTTCCTTGCAGAGAGAAGAATAGATCAAGTAATGATTCCTGCAGGAATGACCGCCTATCTCCAGACCCTTTATACTGCAATAAACAAGCCATTCAAGGACCATTTGCGCATGGAAGTCGATGACTACAATGAAAATAGAATGGAAAGAACTCAGCGTGGAAACTTTGTGAAGCCCTGTCTGCAAGAAGTCGTGACTTGGGTGAAGAAGTCATGGGATAAAATTACTGACAGCTGTGTCGCCAAGGCACTACGAGCAGGTTACCTGGACAAGATATGTTCATTTAAAGAGAGCTATATTGCTGGACATGACAGATTGGGTCCACTTCTTCTGAAGGAAATAGAGGGGCAAGACATCCAGGACGGAATTCAGGGTATGGACACTTATGACGATGTTGTTGAAGAAGATGACATGATCATTATTGAATAAAGGTACTTTTTTTTTTGTTCACATTTACCTGTTTATTAAAATTGCTGTCAATGTTCATTAAAATAAGCCCTCCCCTGAAAATAAGCCCTCTGGGGTTTTTATGTCCAAAAAAATAATAAGACAGTGTCTTATTATCGGGGAAACACGGTATGTACTGCTGGGGGGAAATTTTTTTCTTCATATATTTATATCTTAACTTTCTTGTTTATATTTTGGTTAGATTTACATAGTTCTAAGGGGGAAAAGTTGAAGTCTTCCACTAATATAATTTTATTGTCTATTTCTTTCTGTAAGTCATTGAACTTCTCCTTCAAACATTTAGATGCTATGCCATTTGGTACATATATGTTTAGTTTTAATATTACTTCATTATCTATGGTAGATGTGGGGAATTGGCTGCATAAGGCATGAGAAATCATTTGTTAAACAATCACATGTGATGATGAGCTGAAAACTAGGTGGAACCACCTCCCACTACTTGAGTTCTATAAATTGACCATTTTGTATAGTCCACAAATGATGTTATATCCAAGTGACCCTTCACAGAAAAAAGGGTCCCCACCTCTGATCTGTGGCATCTTTCAGCAAAATATAATTCCTTCATCTCTTTTAATTATATTTTTGCTTTGTCTGAAATCATGATTTCTACCTCTCCTTCCTTTGTTTTAGCTGAAGCATAATAGATTATGTTCAAGCCCTTTACCTTTACTCTGTGTTTTTGTGCTTCAAATGTATCTCTTGTAAACAACATGTTGTACAATTCTGGATTTTAATCCATTCTGCTATCTGCTTTTATCAGTGAGTTCATCCCATTCACATTTATAATTATGACAACTGTGTAATTCCCTCTATATCATTTTCTCTTTGTTTATCCCTATTTCTTATACACACCATGTCACTCCCAATTTGCCTTCCCAAATTAAAGAACTTTCAAACATTCCTAACTAAAAGACCAGAGCTGAATAAAAAATTTTACTTCCAAATACAAGACTCAAAGGAAACAAAAAATAAAGAGAAAACATAAGAGATTCAATAAGGTTAAACTATATTTGCATATGGCAATATAATGTTTATAACTCTCAACAACTTTATAACTATAAGGACATCTAGGAGACAGGAGGTGTGCATAAGAAGTACTTTGACAGGATGATCGCCTTTTCCTGTCCCCAACCCAAGAAAAAGGTGAGAAAAAAAGATTACACTGGAAGAATGCTAAATTATTTCATTTAAGAGTTGTGAAAAAGCTATTTTAATGGAGAGGAAGATGAGGGTGGCAATGGTGGGCAAAGCTTAACCTTTATTCTCATCATAATTGGCTTAATGAGGGAAATAAAAAGAGATGGTGATAAGTGTGGAGAATTGATAGAAAGGATAACTTTATTAAGTCCCTTATGTTTTCACTTTCCTGTTTACCTTTTTATGTTTTTCTTGAGTTATATGTTTGCAAGTCAAATTTTCTATTCATATCTTATAATCAAAAATGCTTGAAAGTTCTCTATTTCATTGAATGTCCATTTTTCCTCCCAAAAAGGATTGTATTCAGTTTTGCTGGGTGGGTGATTCTTGGTTGTAATCTTAATCCCTTCGCCTTTTAACTTGCCATTTTCCAATCCCTCTTTAACGTAGAAGTTACCAAATCATGTGTAATCCTAATTATAGCTCCATGATATTTGAACTTGTCTTTTTGACTGCTTGTAGTACCGTTCTTGATCTGTGAGCTCTGAATTTGGCTATAATGTTCCTGGGAGTTTTCATTTTGGAATATCTTTCAGGGGGTGATCAGTGAATTCTTTCAATTTCATTTTCCCCTCTTTCTCTTCCTCTTCTGCTTCCATTTTGTAAATCAGGGCAGTTTTTCTTTTTTTATTCAAGTTTTTTATTTTTCAAAAGATATGCATTGATCATTTTTCAACATGAACCTTGCAAAACTCTGTGTTCCAATTTCCCTCCCCTCTCCACCATTCCTACCCCTTAGTAGCAAGTAACCCAATATATGTTAAACATGGTAAAATATAAAGTCCAATCTATGGATACATCTTTATACAATTATCTTGCTGCACAAGGAAAATCAAATCAAAAAGGAAAAAAATGAGTAAGAAAACAAAATGCAAGCAAACAACAAAAAGAGAATGCCATGTTATGATCCACACTCAGTTCCCACAGTCCTCCTCCTGGGTGCAGATGGCTCTCTTCATCACAATGTCATTGGAACTGATCTGGATCATCTCATTGTTAGAAAGAATCATATCCATCAGGATTGATCATCCTATAATATTATTGTTGCCATGTACAATTATCTCATGATTCTGCTCATTTCACTTGCATCAGTTCATGTAAGTTTCTCCAGGCCTCTCTAAAATCATCCTGCTGGTTACTTCTTACAGAACAATAGTATTCCATAGTATTCATATACCATAACTTATTCAGCCATGCTTCAATTGATGGGCATCCACTCAGTTTCCAGTTCCTTGCCACTACAAAAAGGACTGCCACAAACATTTTTGCACACGTGGACCTCTTTCCTTTTTATGATCTCTTTGGGATATAGGACCAGTAAAGACACTGCTGGATCAAAGGATATGCACAGTTTGATAGCTCTTTGGGCATAGTTCCAAATTGCTCTCCAGAATGATTGGATCAGTTTACAACTCCACCAACAATGTATGTGTCCCAGTTTTTCCACATCCCCTCTAACATTCATCATTGTCCTTTCCTGTCATCTTAGCCATTCTGAGAGGTATGTAGTAGTATTTCAGAGTTGTCTTAATTTGCATTTCTTTGATCAATTATGATTTAGAAGGGTAGTTTTTCTTGAGAATTTTGTGAAGGATATTGTCCAAGATTTTTTTTTTAATCATGGCTTTGAAGTAGTCCAATAATTCTTAAATTATCTCTCCTAGATCTATTTTTTTTCCTGTCAGTTATTTTTCCAATGAGAAATTTCACATTTTCTTTTATTTTGTTTGATCATAACTTGATGTCTCATGAAATCATTAGCTTCCCCTTGCTCAATTCTCATTTTTCAAAAAAAGGCTATTTACTTAAAAATTAATTACAAAATAAAAAGGAAAGAAAAAAGAAAATAGAAAAAGTTTAAAAATGTACAGCAGACATAGAAGATTCAAAATAATAAAATTTCAAGATAATATACACACATAAAATAGACATGTGTACATACATACACTGCATGTATATATACATATCCATAATTATACTCAAATGAAAACATATGTTCATATACACCTATGTAAGGCTGTTTGTCCTCCATTTCAAAGTCGTTTACTTGGTCATCCCAGTACATTGCTTTATACTTTGTGTACAGTATATTTTACTTTGTTCACTTTCCAGGTGTTTCTTTTTTTCTGAGAGTATCCTGTTCATCACTTCCCAAAGAACAATAATATTCCATCAGAGACACTTGCTTTGAAAATCTTTTTACAATTACTTTTGCTAATTGTATTTTCCCTCATTAATTCTCTTCTTTCACCCTCAAAAACCTTCCAAACTCAAAAGTGTTTTACTAAAAAAAAAAAAAAGTTTTGCTACTGACCTTCCCTCCCTCAATATTCCCTTCTTTTATTACACTCTCCCCACTTCCTATATTCCATTTTCCTCCTATTTTCTTGCAGTTTGGCCCCATTCAAAAACTCTAATCAATCACTACCTTCTCAAAACTCTCCACAATCCAACTGCCTTCCATTTTTCAAGAATTCTTATACTTTACTCACCTCCTTCCACTTTGCAATCCAATGACATTGGCTTCCTTTCAATTACTTGTTCAAAACAATACATCTCCACCTCTTAGGCACCTTTACTAGATATTCCCCAGGTCTAGAATTCCCTTCTTTCTTTTACCTCAGCTACAACCCCATCTACTACAAGAACACTTCCAATCACCACTAATACAGCCTTCCTTCTCTCTGTTGATTATTTCTAATTTATCCTGTGTTTTTTGCAAATAGTTTTATATTGTTTTCTCTATCGCAATCACACTACCCTATGAATTTCTTAAGAGAAGGGACTGATTTTTGTCTTTCTGTCTGTACATCCAGCACGTGATCCAGTGCCTGGCACATGTAAGGCACTTAATAAATGCTGCTTAACTGCTCAAGGCACTGGGCCAAGTGTACAGACACAAAACAGTACCTGCCCTCAAGGAGCTCACAATCCAGTGAGACAAATTTCACTTCTGGCATGGTTACTAAGTTTGCAGATGAGGGGAATGCTACATATGTAGTTATACTACGTCTTACTAAAGTTTTTCATAAAGTACCTTATTCTTGTAATGATAATGGAGAAATATGAATTGGAAAATAATGAAATGGTCAGCCTCCAAAATAATTTTTAATAGTTTGATGTCAACCTGAGGGAAGTCTCTAATATTCTCTAACTCCACCCCAGGAATACATGATTAGCCCTTTGCTACTTAACATTTTTATGAATGCTTAGGATAAAACCATAGAAAGCATACTTACCAAATTGGCATGTGACAAAGACAGCTAATCCTGTGAGTGACAGCATACAATAAAATGAAATCCAACAGGGGTTATTATAAAGTTTTGCATTTGGGCATAAAAAATCAACTTCAAAAGAATAAGGTAGGTGAGATGGCTAAACAAAAGCTGTATTGTGTGGACTGAAAGCCCAACGCATCAGCAATGTGATAGAAAATTAAACTAAGTCTTGAGCTTCGAGAGGAAGGAGGTGAGAGTTCTATGCTCAGCCCTTATCAGAATTCATGAGTAAAATGTTTAATTCTGGGAACCACAATTTAAGAAAGACACTGCTGAGCTAGAAAATGTCCAAAGGAGGATATTGAAGAGAATTGATTGAAGGAACAGGACATGTTTAGCATGAAAAAGGGAAGACTCAAGGGGAATATGATAGATATCTTCAAGTATCTGAAGAGATGACAAGCAGAGAAAGATTGAACTTGTTCTCTTATGCCAAGAGGACATAACTGAATAATGAATAGAAGATGGAAAGAATCTAAATTAGGATTGATGTGTATGGGGTGGGATGGGAGGACTTTCTAACCATGTGTTTGTCTTGAGAGGTAATTGGTTCTAAGCAGCCCCCTCACACCCTCAACCCCCCTTGGCGACTTCAAGGCACAAGTCAAGACAATCATTTCTAAGTTCTTTTATAGGGGGGGATTTCTTTCATCTAAGAATTGGTCTAGTTGGCTACAGATGAATCTTCTAGCTCTCAGATTTATGAATATCTGAAAAAGTTTTCTCTACAACAGAGGTTTTTGACCTAGAGCTCTTGAAATACTTTTTGAAAAAGGTTTTGATAACTTCCTTACAATTATTGGTTTCTCTTGTAATATTTCGAATTTTGTTCTTTGCATCAAAAAAAAAAAAACCTTTTATTATGAGAAGGGATCTATAGGCATCACTGGAATACTAAAGGGGTGCAAGACAAAAATAAAGGTCTTAGCCAGCAGAAAAGACATAAGGAATATGATATCTATATTTATAACAATTACATGTAAGAAGGAATAAATTTATGATTGGCTCACTGGGTGGAATTAGGTGCAATGAGTGAAACTTGCAGAGCTACAAACTTACAGAGTAACAACTTTTAGTTTGCCTGAAAACACTTTTCATTAGCTATCCAAAAATATAAATGACTCCTTAGGAGGAAATGTTTCCCTCTCCTAGGTATCTTTTCAAATGAAAATCACTCAAGTATCAATTAATAAAGACTTCTTGAGACAGAAATCCATCTAAGATGGCTTCTGAGATGGCCATCTTGTTCTTCCTAATTTTTTCTTCTTCTTTAATAATCATTGAAAACATCAAAATTTCAGTGACTAACTTTTTGGGCACAGCAACTTTCTAAGATTGCTGTATGGAAAGAATTGGTATGAGAGAGGTCAGTCTCATCAGTGAAATCTGAAAGAAATTCTGAGATTTAACTAGATTGTGTAAGAGTTTGATGTTTTTCTTTTTCTGAATTTCCCCCTACCATCATTGAATTAAGTTACTGGGTGCAAAAATATGTTCAGCAATCACTGGCTTCTTTCTCAAGTCTCTAGAGCTAGGTAGTCCTTTATTCTTCCTCTGATGCTTGACTGTCAGACACTGGAAATTCAGAAACCATGCTCAGTAGATCACTATTCTTGGGCTTGATTAGTCTCTCTTTACTCCCCACCCAGTTATTTCCCATGCTTCTCCTTATCAGGTAGAAAGTCATAACTCTATGACTCAGAATTTGTTGCAATCTATTTTGGAATCATCAGTCTGACCATAGGTCAGGTACAAATAGTCCAGTGAATATTTGGGATGGATTCTTCAAATGTGCACATATTGAATTTCTTTAGAACTACATCAATTCTGCTTTGTTCGTAGAACACAACACCACCTTTGATGCAGGTATGCCATGCTAGGCAATCCTATGCCAGTCTCCCATGACACACAATCAATTTCAAAACTCTTCAGAGAAACCTCGAGAGTATTATCATGTCTATTGATCATCATGTGAGAGCTTGCATTCTGAGTTCTCCAAGTGTCTTTTGTGCAAGTATATAATTGTCATACAAACTTGGCCAGCCCACCAGTGCTGTGCTTTTGCAGTAAGAGTTGGAATGCTTGGTAGTTTATTTCAAGAAAGGGCCTCAGTCTGTAACCCTGTCCTACTAGGTGATCTTCAGAATTTTCCTAAGATAACTCAAATAGAAACACATCAGTTTCCTAGCCTAGAGCTGGTATGCAGTCCAGGCTCTGTAGCTCCTTAGTTCAGTAGGCAGTCTAATATATCCTCTCTCACTTTCCTTTGGAATCTCTCAACACTTAGCTATTCTGGCAATGGGTGTCAACTTCATTGCCAAGGTAAGTGAACTCATCCACAATATTGAAAACTTAATTTGCTATAACCAGTGGTTCCATGAATGGATGCATGGTGTGGTGCTGGCAAGTGGAGTATCTGTGTTTTTTTACTGTTAGGTGAAAATTATAAGTAGCAGAGAATGGATTCCTACTTTGTTGCACCTCAACTTTAGAGGTTGCACTGAGAGCACAATCATCTGTGAATAAAAAAGTCATGCTCCGAACTTCCATTTTAGTCTTGGTTTGCAGTCCTTTCAAGGTAAATAACAGTGCGGCAACTGACCCTGGATGCAGTATTCATCCTCATCGAAAGTGTTTCGACAACACTGCTAAAAGCCATCATGCTAAAAAGGATGGAGAAGAATGGGTTCAGGAAGAACACCTCTGGTGTGAGGGCAGCAAGTCCTTTTCAGGGCTGCTTTACCCCTTTGGCATTTACTTAACCCATCCCCCTCTCACCTGTGGCTCCCAGAAGTTGCAGCATGCACAGTGGCTATACCTTGGTAAGCCCATTTTGGCAGAGGGCTAAACCAATGTGAGGGTAACAGAGGGGTCTCAATCCTTCAGTGAGTTAGGGAGTGTTTATCCCAAGCATGCAAAAACTTCCTTTGATGGAATGGGTGGATGAGAACAATTTGTTCCAATGGCCATGAAGGTGACTGAAGCAGGCACTACAGAACATTTAGAGCTTGCTTAGACATCAACATTTATGTTAAACTAATTTTATTCAGTTTATTTGTGATCTTGTGGCTTGGACAATATGATTATTCACAACTTAGCAATAACCAGGATAAAGATGACATGGTGAGGTACACAATTTCTAAACTATGTGTACTGGTGTCTCTGGGAATGCATATGTCAAAGCAATACAGATGTGTATGTATACTGTGTGTAAGGATGTAAGGATGTCCATCTTGTCCTGCTCTTCCTGCTTCTACAGATAAGAGGTCATTACCTCTCAGACACCAGTGTACTACTTTAATGTTTTGGTTTGAGATACGATTTTTTCCCCTTTGTTGGATGTGATTAGGAATCTTGGTTTAAATAACATTCTACTGGGTCACAGAATACATGACAGATTAGCACCAGCATTAACAAATGACTGATATCCTAATCTATTTAAATATTAATATTTGCTGTTAAACTAGATAGAATATGCAAAATTACAAGGAAGGAATAGGGAATAAGTTAGGCCAAGAGAAATTACTTACCTAGTAAGAATTTGTACTATAGATGAATTAACCTTTATTGCCTCTTTTCACTAAGATTGTATGATTAACACAAACCTGAAAACAAGATTTACCATCTTGCCTATAGTGTGAATAACTGATGATACTGTGAAAAGGGCTAGGCTACCAAGAGGGCAAGTGTGTAATTTCCCAGTGGTCTGAGGAATAACCTATATTTCACGAACTTTTAAAGAAGAAACAGTCACTTATGTTTCTGTAAAATTATGCCTGGCATTCCAGTAGCCCAAGAATTTTCTCAACCTACATACTAAACTTTTTAAAGTTCCAAACCATTTGAGAGTAGGATAAACAGTACTTAAAATAGCTTAATATACAGGTGTTTGACTATTCAAAACAGTGGGGGGAAAAAGTCATAGCTTCTAAACCAGTTTTAGCTGCATAACCTTGAGAAGTCCTAAGATAGAAAAGTTGCTGAACTGGTTCAACTACTAAAACCTTGACTCATGGAACAATTTTACTTGCTGCACATAATAAATCACATTATGAAAACAGCCCCGAGGATAGTACATTTCTCTAATGCTAACAACCCTAGTAAAAGAAAGTGAAATTTACTTCACATATTTCTATTTCTTTCAAAATAAGTTTTGATTTCAAGAGCAAAATTAACTCTTAAGCAAATTTATAATCATATTTTCTCAGCATTTCAAGCAAATGGCTTAAAACTGAGGATCTAAAAACAGAAGTTGTGGCCACCTAAACAAATTATTAATCAACAAGGCATTATTAAGGACCTACTATATGTCAGGCAGCCCAGTTTCTGGGCTTTCTTTTTTTCTGAAAAAAAAAAAATATTTAAAGAGAAAGTATATAAAGAACAAGAGGTCATAAGTTCTAAATTTGTTTTAAGCCTCATTCTAGATTCATAGAAAACCATTTTAAGATACTGAACATAAAGCAACATATTCTTCTAAATGCAAAGGTTCTCAGTAGCTGCCTAGTTCAAAACTCAAACATGAAAGAGGCAACCTTTATCCCATCCCCTGACAAAGCCCTACTTTTCCTATGAAGCCCTCTCTTAAAATGTTATGACATTTGTATGATGCCCATGACTTGCAGCATATCTCAGAAATGAGGTCCTATCTGTTCTTGTATCCTGATAAGACCCAGCACAGGCCTCTTATCATGCATTTTGAGTTACTGATGTAATTTTGAGAATGTGGAGTGAACTTCCCTTGAATCTGATAAAATGCTAATATTATATAAGTCTCCACTTTAAAATAAGGATGATTTGACTTGGTCAATATCTATACGATAAAGTTTTAGAATTAGAAATACAGAAGCTATATAGACATATACGTGCACAAGCACTTATGTATGCACTTAGGTCTATATAGACATAGATATGAATTGATGCCTAATGTCTTCTAACCATTCTCCAATTTATATGCATCCCCTCAGAGTTCTATTGTCAAAAGCTCTATGTCCTCCCAGTTTGTTTTGCTTAGGTCTGATGCCTCCTTATTTTCCTCTTCTCTTCCCCTTCCCATTCTATATTCCTATCAAGTAATAAGTACTTATGTACCTATATCTGTATGTGTATGCCTTCTCTTAACCAGTTCAGATAAGGCTATTCAAGTGTCTACCACTATCCATCATCTTCTTCTTGCCTGTATAGATCTCCACTTGTATAGCAATTATGTAATATATTTTTCTCTAATCTTTTCTTCCCACATTTCAGTGTACTCTTCTTCCCTCAATCCTCTTTCCCTCCTTAAAAATCAACACATTAACAGAACTTGACTCCTAGGTTTTTGTGACTGGATCCTATGAAGCATGATCATGATTGAGGTCAGAGTCAAAACGAGGATCCTATCCCCATATTTATATGTCAGCATTTTATTCTAAGCTCTTTATCACTATTCATTCATGTTCACTTTTTTGTTTCTCTTCTGTGCTGTTACCAAGTTTCTATACAGTTCTAGTCTTTTCATGATAAAAGCATGGAAGTCCTCTATCTCATTAAAAATTCTTTTTTTTCCCTCTTGTACTTTTATATTGGACAGGTCATTCTTAATTGTAAGCCCATACCCTTTCCCTTCTAGAATATTATATTCTAAGTTCTCTACTTCTTAATAGTGGTGACTGCTACATCTTTTGTGATCTTGATTCCTTGGTATTTGAATTCTCTTCCTGGATGCTCACAGTATTTTTTTTTTTTTTCTTTGACTTGGGAGCTTTAGATTCTAGCTATGATGCTCCTAAGAATTTTCAATTTGGGGCTTCTTTCAAAAGATGACTGAGTAATTCTATTTCTGTTTTGTCTCAGGGTCTGTGAGATTTGGCAATTTTCTTTTAATCTCTCTTAATGGAGTTGAGATTTTACTGATTCTTTTTTTCTTCATCTGTCTTCCAAGTCAATTTATTTTGCTATCATAAGACATTTTACATTTTCTTCCATTTTCCCCCCTAGCTTCTTGATTTTAGTATTTCTCGTGGCTCAGGAAATCACCAATTTGTTTGGTCCATTCTAATTTTCAGGGCCATTGTAGCTTGTACAAAATTTTGCACCTCTTGAATCAAGCTGTTGTTATTCCTTTTCCAATTTCTTCTTTCATATCTCTCATTTCTTTTCTATTTATTTTCCTCAAGAACTCTCACTTTATTTAAAAAAAAAATCTTCTCTTTAAATAAAAACTCTTACTTTATCTGTTCTAGGAATTCTGAGTTTGTGCCCAAGCTGTTCTCTCTGCAATGTTACTTGTATATATCTTGTTCTCTTTTCTTTTGCACTTTTGTCTTAAGCATCCCAGCTGTACAATAGCTCATAATGTATTTCTTTTTTTAAATTTGCCAATTCTCTCCATCTACTTCCAAATTTTGGACTTGCTGTGGATGAGATACTTCTTGAGGGAAGGTCTGAATTGTTCCTGCTGCTTTCTTGGGATATCGAATGTTGCTATTCAGGATCTCAGTGCCAGGACAGGAACCTGCACCAAAGAGGTCTAACTCAGGGCAAGTTTTTATTACTATCCCCCTGGTTTGAATATGTGCAAGAGGGAACGCTGAACATAGCTCCTACAAGCAAGGTAGGAAGCTCTGTTGGTTCAGAAGTGACAGAATTTTGGGTTCCCCTCTGTTACTCAAGATTTCTGTTTATTCTTGTGCAGACTGGGCTAGATTTTAGATTGTTCTGTGCCCAGAGCCTGCTGTTGCTGGTGGCTTCTGCACTTCTTTCTCTACATATAATGCAAGATTTCCCAATCTAGGAACCCTTGCACAGGTTCCTTCTCAGTTTGCCCTGGATTTGTGACCTGAAACTAGTACTGGTCAACGGAGCTGCCACTTGCATCTATCTTCACTGCAGTGTCTGGTATAGGTTTGGGACCTCCTTCTGAGCTAGCCCAGTTTCTCTCTGGGGCTGTAGACCTGGCACATGAGGCCCAATCTCATCCCAATTGTCCACAGACCTCCCTGTCTGTCTGAGCTATGCAGCGCTGAGCTGGTTAAAGGGGACACTGAGTTTTTCCAGACTTCCCTATTAGAGTTCAATCTAGTATAATTTTCTAGACCTATTTGGAGGAGTTTTTAGAGGGGAGCTCATTGCATATTTCTTACCATTCTTAATCATTTTAATCAGCATGTCTAGGTAGCAAAACTAATTAAGAAGGAAATTCCACATCTTTTAAATGAAGTAGAATTTAACCTGCTTAAGAACAAAAATTGCTACATTTTTGTCTTAATAGGGTCCAAAAGTGCTTGGCACTCTACATTTATTTAATAAATATTGAATTGAACTGGCAAAAAAGTAAAACAGTATATTTTGAATTTTTATGTCAATTTAAAATAGAAAGTAACTGAAGAAATAGCACTTCATTTTGTATTTTCTATCAATAAAGGGAAGACATAAAAAACATACATAGAATATATGGAGTTGTTTGGTGAAAATGAGGGGACATTTCAACATTTATTGCTGGCATAAGAACACATTTTTAATTGCATAATTGATGAAAAAACATGTCTTTAGATAATTTAACTTTATATATCAGTTTGTTAGACTTTAAAAAAATAATGTTTGTTTCACTAGAAAGGAAAAAAGCATCATTTTAATTTTTTAAAAAACTTTTATTGTGTAGTATAGCTATATAAACATTTCTTATTTGCAACAAAAGTTCTATGCAACTGAATTAAGACGCAACAATAGTCAATAAAACACATCATTTTCAGATTTAAAAAGTCTGAAAAAATATTAAAATATAAAGAATATTAGTTAGGAATTTAACCTATGTGTAAGCACTTCAGGAATTGTTTTTTTTCCCCAGTTTGAAAATGTGAAGAAAAGTGTTCATCTCCTTTTAGTATTTTTTAAATGGAAAAGAAAAAAAAAAAAAAAGAAACTTTTAATGAGTTACTTTTAGATTATGTAGTACTTCCCAAAATGCGCTGAAAAATTTTTCTTGAATTGCAATAAATTGCAAAAAGATTTTTTTTAATTGGTTAAGTTTCTTCTCCCCTCCCCCCATGGCAATTGGGATTAAGTGACTTGCCCAGGATCACACAGCTAGGAAGTGTTAAGTGCCTGAGATCAAATTTGAATTCAGGTCCTCTTGACTTCAGGGCTCGTGCTTTATCCACTGCACCACCTAGCTGCCCCCAAAACTGGTTATGTTTCAAGTGAACTTGGGTAAATCAAGTACTGAAATCATAATAGTGATATATAACTAATGCTTCTCAATATGTGGAACTGTCTCAAGCCACTATTCCCATGGCTAAGGAATCTGATGACACTGTCAAGTCACTAATTTAGCAAAGGAGATTAAGAACTGGCCTTAAAAGTCAGGGAGACCTGGGCTATAGTCTTGCTTTTGATACCAACCGTACGTGACCCTGGATACTACACTTAACTCTAGGTTGTTCTAGGGCAACTCTTTAAGATTATGCATTGCAGAAAAAATCTACATCTTCATTGGCAAAGAAATATTCCTCATCTGAGAGTTCCCTAGCTCTGGAATCCCAAATTAAGTCTTTAGAACTTTCTTACTGAATAGAACTTACGGAAGGAAACCCTTCAGAATTTCAGTAATTATCCTTCAATCCGACAGGTTCTTATATAAATCTTACTTAATTTTTTCCTTTAAGACCATTGGGATTAAGTGACTTGCCCAGGATCACACTGCTAGGAAATGTTAAGTGTCTGAGGCCATATTTGAACTCAGGTTCAGAAGAGTTTGTGTTTGCTAGTTCATACAAGCCTGCAGATGTTTCACTAATACCAAACAGCATTTATTTCATAAAACTGATGGGAAAAATTATGGAAGTATATTTTAAATAGTTTATAAGAATGTTTAATAAGATGTTAAATATCTAAATATAATTATGCACAAATGTTAGTTTATCTTTAAATCATTCAGAAAAAAACTTATAATCTGAAAATGTTATTGGTAGTTATGGTAATGTTAAAAAACATCAATTTCTTGTGCTCATTCCCCTAGCGCTAAAAAATTAACATTACCCTGACTACCATAATAGCAAGTTTTAAAACTACTTTAAATCTGACAAAGATATAATAACCAAATATGACACAATAGCAAAAATGTCTACCAGCGCTTTTTGTCCCCCAAAGATCACACAGTTGCCTATAATAGTATGAAAAAGATTGTGATAGGTCAAATTTTTTATATGACTTTAAAAATTCTATGCCCAAAATATTGTTGTCAGATTCCATTTTAGAATGTTAAAAGGCTGTTATTCCAAGTCAGCTGAAGTAAACATCCACCTCCCAGCCAATCCATGTGTTACAGCTGAGTGTAGGATGTTTACATGAACTGGAACTCAGTTTAATGGCCAGCTTATGAAACTTTATTTTATTTAAGTATCTTACCTATAAGAGTTAAGTTCATCTTGAAGTCTCATTAAAATGTCAACTTAATAAAACAAAAATTTTAAAACAGCACAGTAACCAATGAAAATGACAAAAAAAAAAAATTCAGAACTGTACTTCAAATTTTAAGAATCTGAGCTTCTGTTTGTTAAGAGAATTATACATATATACATACATATAAGGCTATACATACTCATACTCTATCTTACACTATGTATAGAAATAGCTAGCCACACACACTGTATCCCTTCCTATTCCCCAAATTATTCTACTCTGTACCTTCTGTACCTTTGGATTTGCATACACTTTGTTCTGTTCCAAACTATCTTAGATTTTCATACATAGTGTTGTTCTAATTTAATGATTCCTTTATATTCTTTTTTCTTTCCACATAATCCCCATATATATTTTTCACCTCTTTTTCTATTTACTATTCAGTCTTGTTGCTTCAACTTTAGGCAATCTTTTATTGGAAAAAAACACTAGATTAGCAGAAAGAAAACCTTGGATGAATTCAATACCTTAGATGAATTAATTTATTTTGAGACATTTCAGCTTTCTTCATCTGAAAAGGATATACTGGTTTATCTTTAAGATTCTTTCTATTCTAAATCCTATGATCTTTCTCATAGTAGATTTATGATACTTTTTTTTTTCTCCTCTCTTCTCAATTTTCCTGAGTTAGCTTAGGAAAAAAAAAATCCCTCTTCATTCCATTTGAGTAAAATATGATCCTATTATTAAGAAAAAGGGCAAGAATTAAGTTTGATGTGAAATTACTTATAGATTAAGAGTCAATAATCTCTTATCCTTTAGAAGTAACCAAAAATTCCTTGATACCTTACATTATTTTTAAAAGAAATTTTTTAATCCAACTTTCAGTACTCAAAATTTTTAAAAATATCTATTTCAATTGTTTAATTACCAACTTTACCAAAGTATTAGATATCTTAAAGAAACAGCTACATAATAAAACTAACTTTCAATTACCAACACCACAAGAAAGAAATGGTAATGATGTATTCTGTAAATAGCAAACAAAATGTTGGTCATTTTACCTTACCTTGACAATTTTTGTTTTGTTAAGGATAAGATTTAATTGGATTTAATTTAGCTAATTAAAATTAGTTTATCTTCCCTGTGCACATGTAAATTTATTGGATTTTGAGATATAATTCCAAATTGCTTTTCAGAATGGCTGGATTAATCCACAATTCCACCAACGGCCATTCAGTGTGCCTGCTTTTCCACAACTCCTTCAACAACTGTCATCCTTTTGTTTCTTGTTCGCCAACTTAATGGATGTGAAACAGAACCTTAGAAAATAATTAAATTTGCTCTTTTCTTACTTATTAGTAAATTGGAACATTTCTCCCCAATTCCTGCCCTCCCTGATTTTTGATAGCTTGAATATTTTGCTTTAAAAAAAAATCTGTTCAAAATTGCCTAAACAATTATCTATTAGAGAAGTTTGTTTTTAATATGTCTTAGATATGAGACTTTTATCAGAAAAATTTGCTGCAAAGGTTTTTTCCTCCAGTTAATCATTTTTCTAAAAGAACATTTTGGTTTCCTGTAATTAAAACTGTCCTTTTAATCTTCTGTGATCCTTTTTCTTGTCTAATGGTAAATTCTTCACTTTATCAACAATTGAGAAAATATTTCCTCCCTTGCTCTTCAAATCTATTTATGAAATGACTTTCTATAAGTAAGTCATATATTCATTTAGAACTTATCTTGCTATGTAGTATGAGATGTTGGTCTAAATCTAATTTCTGCTAGACTGCTTTCTATTTTTCCCAGAAGTTTTTTTTTTTTTTTTTATCAAAGTGAGTCTTTCCAGTAAATGAATTCTTTAAATTTGTTGAACATTATTTGTTTCTCTGTTATATTTTTCTAAAGGATTCTGAAACTGTTTTTTCCTATAATATAATCCCTTGATATTTTTGATATTTCATTATTTTTCTTTAGCTCTACAAAGTAATCTTTTGAAAATCTGACAACTATGGCAAATACTTAGTATATTCAAGACATTCTGCTAAACATTCTGTTTTATAATCTGGAGATGTATGTTCAAGTATGAGTTCTACTATTTCCTAATTATATGGCTTACTGACTCCCTTCAGTCTAGCTTTCCTCACATACTAAAAATGAAAATAAAATTTAATATCATCTGCCTTACAATGCTCAGACTGCTGGCATGAGATTTGAACGAGAGAATGTATTTAAATTGTTTTCTAACACTTAAATGTTATGTAAGTTGTTGTAAATAAATTGAAAAATAAAGTAGAAACAATATGCTCTTATTTATTAAACTTATGCTTTTTTTGTGGGCTATTGGAAAGTACTTTCAACTAACAAAGACTATTTTTTTAAATAAAATTTTTCCTAATTAAAAATGAACATTTGATTATTGATTTTAGAAAATTATTTCCAAATCATCTTAAAACATATTTTTAGCTTGAGAGCATTTAAAATTAAGAGATTTCATTTAAAGACAAAACTAGATTTTTAAAAAGTAATCTTAAATGATAAAGCTTCTCATATTTTTTATCTAAACTTAACATTTTCTATTTCCCCCAAAGTAACAATTAACAAAAGGTTAAGAAATACCTTAATGGTTTATTACAAACAACTGAATAGTATATGACAAACAATAAAAAGAATCTAACTTTTCTAAGACATGTAGATGTGAATGGTAAATAAACTTGATACTTAAAGTAAGACTTGCCACCTTTAAATATGAAAACTTCAATTCACAAAATACTTGAGGTCATAGTTAGAGATACCTAAGCAAAGGCAGCTAGAATTATAGTTGACAAATAATTTATTTCATCTCATTAGATCTAAATAATATAAAACTGGTATTATATAACACAAACCATACTATTTATTCATCCTGCAATGTATAGAGGTAATAGAACCATTCAAGCACAGCATACCAGCTTTAATGAAAAAATTCAACCTATTTTGCTTAGAAAAACATTTATCTTATGCACAAATCAATAAAGAATGGAGTTGGTAATACATATGGATATATGAAAAAAAATAAGCTTTTCACAAATGAAAAACTTTTTGATAAAACAATATTTTAGTACAGAATCTTACATGTATGCATATACAAAATTCAGGCTATTAAATTATTAATATTATTATCATCCCAATATCACTGGGACATATACTTAATATTCTACTACAAGAAAAAAAATTAAGTGACTATCAATAAGTGAATCTGATGGATTTTTACATAGGACTTTCAATTATTTATATTTGAAGTAAACAAAGTAAAACAAAGTAAACAAAGGAAAGACTTAGACACTATCCCTCTCAAACAAAAGAAAGAGAACATTATTAGAATATTATACCATCATAGTTCAGAGATCTTAGAAAACATGTGATTCAAGCCATATCTGAAAGAGAAGTCTATTTGACAAAATACTTTCAAACAAACCATACACTGGAAAATTTGAAAGACGGCTGTAACTTGGTTCTTTGGAAATTTAGGATTTCAATATTGTGGGTTCCCCCACTACCGCTACGATCAATGGAAATGAAAAGCCTCTGTGTGCTTTCTCATCCTGACTCATTCATATTTTTCTGAAAAATCTTCCATGAGAAAGACTGCTAAAATAAACATCAAATCAAATATATTTTAAGCCTTTACTAACAAAGCACCTCAAAAAGTACATATTCTCTGTGAGTGAAAGAATGCTTAAATTTACTTTATTATTATGATTTTAAAAATCAATTGTCAAAATTTTAAGTGTAAAGATAATAGAGAAATAGTGTTGTATAGTGGAAAGAAACCTGGCTTTAAAACCAGAAGATCTGAATTCAAGTTTTCCCTTTTATAAATATTGTCTGGCTGACCTGGATTGAGTCACATAACCTCTCAGTGCTTTAGAACAAAGGTGTCAAATATAGGACACATTCACATGTCACCTACAATACATCCAAGCTACTTGAATCAGATTAAAAAGTATTTTGGAAATATTTAACAAAATAAATAAAAATACAATAAAACATCTGGGTTTCCAGGTTAATATGTGCCTATGGGGATTCTTATGTCCAGTTTAGAGTCCTCTGAGTCTGACACCATTGCTGTAGGGCAGATGTATCTTATAGAAAAAGCATCAAAATGAATTTGATGATTTCCTGGGAGTTTCCTATGTCCATGAAATCATAGATCAAGTCCACAATCTGATGTATAAAAGTAGGAACCTTGTTTTCAAGTCAATTAAGCGTGATGTATTTCCATGTACAAAAAATGCCTACCAATTGATAAGACTAGTGTTTTATTATAGAGATTTTTAAATACATCAAGAAATCATTACTACTAAAGGGTGAAAAAGAGAAAATAAGATATTAAAAAATGTTTCAATACAGTATATCATTAGTCAATAATAATAGATACTGAATTATCACTACATACTTTGTGTAAAGACATAATTTTGGTGAATTTTAAACCTCAAGTACAGTGGAGGACAAAAGAATCAGGGCCATATACATGAAAAAAAATGATACTGATAAAATAACGAATTAAATCTATGATATTATGGATATTTTTAGCATTGAAAGAGATCTTAAAAAAAATTTGGTATAAATCTTTCTTTAGATAAATGTCTTGAGGTCCAGACATGTGAAGTTTCTTTCTTGTAGATCATGTAGATAATAGAAAACCCAGCATTTGAAAACTAGTCCTCTAACTTGAACTCTCAGCTCTGAACAAGGACATGAAGAGATGTCAGTGTGTTTGAAGTAACGTGTTTTAAGACTTAGAAAGACTTTACAAACAAACAACATTTCTATCACACAAATAGTTAGAAGGACAATTTGGCTGAAAGATGTGGGCATCTCTGCCAGGGAAGGTGTGGTACTTTTCAAAGGTAAAGAGCAAATGTGTAGAGACAAGCTAGAAAATGATAACTGATAAGAGTTTTGAAGTACACACTCTTGACTAATTAGTTCATTACCAGCTGTGGAATTACGTTGCACAGCTGGAATCTGATCAACAATTCCATATCTTTATAATTTTTTATAATTTTAAATTCCTGACACTGAGAAAAGTTCATTATTGCAAGCTGCAGGAAAACAACAAAAACCCACAAACCTAAGCAAAGAACTAAATTCATTCCTTGGTAATACAAGAAAATGTATGAAAGATCTGTACAAAGATAAACTCTGGCATAAATGGAAACATAAGAAATAAAAGAAAAACTTATATAATCAGACATAATAATAATGACATAATAAGTTATCCAAATTGAAAATATGACTCTTAAATGACTAAGTAGGAGTCACAAAGCAGAAAAAGCAACTAAAGTCTTAACAGCTCTGATTAAACTAAATATTTCAAGTTACAAAATTTTATTGACCTAATTTACAATCAATGCAAACAAAAATACAAATAAAACATATGGGAGAAAACAACAAAACAACAATGTAGTACTTCTAAATTTTTCCACAGTCTCTCCATCACTGCCCCTTATGCACAGGAGAGATCTTGATGATGTAGTATAATTATAACATGATGATGTTTGTGATTAGCCGGTAGCAGCAAACATCTGACTGAAAGCTTGGCTGTGTCTTACAGCTTCCAGTCGGGGATGTTTACAACAACAGACTTTCATTGACAATTATCAACTCGAAGTACTGTTATAAACAACTACTTCCAAGTTCCTCTTTTACTTATAAAAAAAAGTTTTTTATATGTTAAATACCACTCATGTAAAAACCAGGATAGAAAAGGTACAATTAAATGCTGTTCACATAACAAGAAAAAAATCTAACAACTTTACTTTTCACAAAGAAACTAACAAGAAACTTGATTTAAATGTATGGCTTGGCAAGTATTAAATATACTTATTTTTCATTATGGATGTCATCTAATGATTTTACATAACAATGAAGACGCAACTCTACTCTGATTGCTTGCTGAGTAAAAAATTTGAGATACTATGCTTTTCTCTACAAACTGAAGAAATGCAAAATGTTTGGTGGACAAGACTGAACTAGATGATCTCCATACCCTCTTCTAATTCTCTAATTTGATTAAATAACAAATATTTTTTTATCCAAGTTAACACTTCTGACCTTCCCCTAATAGAATATGCCCTTTAATTTGAATTTTTATGATAGTGGTGATTATCTATAATAAGCTTTTATCTACTTTCCCATTGTTATTTCCCAATAACATTAAGAGGTCATTACCAATTAGCTTTATCTATTCTCCTCTCCTCCCCCTCCCAACAGGACTATGAGGCATTGATCAGGTACTCCAGCATACTGGAAGTGGGGCAAGGAATGCCTAGGGAGGCATTGTAGCTTAGCTCTAAGTGCAATTAACCAAGAGACAAAAGGTAGACGTAGAGCTAGACTTGACGTGAAAGACTTGAGTTCCAATAGCTACCAGCTATTTGTAAAATGGGGATGATGATAGCAACTGCTTTAAGTTGGTTATAAAGATAAAATGAGATAACATTTCTAGTTTTTTTCCTTCTTCTTCTTTTTTTTTTTTTTGCTGAGGCAATTGGGGTTAAGTGACTTGCCCAAGGTCACACAGCCAGGCAGTGTTAAATGTTTGAAGGCAGATTTGAACTCAGGTCTGCCTGATTTCAGGGCTGGTACTCTATCAAATGCACAACCTAGCTGCCTGGAGATAACTTTTTAAAGTATTAAGTAAATCTTCAAGCACAAAATAAGCTCTAGATCTCCTAGTAGTTGAGGCAAATCTGTAGTTAGTCCAAATGCCTACTACTGAGTAAGAACTTTTAACCCCCTTTTTCCTTTTCATTTTTTTTTTTACACAAAATAAGCAGTGACAGCTACATTGTTATCTAGAGTACAGGCATCATTATGTTATCTTTTTCCTTCAATTTCTCTCTCAGATTTCCCTATATTACTTTTCCAACGGCATCAGCATCCTTCCACTCACTCATGTTTTCAGAACCTTTAACATCTCTGACTCCCCCCCCCATAATAAGTTACTAAATCTTGTCAGTTTTTCTTCCATGTCAGTCACTTCTGTCCGTTTTCTATTTATATGACTAACATCCTATCAGCAGACTCTCATTGTCTTTCAGAAACTACTATAATAACCTTCTAATTGGTCTACATCATGATTCTCCTCTCTCTAAATCATTCTTCACATTGATGACAAAGCAACCTTCCTTAAACAAAGGTATGACCATGTCACTTCCCTATTCAATAAATTCTAAAAATAGCTCACTATTGATTGTATGATCAAACATTATTTCATCCTTTTTCATTTGTATTTTTATGTACATTTTATAATGTACAGAATTACTAGCACAACAATAACATGTATATAATTTCTAAACAGACACATATTGAGGGTGTATTTTCAAAACCTTTTGCACTGATATGACTATTATATCAAAAAAGTTTGAAGATCACTGTTGAAATATCCCAGGGGAATGGAGTATATACAATAACTTAAATATCAGGAAGACATTTCACAAAATCTTTGCAGATAACATGTAGAAATATAAACTGAATAATAGTAATGAAGTAGATTTACCGTGATTTAATGGATTAAAATGAATTTGGAGAGAGATCTATAATAAAGTATCCAAGTAATTTGTGCTTTGACCTATGCTACTTAACAATTTAATTTGTGACTTGGACTTATACTTACAAAAAACATGTGACAGAATTGGAATTTCAAAAAAAGATCCCAATGTCTAGAATAAAGGACTTGATCTTGGGTTCAACAACCAACTGCAATTATATAATGTAGCTGGAGAATAATAAGAGCTAGCATTTATGGAGCTTTTGCTTTATAAATATTATTTGATGACAAATTCCTGTGAAAACCTGTGTTTTAGGTAACTGCAGAGTCAATTTGAGTCCACACTATGACATATGGAAGCCAAAAAAGGCCAAATGGATCTTAGATTACATTCAGGAGAACACACTGTTTCCAAAAAAGGAGGTGATTATATTCTGCCCTAATCAGATCACATCTGAAACACTGGTTCACTTTTTAGTTTTCTATCTTTAGAGTCTAGCCTAGTGTTCAAGAAATACTTGTGAAACTGAATCCATAAATAAGGAAGGATACTGACAAGTCAGAAAGCATCCAAAGGAGGATAAAGATGATGTTAAGAATACTTGACACAAAGGCATAAGAAGTCAAGCTGAAGGAATCAGATATGCTTAACCCAGAGGAATTAAGATAGATAACTATTTTCAAATACATGAAAGGTTGTCAGTTGGGAGAAGGAAAAGATTTGTGTTTTGCTCAATACCAGAAGGCAGAATGAATGACAAAAAGTATAAGTTGCAGAGGCTGTAAGTAAAACTTAATATGAGAAAAAAATTTTCGAGAAGTGAGAGTGGTCCAAAATTGGGGGAAGCTGCTTCTGGACATGGTGAGTTTTTTATGCAGAGGTAGGGTGCCTAATCATCTGTCAGGAATACTACAGATGGGATATTCATTCAGTTACCAGGCTGGACAATAAGAATCTGAGATCTCTTTCTTGGGTTCCAAACTTAATGTTATGTGCAAGACAGTCTACCAGGTCAAGGATACAAACTGAGGAAACAAAATGAACTATATTATCTTACCCTAACTACCTAAAATTATCACATTACCTGAACTATTTTCCTAATGGGAATAATGTGGCATGGGCTCTGCAGAAGTGTTTGCCAATGCAGTTATCGGGAGTTGGGTCATATTACTTGTTTTAATTCCAGCTGCCATTTGTTAGCCATGTGATCTTGAATAAACCGCTTGACTCCTTTGAATCTCAGTTTCTTCATCTCTAAAATGGAGATAGTAGTATTTGTATTATCTATTAGGTTATTGTAGGAAAAAAAAAAAGTTCCTTTAAATTTCCTTAATCATATAACCACTCTTTGTTGAGTACCTGATTACCTCTGTTTTGGTGACTATCTGACTAGACTTCCTAATAGTTCTCCTAGTTTCTTGTTTCTTTTCCAAGTGATCTTCCAAACAGCTACCTAATTAATATCTCGAGGCATTTAATATATGTTTGTTGAATTAAAGTAACCATGTCTCTTTCTTCCTAAAGAGTTTTGAGTGGTTCCCTCTTGCTACTAGAATAAAAGATAACCTTTTCAGCCTAACACTTAATGTATTACATAATTTGGCTCTAAATAGGCATTTCCAAATCTTACTTCCAATTACTGCATATCCATTTGAGTCCAAAATCATGCCTTGCACATAGAAGGCACTCAAATAAATGTTTGCGGATTGATACCTTCCAGCTAAAGTGGACTGTTAGAGATGTTTTTTCAAACTTGAACTAAACATTCCATTTCCTGCTGCCATGTGAGAGATTGAAGCTGGCCCCATATGACTGAAAACTCAAACTCCCCTATCTGTGCCTCTTGGAATTTTTATCTTCCTAAGAGGCTTGGCTCAAATGAAATCTCTTATAAAAAACCTTCTCCTTCTCCCTCAGTTTTTAGTGCTCTCTTTCTCTCCTCAAATTAATTTGTTTTTTACATATTTGCATGTTTCCTATTTTGAAGGAAGGGGTTATTTCTTTTTTGGCAATCTATTCACAGCACCTTATTATTAAAGGCTTAATAAATGCTTATTGAATTGAAAGTACTTTGTAATATGTAAAACATTATAAATGAGCAATTAGTATTCTGAAAAGTACAAGAGATGAAATCCAAATAAAAAGTGAAATATTTGAATCCCAATACCAGCCAAAAAGTGTTCTTTATACTTAATGAATTTTTTGGTCCAGATTTGTAATTTGATTTCATTCCTACAGGCAATTCTAATTAAATAAATCCTTCCACTAAAGGAGATCAACAATTATACCTTTAGTATCAAATTTGCCTAGAGTCTTGAAAGGATAAATGGCTTAGTTATACAGCTAATATGCTTGAGTTAAGGATGTCAGATATTAGCTGATTTGAACCCAGGATTTTCTGATTCTGAAGCTTGTCTTAGTCCACTACACTGAGCTGGATTCATATAATTTCATGCATGTAAATATACAAAGAAAACTTTTAAAAATAAATACAAGTTATCTAAAAACAAAATTAGACCTATCTTAGGTTAAATTATGGGGGAAATTTCTAAATCCTATTTTATTTTACCATAGAAAGGTATAAAATGCACACTCAAAAGTAGCATGCAAGGTATAACATAAATCTACTAAAGTAAAAACTATCTAGTATCCTGAGGCTAAGACAAGAACGACTGCCTTGTAAGCTACTCTTTTTTTGCTTCCTTCAAGAAACCAGAGAAGTTATCATTCTAGATATTGACAACCACATTTTAATATTAAAAGGTTTTCAATTATAAAAAAAAATTGTTCATATGATATAAATAATTCTGGCCATTACAGAAGTCATGGTCAAATTAATGAAAAAAAAACTACATGCAGTCTGTATGGCTACTAATTTGACCTACATTGTTTTTGAGGACAAATACTTAAAAATTTGGCAGCCATTTACAATAGTCACCTTTGTCTTCTCCACAATTGAAAAATTTCATGTTTAAATTGCGAAAAAATAGTTGTTTCATGCAGAGGTATGCACATGGTATTTGACTAATTAAGCTGCTAAGCATTAAGTTGCAACGAACCATTTATTATAGCAATCTCTTTTAAAACATTTTTTTCTTTAAAAATCAGTGAAGGTTAACACAATATATGCTACTTAAGCAGAGAGAAAAAAATAGAATTTTCACTTTTTTTTCATAGTTAAAAAAAAAAAAAAGGATTTCTGTACCACAGTCATTATACTTAATATAAGAGAAAATAGAAAGTTTTTCTTGATCATGGAATCACAGAATCATATCATATTAAATTTTGCAATTTTGTAAAATCCTATTATTAAAGTGCCTCACCATACTAATGTTTTTTATACTGTGGACCAAATTATATTCTTTTAGCATATAGTTATATGCAAAGAAAATCATGGAGTCTAAAGATTTAAAGAGTCACTAGAGTTCTAAGCAAATCCCTATCTGCAGCATGAATAACTTTATAAAGCGCCCTCTACAGTTTCCATCTGAACTAGGGAAATAGTTAACTTACCACTTCAAACTGTGAGACAGTATCTCCTTTAAAACTCTGCTTTTAACTTCCACACATTGGTCCAAGTTCTGCCCTCTGCAAAATATGTTTTAGATTTTAATGAATACTGCATTAAAATAATATTTTTACTGTAATTAGCTGATAATACTTTTTATCCGACACCCTTTTCTACCTACAAGTCCCAAAGCCACCATCAACTTCAGTAAAAGACCACCTCTGGTACATTCTGAAACACCAGAACTTTGTATTGCATTTAAAACTTTGGTGTGGGCTAATTCTATCAGTTCCCCTACCACCTTATATGTTAAATAGGTAAATTTCCCCCAGCACTAAATTCAAGCTTTCTTCTGTGACACTATTCTTGCCACTCTGGATATAACTGCTAATATAAATTCCTCAGAGTTCTCCTGATTCAAACTAGTAGTCCTAGCCCTTCAAAGGGTAATCCCAACCTGATTGTATTTCAGGATATCCCACTCAAATCTTTTTAAAAAGACTTGTTTATTTCAAAAACAAATTTATTCTTTCATTTTTTTAATCACTTTCAATTCTGAATATATATCTTCCCAATGCCCCATTTAGATCAAAATAAAATCTTACCTATCAACAAGAAAGTTGTATTCTTTGAGGGAAAATATGTAAATATATAGATATATACAGAATAGATGCAAGATGGGCGAGGGAAGGAAATATTATTAGTAACTGGAGGGTCTCAGGAAAGACTTCCTATAGGAAACTAGACAGTCTAAGAAGAAGTGCCAAAGAAATATATATCCTAGGCATGGTAGTAAAGCATTGCAAAGGCAGAGATAGGAAATGGAATGTTGGTAAAAGGAAGAGTACAAAGGTCAGATCTGCTCAACAGTAAAGGGGGATTACACAAAAAGTGACGATAGAAAACAAAAAAGATAAACATACTAACAAGAGCAAGAAAATAAAACTTCAACTTATGTAGCACACAAGTAGATAAAGATTCTAAAATCAAAAGAATGAGTAAAACCTTAGAAGATGCTAGTTGTTGTAACAAAAATAATATGAGGGAAAGTAAATTAACAGTATCTAATGAAATATAAAAACCTGGACTCCCCAGAAAACACTGAACAAGATAATACAGAACGTTTTGTAGATAATAAAATACACATAAGAAACAACTAAAAATAAATACTGGTCGGAAATTTGTATTCTCAGAGCAGAATTTAAAAAACAATTAGCAGATTAAAAAAAACAAAAAACAAAAACGAATCCATGATATCTAATCACTAGATTTGAAACTCCCAAAGACGGAAGTGAAAGAAAACTGGTAAAAGTGAAGCAAAAGTCAACCATGTTAAAAAAGAAACACACACACACACACACACACACACACGAAGTCCAAATAAGCCAAAGCACCTGATGTTGACAAAATTATAATTAATTATATATATATATATATATATTTAAAGGTCTTCCAGAAAAACATGATTAAAAATATATATAATCACAATGCAGGAAATACAACATTCTGCATACATACAACAAAACATAATCTGAAAGACTAAAAATTATGACTGAAAGAAAAATTTGAACAACCTTATTTTTCAGAATTTAAGACACTTAATGACTAAATTGAACAATTTCACTGATAAAACAAAATTTTGCAAATGAACATGACAAAAACTTTCAAGTATAAAGGTAATAAAATCCAATAATAATAATAACAATAATTTTTTATTATCACAGTACATAATGGAATAAGAAACTCGAGTCTGACAAGCAAAGATGTTCAAGCCGCAACCCGAAATGACATAAACTGCAAATCTGAGATTAATCATCCAAAAAAAGAGAGAGAGAGAGAGAGAGAGAGAGAGAGAGAGAGAAAGAAATGGATGTTCAAAGAAAAAGTGGCACTTAAAACATTTCTAGAGGAAAAACAAAAAAACAGAAGAATTTTTGATTTATAAAAACATTTCAAGCAACAGGAACAACAAAATACATAAAAGTAGAAGATAAATAAGAATAAAAGTCAAGAAAAGAATAAATAATAAAACCAATTATTTCACATTAAGAGATGATTTTAAAGAAGAGAAAAGCTGATTGATGAGATAAAAAGGAGGCACTGGCCAAAAAAGAATTAAGTAGAACTTAAAAGAATGGAAAGATATAAAAGCTGAAAAGTTATGAACACAATATAATTTATAGGATTTCTGTCTTTGACTTTAATGGATATGTTATTTTTTTTTAAACTCTCTTATATACTTGAACTTTTCCTCCCAAATTCTTTTCCCTTCAAGCTTTAACTAAAACATGTTTTTTGTCCTGTCTCCCCCACCCCCAGGACAAATAGCTCAAGACTCTCTCAACTGAGAATCATCTTTCTACCCTCAGACATCTCACAGGTCTAGTAGTAGAAACAGTGTAATTCTTCCTTCCTCTCCACTCTTGCTATTTCTGTACTATTTATCAGTAGCTTTGCCTCTATCACCATTCCCCAGTAGTTTCCCCCTTTGAACTTTATATCATTCATTTAAACATCTCATTTACCATCCTTATTATTACCTACTTATTTCCATATTACTTATTCTCCCAAAGATTTTAATTCAGTCTTCTTTTCCATATCATCCTTTGTCATCACCTCTGATGTAACCATCACACTCAAAATCTCTCTTCCAGATAAACTTTTCACTTCCCTTCAGCTAAATGTTGCCATGGTCAAAGCTCAAATTTTACCATCTCACAGATTTATATCTGAGGCACGAATTTTAAAATCCTATTCTCATATTTCCCACTTTTCCCACAACTCCTTAATTCACATCAACCTTTACTTTCATTACCATTATTATTACAATTAAGCAATTACCATTCAAGACTTCAGTTTCCTATGTTTCCTCCCAGCCCATCTCTTTCCATTCTAGCTTCATTTACTTCCAAACCCAGCAATGGTTCCATCACTTCTTTCAATGAAGCACTGGCAGTGCCAGAAGTCCTTTCACACATCCACTCCCTTTCACTATACCATCCACAATTCACAATCTGCTTGTTTTCAACCATGGGTTACCTTCCATCATCCAGTTTCTCAGCTTTTCTCTTCTGGAGATTCTTAAAACATCCACTTTCCTTCAAAGGCTCACTTGAGTTTCTACTTTAAGACTTACTGAAATGATAAGCTCCCTTTCCTTCAAAATTATTCTGTCTCTATATATAGCTATCCATGAACATGTCTCCCTTTATTACATTAATTATAAACTTGAATGCAGGGACTATTTGACTTTAAGCTTTGTTTTCCAGATTCTATTAAGACTGACTGGTTCATGGCAAGTACTTAACAGATGCCTGTGACTGACTAGACTATAATATATACCTAGACACTAATAAAATTGAATTGACTCACTTAATCCTGTTTGCCTCACTAAAAAAAAAAAAAAAAAAAGACATGGAGTTAGTCAACCATCCTGTAAAGAAAATTGGGCCCCTCTTCAGAAATACCTTGACCTAGAGATAAAATTACTAGGCATAAAAGCCAAAGAGGTTGATTTTTTTCAAAGTTCTATACATGCCAAAAATATTTATAGTAGCATTTTTGGTAGCTGGAACTGGAAACAAAACAGATGCCCCTGATTATAAAATAGTTAAATAAACTGTGGTACATGACCATAATAGAATATTATGTGATAATGAAAAATGAAAACTGGAGAGGAATAGAAAACATAAACTGATACAAAATGAAATAAAAAGAAATAAGAAAACAGAAGAGGCAATGACAACAATATGAATAGAAAGAACAGTAGAAAATATAAGTGAGGAATCTACATATAATGCCAGACCCAACTAGTGTTTTGAAATGTTAAAAATTTTAAATTAAAAAAAGAAGTGAAGATTAAAATTAATTTTCAAGACGTATGCATGAGTAATTTTTCAATATTAACCCTCACAAAACCTTATGTTCCAATTTTCCCCACCTTACCCCAACCTACTCCTTTAGATGGCAAGTAATCCAATACATGTTAAATATGGTAAAAATATGTTAAACCCAATATATGCATACATATTTATATGATTATCTTGCTGCACAAGAAAAATCAAAAAGAAAAAAATGAGAAAAAAAAACAATGCAAGCAAACAACAAAAAGAGTGAAAAAGAGATCTACACTCAGTTCCCAGTTCTCTCTCTGGGTGTAAATGGCTCTCTTCATCCTAAGATCATCAGAACTAGCCTGAATCATCTCATTGTTGGAAAGATCCATGTCCAACAGAATTGTCACCATATAATCTTCTTGTTGCCATGTATGTACAATGATGTCCTGGTTCTGGTCATTTCACTTAGCATCAGTTCATGTAAGTTTCTCCAGGCCTCTCTGAAATCATCTTGTTGGTTGTTTTTTACAGAACAATAATTTTCCATAACATTCATAGGCTATAACTTATTCTGCCATTCTCCAGCTGATGGGAATCCATTTAGTTTCCAGTTTCTTGCTACTACAAAAAGGCTGCCACAAATATTTTTGCATCTGTGGGTCCCTTTCCCTCCTTTAAGATCTCTTTGGGGAAAAAAACCAGTAGATCCACAGCTGGATTCAAGAATATGCACAGTTTGATAGCCCTTTGGGCATAGTTTCAAATTGCTGTCCAGAACAGCTGAATCCATTCACAGTTCCACCAACAATGCATTAGTGCCCCAGTTTTCCCACATCCCATCTAACATTCATTATTATCTTTTTTTCTCATCTTAGCTAATCTGAAAGATGTGTAGTGGTACCTGAGAGTTATCTTAACTTGCATTTCTCTGATCAATAGTGATTTAGAACACTTTTTCATATTTCTAGAAATGGTTTTAATTTCTTCATCTGAAAATTGTTTGTATACTTTGACCATTCATCAATTTGATCAATGATCAATTATCAATCATTTATCAAGAATGGCTTGAATTCTTATAAATGAGCCAATTCTCTATATATTTTAGAAATGAGGCTTTTATCAGAACCTTTGAATGTAAAAATGTTTTCTCTACTGCTTCTCTTCTAATCTTGTATTAGTTTTGTTGGTACAAAAACTTTTTAAAATAATCAAAATTTTTCTTCAATAATGAACTCATTTACTTTGGCCACAAATTCCTTTTCCACAGATCTGAGAGGTAAACTATCCTTTATTCTTTTCATTTGCTTATAATATCATTTTTTATGTCTAAATCATGAATCTATTTTGACCTCATCTTGGTATACAGTGTTAAGTATGAGTCAACGCCTAGTTTCTGCCATACTAATTTCCAATTTTTCCAGAAGCTTCTGTCAAACAGATAGTTCTTATCCCAAAAGCTGGGGTCTTTAGGTTTGTCAAACACTAGATTACTGAGGTTATTATTTTGTCCTTTGAACCTAACATATTCTACTGATCAACTACTGTTTGTTTTAGCCAGTACCAAATGGTTTTGATGGCTGTTGCTTTATAATATACTTTTAGGTTTGGCATAGCTAGATCACTTCATTTGGATTTTTTTCATTAATTGCCTTGAAATTCTTGACCTTTTGTTCTTCCAGATAAATTTTGTTATTATTTTTTCTAGATCTGCAAAATAATTTCTTGGGAGTTTGATTGGTATAGCACTGAATAAATAGATTAATTTAGGTGGTATTGTCATTTTTATTATATTTGCTCAGCCTACCATTTGATTATATTTTTTTCCAATTGATTATATCTGACTTTATTTGTGTGGAAAGAGTTTTATAGTTGTGTTCATATAATTCCTGACTCTGCTTTGACAGGTAGACTCCCAAATATTTTATATTATTGACAGTTATTTTAAATAGAATTTCTCTTTATATCTCTTGCTGTTAAACTTTGTTGGTAATATATAAAAATGCTGATGATTTATTGGTTTTATTTTGTATCATGCAACTTTGTTAAAGTTGTGGATTATTTCTAGTTATTGTTTAGTTGATTCTCTAGGGTTCTCTAAGTATACCATTATATCCTCTGCAGAGTAATAACTTGGTTTCCTCATGACCTACTCTAATTCCTTTAATCTCTTTTTCTTCTTTTATTGCCAAGCCTAATACTTCTAATATAATACTGAATAGTAATGATGATAGTGCTAAATGCTTTTTTCCTACTCCCCTTCACAGGCTAATAGAACATTGTTTGGAGAGGAAAGGGATTTTAGAGACATCTAGTCCATACCTATCATTTTAAAGATGAGCAAAGAGGTACAAGATAAAACCACTTGTTTAACATCACATAGGTAGTAACACAAAGGAGCTAGGACCCAAATCCTTTGATTTAGAATCCACTGTGAGAATTCCTTTTTGTGGTGGATAAAAATTGGAAATGGAGATGCCCATCAAATGGGCAAATCTACCCACAAGCTCGGGTAGATGATTGTGACGAAATTTCATTGTTCAGGATGAGTTAAAAAAATCTGGACTAAATGAACAAATACAAAGTAAAGTGAACAGAACCAGAAGAATGCTGTATAGACAATAAGTATTCTTTATCAATTTAGCTCTTCTTTGTAGATAAGCTAATATTACAAAGTGACTATTAATAGTCAACTCGGATGTCTACAAATACCATTTGGGAGGCTCTGGAATGTCCCAGACTATATTATAGCCAGTCTATCATTCAAATATATGAGCATTTGGAAGAAGGATGTTATTATTCACAATAAATCATGCTATGAATTGTCTGAACTAGAATTCTTTTTGCTAAGAGTGGTGAACATCTTTGTAAAGATGTCTTTCAAGTAATCTTAAATAATTTTAAAATATGTGTAAGAATTACATTTTGTAGGAAAGATTTAAGCATTTTGCTTTGCCAAATCATTGTTTCCTTATATACCAATATAAATTAACAATATAATAATACATAACAATATATTAACAATATATAACAACATATAGCATAGGTGGTGAATTTCCAGGCCACAGGTTATATAAAAGGCTTGTGAAATCACTGCAGGCAAGGATGAGCTGAAAGCCAGATATAACAACCTTCTAATATTTGAATTCTGTAAGTTGATAATTTTCTAGGCCCTGAGAATGATTTTGTAAATATCCAAATGACCCTTGGCAGGAAAAAAGATTTCATACCCCTGATGTATAGGAAATGCAAAATAGATACAGTTATACCGAGTAATTTCAGGATTTCAGGAGGAAGAAAACACTAACAATTTTGGTAATGGAGGGGAGAATAAGGAGAAGCTTAATATGAGGTGCCATCTGAACTATGCTTTAGAAAACAATAAAGACACAATAAAAATCCCTGAGAACCACTGTTGCTTTGATATGTATAAGTGATCTTTCCATTGACACAGATTATTACAACTCTCTGCCATTGTGTTCATGAAGTGCTAATGTCCAAAACAACAAATTATCCTGAGGGCTAAGTTTCTGTGAGTCTCAAAGAATTAAAATGTGTCAGTTGTAAGGGATCTAAAAGTCAACCTTAACCAATGTGAACTGTATATACTCTTCAGATTTAGAGTTAAAAGTAACCTTAGAAGCCACTAGGTCCAAATCCCTCATTTACAGATGGTGAAAATGAAACACAGAGAAGTCAAGTGACTCGCCCTGGGTTACACTGCTAGTAAGAATGTGAGGTGAGATTTGATTCAGTTTTCTAACTCCAAAACCCAATATAATATCACACTACCTGAATTAAAATTCTCTATAACATATCTGAGAAATAATTACCAAACTTTTGCTTGAAGATCTGTTGTTTGCAATAATAAGGAACTTTTCCAATCTCTTTCTATGATATAAAAATGGTACAAATTCCTAAAGATAGGATCATTACTTACTTAGAAAACCCTACTGTCAATAAAAAGTTATAATAAAAAAAAAGAAAGAAAGAAAAGAAAAGAAAACCCTAGAGTTGGGAAGGAGAGGAAGAAAAAGTTAATCTGAATTCAGCAAAGTTGATGGATATAAAATAAATCCACAAGTCATCAACATTCACATCTTGGTCAAAAGGAAGAGCTAGAAAGCAAAACTGCATTCAAAACAACTACAAAAGTTATAAAATATTTGGGAGTATGCCTCTCAAGGTAAACGCTAAACTGCATGAATTTCAACTATAAAATACTATTTTAACACATTAAAATGTAATCATAAATAGAGATACATTTACTGCTCCTGGGTTAGTTCAAGCAACATAAAATATTTGTTATTCAGTTCTACATAAATCAAATTATATATAAAAAAAAATTTATAGTTAGGAAAAATGCTAATGAAATTCACAAAGAGGAACAAAAAGTCCAGAATCTCAAGAGTAATAATGAAAAACTGGAAGAGCCTACCCTTGATTATAGACCACAATGTCCAAAGGAGGCCATTTGGGATGCTGAAAGGCCTTCAGATCATATTGTATTTGGACTGATAAAAGGAAATGGGTGCATTTAGCATACCTCCTTCCTCTCAAAGATGTGTGTGTGTGTGTGTGTGTGTGTGTGTGTGTGTGTGTACATATAAAAATACTAGAATATAACCTGCATACTTTTTCAAGTGTTAAGTGTTATTATAATATTCCGTAGTTTTGCTTAACTGTTTTTCTTTATTATAATAATGGGACAAAAAAGGGTACTTAGAGAAATGAATGGTTTACAAAAATAAAATGTCACTGAACTTTATAATTTTAAATAAACCTTAAAAGGGGAAAGGGACACATTTATCCTGGTTAAAAGAACATTCATATGATGGAGATGGTGCCAGCTTTATTCAAGTATTGGAAGGGCTATAACATGCTACAACAGTAATTGAAATAGAAGCTAAAAACTGATTGAAGCTTGCTCGAAAAACTGGTCCTATACTGGCAAGTCAACCCCCTACTTATATAACTGTAACAATTAAGACACAATATTAAGACCCTATTCTAGACACTGTAAAGTTGCCTCTTGTACCTATTTCCTGAGTCTCAAATTCCATTTCCTGCTATAGAGAGAAGACATTTTATTTTTAAATTTTATTCTAGATTTAATAAAAGCATTTCCATAACTTGAGAATAAAAAAAAAGATTGTATATGAAACTGCAAATCTATTGTGTACAATTTGATACTCCTTTATATATAAAATAATGTTATCACATAACTTTTTTTTTTCCTTTTTTCTTCCCTCCCTCCATGCCCTAGTGTAAAGTCTGGACTAGCTCCCTGGAAATTTTCAGAATCAGCCAGAGTAAGGATAAGCAAAAGTCCTTGGTCTTTAGGGGGAGAAGTGAAGAAGACAGACAAAACTGCCAGGACTTTTGCCAAGGATCCTTTCTTGATTCTAGAGTCCAGAATCTCCACACTTTTCTCTTCCTGGTCCTGAGGGCAAGTGAAGTTCTCTGGCCTCTCTCACTCCATCCCCTAATCCTTACCTACAGTTGTCTTAACCCCAAGCATTGAACCAGCATTAACTGAGAGAAGAGAAATTCCAAACATATGCTAATAGTTATTGTCCAATAGGTAATTAGTCTTAAGTGCTCAGTTGTCTGATTCAAGCACACCTTTTAAGAGTTTCAGCCCTTTACACCTATAGCTACCATTAGACATAAATGTGTGTTGTGCATATTTTTATACATAGTTTATCAGTTCTCTGGATGTTATCTTCCTTCATAGATACTTTGTAGTTAATTTCGATATTTACATATGATATAGCCATTCAAAGTTGTCTTTAAAACAATATTGCTGTTACTATACTTCTCTTGGTTCTTATTTTGTTCATTATTTAGGGCAAGTCTATCCATGATCATTAATTTTTTTTTTACTCCATAGTATTTCATTTTCCCAATAATATGTAAAGATAGTTTTCAATATTCATTTTTATTATGATTTTGTGTTCCAAATTTTTTCTGCCTGCCTCTCTTACCTCCCCCTCTCCCCCAAACACCAAGCAATCTAATATAGATTATATTCAAACAATCATTTTAAACACATTTCCATATTTGTCATGTTGTGAAAGAAGAATCAGAAAAGGGAAAAACCATGAGAAAGAAAAAACAACAAAAAAAGGTGAAAATAGTATGCTTCAATTCACATTCAGTCTCCATACTTCTCTCTCTGGATGCATATGGCATTTTTCCATCCCAAGTCTTTTGGAACTGGAAGATGTCATTTTAAAATTTAAATGAAGCTTGCTCAGATTTCTTATTTACTCTACTTTCATGTTTCAAACAATCCTTAAAACATCCTTGTAAGAGATATATAAGGAAGTATCATACCATTTTTTTTTTCGACTTGAAGTCAAATTTTATCTTTGTCATTTACTCCTTTATGTGACCTTGGATAGTTCACTTCTCAAGTTCATTTTCTTCACTGGTAAAATGAGGGTTTGAACTAATGACCTCTTAAGGTTTCCTTCTAGCTCTATAATACTATGATCCTAAGTAACTTAATCAAGATGGTAGAAAGAGGTAGACCTGTATTTGAATTCACTTCCTAATTTTTGATTTAGTACACAAGTCTGGTGGATAAAATTGTTGATTATTTGTCGAGTCATTGTTCTATCTTCATAATTACATTAAATTTCTTTTGAGAACAGAGATATCATCTTATCCTTTTTTTTTTTTTTTTTTTAATCTCCCTGTAAGTGCTTGGTGTTCCAGACATGGAACAGTCAATAAATATTGAAATTGGCTGGGAGGGACAAGAGAGAGTCATATTTTGATTTTTAAAAATCCTTCTTGAAAGCAGAAACAGAATCAGAGGAATGATCACAAATTTACTTCCTTCATTTTAAGAAAAAGTCATTAATAAATTCAAGTATTCTAGTTAAAAACTTTAATTTTTTTCTGAAATATTAAACCAAAGGTGTCATATTTTGCTTATCCTTTCTTTAAACTATTTATCTTTTAACTATTCTTTAAAGTTCTACTCACAAATATTTTAAAAGTTTCTAGCTTCTTATAGCTATGGTTTATTAAGTGACATACACATGTATAAATAGGATGTTTATTGTTGAGTCACTTCAACCATGCCTGACTCTTCGTGACTCCATTTGGGGTTGTCTTAGCAAAGATACTGGAGTATTTTGCCATTTCCTTTTTCAGCTCATTTTCCAGTTGAGGAAACAGACAAATAAGGTTTAATGTCTTGTCTGAGGCCACACTTGAACTCAGGTTCTTCTGACTCAAGGGCTGTGCCACCCAATTGCCCCATATATATTATACATAGTTTTGGTTTATGAAGGGACAAATATAGACCACAGTACATTATACAGTGTGTGTATAGATGTATTATTATATATGTACATATATATGTATGTATACATATACATACATACACAGAACCTCTCAAAAACCCTGGACTACAGCTAGAAAAGATATTATAATACCCATTTAATAGAGGAGGAAACTGTTGAGTCGTAGGTAGTTAAGTGATGAAGCCAACACTTTTAACACAGAACTTCCTATTCCAAATTCAATACTCTTTTCACTACTTCCCGGCAAGCTGGATCTGGTAAGATACTTCTTCAACATTCCAATTCCAAATAGCAGTGTTTACTCTCAGAACAATAGCATACTACAAAGTTTGTTGTAATCAAAGAGCACTGGACTAGAAGTCAGGAGATCTGTGGTTTAGTCCCAGCTATACTACAAGTTAGTTGAACGACCTTTAAAAATTCAATTATATTAAAGAAACATCCACTAATATTTCTGCTCAGTGTAAACACATTGGCTATAAAGAAATTACCCTGATGGGAAAAGTATTATATACATTTTTTCAACAAACCACATTTAAAGGAAATCAGGCTGTTTGGACAAAAGGAATTCTAAGTTCAGGCATAAAGGTCAAAAGATAGAAATGGCTGGGTGGTTCAGTGGAGAGTGCTGGACTTGAAGTCAGAGAGACTGGACAAAGAAAGAGTGCCTCAGATACTTAACTGGCTGATGATCCTGGGCAAGTCCCTTAACTTATTTGCCCTAGTTCTCTCAATGGTGAAATGAGGATATTCAGCACATGTCTAAGATGATCACAAGTAAAGCTTAGCACAATGACTGGCACAAAGATAAATGTTTATTCTCCTTCCTTTTTCCTACTCTCCATGTTATAGATGAGTTAATTGAGGCAATTTATCTAAAGATCAGAGAGTTAAGACTGACCAAAAGAACAATGTCAAGAAAACCAAGAAAAAAAAGAGTAAATGGGGGGGAGGAGGGGAGAGAGAGGGAGAAGGAAGAGGACCTAACAGCATTAAATGGCGCAAAAAGGTCAAGAATAAAGACAGAAAAAACTAACAGACTTGGCCAATAGAGAGTTCACTGATAACGTAAATTACTCTCTTCAAAATTAAGTGAGGAATTAAGGAAAAATGAAGAGATTCAGAAACTGGAACCTCAGAAGGACCATGGTATCCTCCATAGCAACAAAGTAAGAAAGAAGGCTGGGTTTGAAACACATGATAAGTCATTCTGCAGCCTGCTCAATGTTTGCTTCTCACTCTTTCCTATTAAACCATTTAAAATAAGGAGGCATAGAGAAAAGAATTGGGGTAAAAGAATAGAGAACAAAGTGGCTGCTAACTTGGCCTACAGAACCACTGATGTATTATCCAAGAAGGTGGACACAGGGTGCCAGGACTGGCTCTGGTTATATAATGCTTTAAGGTTTATAAAGCATTTTACAAATATTATTTCATTTGATCACCACAACCATCCTGGAAGTTTGGTGACGTTATTATACCCTTTTTACAGATTAGGAAACTTTAGAAAATAGCTAAGTGACTTGATCAGGGTCATACAATTCTATCTACTTACCTGACTCAGTAGAGCAAAAAGCTCAGGATGGCTGGGCCACAGAATGCTAGGAAGAGACTAGGCAGGTAGACCCTAAAAGTGTGGTGAAGAATTTTAAATGCCAAAGAAAAGAATTTATGGTTGATCCTAGTAGAGGAGGAGAATGATATGGCAAGAAAGAATTTTGGAAGCTTTGTTGAAAAAGGAATTCTAGTAGCAAGAGATCTGAGTTAAGAAGAAAAACAGGATTCTACTGCACTACCCTAAATGAACAGAGGAAGAGTTTTCTATTAAAGATGACATACAAGTAGAAATAACAAAATCTGGCTACTGATTGTCTAGGTGGAATGAATGAGACTACAGATTATAAACCATTTTATGGGCATGAATCCCTTGCCTTTCTGTCCTATTATCTCTTGTGTCTTATTGTTTATTTGGTCCTGTTTGATTCTTCATGACTATTTTTTTAAATGAGATTTTCTTGACAAAGACACTGGATTGGTTTGCCACTTTGTTCTCCAGGGGATTAAGGCAAACAGAGGTTTACTGACTTGCCTAGTCAAAATTATGTTTGAAGCCACAACTGAACTCAAGACTTTGTTGACTCCAATCCAACACTTTACCACCAAATATCTAGCTGCCCCAAATCTTATACTTCGTCAAACCTCAATTCCAGAGCAAATCTAACATTTATGCCTTCTCTATTTTATATGGTACTGCAAAGTGCTGGAAGACTTAAAGCCACATTTCCTCTTCCCTATCAGACCTGTCCTTCATTGACCTTGCTCCAAATCTTTTGTCTCCTTCAGACTCTCTCCTACCCCTCTTCCCTGTAATTCCATACCAGAAAACCCACTCATCTTTGACTAACAAGAGGTCATTTGCTATTAACTCCTTATTTTTTATCTCAAAACTTGAGACCCACACTACTTTATCATTCTGCTTCAGTGTCTGAAGAAACGTTGGCCCCTCTATTTTTCTTATTTTTTTTTTTTTAAAGCATTGGGGTCAGAACTGTATCTTTGAACCCATTTCCTCTGAAAGGCTGTCCCTTCTCTCATAACTGCTCCTCTTTCCCTAATTTTTAATCTCCCCTAATCCACTGGTCCCTTCCCTGCTGCCTCTAAATTTACTCAGATGTCCCTAGGATTAAAAAGCCTTCAATAACCCTACTATCTATCCCATCAAGCTTCTGACCCCCATCTCTCTCCTTTCACAAGCTCTTTAAAAAGCTAACCTCATTTGTCTTTTTCTGTTCATCTTGACTTTCACTAACTTCTCAAATTTGTAATCTCGTTTCTGATCCCCAATTAAGCTGCCAAATCTTATGGTCCTTACTCAGTACTCCTGTTTTTGACCTTTTGACATTGAACACTTCTCCTCTCTCCCTTCTAGGTTGTCAGAGCACTGCTCTCAGGGTTCTTCTCCTAACAATGTAGCAGATATTTAGCAATCTCTGCTAAATTCATGAACAATGTCTCATCCAGCTAAATGTGGGTATGCCCAAGACTCTAGTTAGGGTCCTCTTCTCTCAGTATCTTTTCCCTAATACTAATGCCTTATCTCTGAGACTACCCCTGTATAATTTTGAACATATATAGCTGTTTATATATGTTGTGTCCCTTCTTAGAATGTGAGTTCCTTCAGAGTTCCCTTTGAGTTCACCCCTAATTTTCCTTATGCATATATCCTGTTTGTACATAATTATTTCTCTCTTTAGAATGTGAGCTCTAGAGCAGAGACTGTCTTTTGCTTTTGTTTATATCCTTAATACTTAGCATAGTGTCTGGCACATAATGTGTTTTCACTGCCTTAGTTAAATACAGTAAGCAGAATTTTTTTCTTTAGAGGATGGATTATTTATTTAAAAATATGAAGAGTTTATGTACAGATCCTAAAGATGACACTTAGGTCCTACCTTCATGGAATTCAGTAGGGACATTAATATATACACAAATAAAAGTCTAAAATAATGCAAAGAGAAGTACAAAAAAGATACTATGAAGTATGATATGAAGAGGAAAAGATTATTGTGGGGGCAAGAAAGGAGGACTTCACAGGATGTGGAATTTAGGCTGGATGTTAAAGGATAGGTAAGGTTTTATTTTATTTTATTTTTTAAAATCATCTCTCCTGGATCTATTTTCCAGGTCAGTTGTTTTTCCAATGAGATATTTTACATGTTCTTCTATTTTTTTCATTTTTTTAGTTTTGTTTGGTTAATTCTTGATGTCTCATTGAGGCACTCATATTTGTTCAATTCTAATTTTTAGTGAATTATTTTCCTCTGTTAACTTGTTTATCTCTTTTTGCATTTGGCCAATTGAACTTTTAAATGAGTTGTTTTGTTCATGGGATTGTTTTTTCCATTTCTCAAACTCTGTTTTTCAAGGTATTGTTTTCTTTTTCCATCTCATCAAATCTATTTTGCAAGGAGCTATATGCTTTTTCCATTTCACAAAGTAATTTTAAAGGAGTTTTCTTCAGATCTGCATTTCCTTTTCCAAACTCTCCTGCCAAGTTCTCATTTCCTTTCCCTATTTTTCTTCTAACTCTCTTTTAAGATCCTTTTTGAATTCTTCCAAGAGAGCTTTGCGAGATGGGGATCAACTCATTTCCTTTTGAGGTTTCATCTGGAGACGATTTGTCTTTAGTGTCCTCAAGGGTCGATGTCTGATCTTCCCTGTCTCCATTACAGCTATCTGTGGTCAGAGTTCTTTTTGCTTTTTTGAATATTTTTAAAGGTTATAGTCTACTCTTAGGGGAAAAGGGAAACTGTCCTAAGCTTTCTCTACAGGCAATAGGGCACAGGGGCTATGCTACTGGCTTCCTCATGCTGTTGGGCATGGCCAAGTTTCCCATTATCCTGGGGCTCGGGGGCTCACAATTTGCCTTCTGTAGTTGTACTGGAGGTCTTACAGCTAGTATGCTGACCCACTGGCTTCTGAATTAGGACAGAGGAGCCAACACTGCTTCTATTATGGCCAAGAGCATCTTGGCAGATTCCCCAGTGTGCGAAGACCACACTGCCCTGGGACCCTGCACCGAGCCTGTGATCAGCCACCTCCCCCATGTTCAACTGAAACAAATCTTTTCTGAAGTTTTTTCAAAATATCTTCTGTTGAAGACTTGTTACACACCAAATATTTGTGGATTCTATCACTCCAAAACCAGTTTAGAGGCTTGATCTGGTGCTGATCTGAAGGAAGCCAGAAGAGCTCAAAGACCTTCCTATTCTCTGCCATCTTAGCTCTGTAGTCCTCCTCTCTCCCTACCCCCTTACAGAATGTAGTAATATTTTCCCTATATTCTGGCTAACTTAGGGAATTGCAAAAATGTAAATTTTGGTTTAATGACCAATACTTAGAATTACACCAAAATGAAACTGATTAACTTTAAAAGTGGTTCTCTCAGACTTACACGAACTGATGCTGAGTGAAATGAGCCGGACCAGGAGATCATTATATACTTCAACAATACTATATGATGATTAATTCTGATGGACCTGGCCATTTTCAACAATGAGAGGAACCAAATCAGTTCTATTGGAGCAGTAATGAACTGAACCAGCTACACCCAATGAAAGGACTCTAGGAGATGACTAAGAACTATTACATCGAATTCCCAAACCCTATATTTTTTCCCGCCTGCATTTTTGATTTCCTTCACAGGCTAACTGTACACTATTTTGGAGTCCAATTATTTTTGTACAGCAAAATAATGGTTTGGACATGTATACTTATTTGTATTTAATTTAGACTCTAATATATTTAACATGTATTAGTCATCCTGCCATCTAGGAGAGGGTGTGGGGGGAAGGAGAGGAAAAATCGGAACAAAAAGTTTGGCAATTGTCAATGCTGTAAAATTACCCATGCATATAACTTGTAAATAAAAAGCTATTAAAATAAAAAAAAAAAAAGTGGTTCTCTCAGAGACAGACCAATTTGGAGTTAAGTTGTAGAGCACATTCTTTTTCAAGATCAAGTAGCCAATGCTTTTATTTTAATTCTAGAATTCTGTGATTCTGAACTAGAAAACCTCTAAGGACTTTTCCAGTTAAAAATACATTAGCCTCTGAGTAGTAAAAAATGTACAACAGAGAAGCAACAAATTGTTGAAATCCTTGAATGCCAGACTATTGCATGAATCTTAAAATGGAATGAAGTGGCTAAACCTTTAATCATGGACTGTATCATCATTTCAACACTTTATCATGCCATTATTTAGTTAGCAAAGATACTCTTTCTATTAATATTATAACCCCCGCTCCAGCCCGAATCCCAGGCAGGACCTCTGATCTGCAGCAGTATTGGAGGCTTCTGGACCTCTCAGCCCAGGGAGGACTCAGCAGATCAGTGGAGAGAGTCTGTGACAATGAGGTGGGAGTCTGTGTGCAGTCCCAGAGCAGCCCCGGTCAGTGGAGCCTCAGCCCTGGCCAGCACATGAGATCTCACAGTCACAGGGACCCTCCTCACAGCTCCAGGAGAGAAGAAAGGGGGTTTGTGGTCAGGTTCCCAGAGGGATCTCTGAAAACAGCTGCACCAAACCCTGAAGCTGGAAACAAGGAACTACTTTAACAAAGAGTTAAAAAGCAAGTAACAGGCTAGGAAAATGAGCAGACAACAGAAAAAGTTTCTGACCATTGAAAGTTTTTATGATGACAAGTAAGATCAAAACACACACTTAGAAAATGATAACAAAGTCAAAGTTCCTACATCCAAAGCTTCCAAGACAAATAAGAATTGGGCTCAGATCATGGAAGAGTTCAAAAGGGACTTTGAAAACTAAGCAAGGGTGAGGGCAGCTAGCTGGCACAGTGGATAGAGTACCAGCTCCGAAGTCAGAAGGATCTGACTTCAAATCTGGTCTCAGACACATAACACTTCCTAGTTGTGTGATCCTGGGCAAGACACTTAACCCCAATTGCCTTAGCCAAAAAAAAAAAAGAAAAGAAAAGAAAAGAAAAGAAAAGAAAAGAAAAGAAAAGAAAAGAAAAAAAAGAAAAGAAAAGAAAAGAAAAGAAAAGAAAAGAAAAGAAAAGAAAAGAAAAGAAAAGAAAAGAAAAGAAAAGAAAAGAAAAGAAAAGAAAAGAAAAGAAAAGAAAAGAAAAGAAAAAAAGAAAAGAAAAAAAAGAAAAGAAAAGAAAAGAAAAGAAAAGAAAAGAAAAAAAAGAAAAGAAAAGAAAAGAAAAGAAAAGAAAAAAAAGAAAAGAAAAGAAAAGAAAAGAAAAGAAAAGAAAAGAAAAGAAAAGAAAAGAAAAGAAAAGAAAAGAAAAGAAAAGAAAAGAAAAGAAAAGAAAAGAAAAGAAAAGAAAAGAAAAGAAAAGAAAAGAAAAGAAAAGAAAAGAAAAGAAAAAAAAGAAAAGAAAAGAAAAGAAAAGAAAAGAAAAGAAAAGAAAAGAAAAGAAAAGAAAAGAAAAGAAAAGAAAAGAAAAGAAAAGAAAAGAAAAGAAAAGAAAAGAAAAGAAAAGAAAAGAAAAGAAAAGAAAAGAAAAAGAAAAGAAAAGAAAAGAAAAGAAAAAGAAAAAAAAAAAAGAAAAGAAAAGAAAAGTTCATTGAGGAAAGTAATTCCTTAAAAAAAAAGAACTGAGCAAATGGAAGCTAATTACTATGAGAAATCAAGATACAATAAAGCAAAACCAAAAAATGGAAAAACAGAAAAAAAAAAAAAAACTGACCTGGAAAATAGATCCAAGAGACATAATTTAAAAATTATTGGTCTACCTGAAAGTCATGATAAAAAAAAGATCTTGGACATCATCTTTTAAGAAATTATGAAGGAAAATGATCCTAATATTCAGAGGGTAAAATAGAAACTGAAAAGAATCCATAGATCACTTTCTAAAAGAGATCCCAAATTAAAACTCTCAGGAATATCACAGCCAAATTCTGGAAATCCCACATTGAGGAGAAAATATTGCAAGCTTCCAGAAAAAAAACAATTTAAATATAGTGGAGCCATAGTCAGGAAAACACAAGATTTATCAGCTTCTACATTCAAGTACTGAAGGGCTTAGAATACGATATTCAGGAGAGCAATGGAACTAGGATTACAACCAAGAATCATCTACCTAGCAAAACAGTATAATTTTTCAGTGCAATAGGAGATCATTCCATGAAACAGAGAATTTTCAAACATTCATGACAAAAAGACCAGACTGAATGGAAAATTTGATTTTCAAATATAGGACTCAGGAGAAGTATAAGGAGGTAATCGGGAAGGTGATATCATAAGGGACTTATTAATAAGGTTTATCTTTTTACATTCCTATATGGGAGGGTGATACTTGTAACTCATTAGGTCATTCTCATTATTATGGCAGTTAAAAGTAAATCTTACTCTATCAGATTTATCACAAAGAGGAAATAACATACATACTCAATAGAGATATAAAAATCTATCTTATCCTGCAGGAAAACAGGAAGGGAATGGGATATGAGAAAAGGAGGGGAGAGTGAAAAAAGAGAGGGCATACTGGAAGAGGCAATACTTGTTGGAATCCTTACAAAGTGTTAACTCATTAGAGTTGATAGAGACAATAATTATTTAATTTAGCATGGTTCAATATGATTGATCTGATCTTACAAGGAGATGTTATGGGCTTGAAGAAACAAGGTACTAAGTGGAGCTGATAGAAACAATGCTTGTGTTCACACCTTTAGAGAGCTCATATAAGCAAGAAGCTCTTGGGGCCAGGAGCACTCTGGGAGATACAGAAGCCCACAAGCCCTCTCTCAGAGGCAAGACAGATTCATTCCAACTTTCACCTTGGTGCTGGCTAGAGATATTTGGAATGGTGGCTGGCCTCCTGCACTTCCCCCACTGAGACCAAGGCTGGTCTGAATGGTTCTCCAGAAAGCTGCCCAGCCCCAGGCAAGGAGACACAAGGAGACAAGAGGTTCATTCCATCTTTCACTTTTGTGTTGGCTGGAGGCTGAAGAAAGCAGATGCAGAAGCAAAGGACAAAGCTGCAAGAGCTCTTAGAACCAAGCAGAGAGATAGGCCTCTAAGAAAACTAACCGGGCTATAGTGGAGACAATAAAAGATCTGAACTTTTAACAGCTGGCTGCATTTGGGTGATTATTACTTTTAATTGAAACTAAGGCTGCATCCAGAAAACCTCCTCAAGAAACTTGCTCCCAGAGAACCATTATATTATATTAAATAAATTTTAAAATTCACATAAAGAGGCATAGTAAGTACACATAAAAAATAAATAATAAAGTTGATATATACTTAAGGGTTAAATGATAAAAGGTAAATACCATCAAAGTTCTGAGGGGAGGGAGATCAATGAAAGATAAAGGAATCAGAGACTTTCCTGGGTCTTTCTGAATGTCATATGAATGAGCTAAAACTTTAAAAGTGTAGGTCCAATTCAGAAAGAAAGAAGGGGAGATAAGGTAGGGACCACAGCAACAGGGAAAAAAAGGTCTGGATAAGAATGTCTTGAGAGAAGATAAAGTTTACTTTTGGGGAATAATGAGAAAACTAGATCAAGCAAGGCTAGATTATGGGAGACCATATATAGAACAGAAAGAAGTATAGGCTTGATGACAGGAAAAAACAAAAACCACTAATGATTTGACAAAATAAGATATTATGAAAACAGAAATTAGGTAAAAGAGAAATCTGAGAATGATATACAGAATAAAGTGTAAATAGAATCTAGCTTTAACTTTTTTTTTTTTTTTTTTTTTTACATTAGTCTAGGTAAAAGGTGAGGAAGGTTTGAGCTAGGATAGTGAAAAAAGAAGTAGAGATATTTTGACAGATAATATGAGCAAGACTTGATAATTGCTAGAATGTAGTGGATAAATGTGAAGTCAAGATCAAAGATAACACAGGAGATTGGCTTAAATTTGTACTAATTATTGAAAGCAAACTGATTAAATATCAGTTTTTAACAACTTGCTTTTAATAATTTGCTTCTCATTTAAAAGTGGTACACTGAAAAAAAATTCTAGTAAAGGTTTCTAGTAAACTGGATTTAAACTAATCAAGATCTTAATGTAATTTTATAAGAAGATCCTCTTAAAGTGCTTCTGCCTACTTGTTATGTGGGGAAAGAAAGCTCATATTAAAAGCAAGCAAATTGACAACACAAACGAAAAATGGCTTACAGTTCAATAATGAGAGGAAAGGAAACACTACTAGGGCAAAGAAGAAAAAAAATTAGAATAATCTAATATGGAAGAGTTTAATCCTAAAGGAAACAAAAATACAACAAAGATAGAAGTCTGAGTCACTGAGAAAACATAAATGAAAGAAATTAAAATTTATGCTAATGGTATTTAATGTAAAATTTCTAAATATTAAAGAATAAATATATAGACTGAGAAGTAGGAGAGTAGGAAATTTTTGATGTGAGCAACTGAAAGAATGACTTTGACAAAATCCAGGTCATTCCTACTATAAGAATAATCACTGAAAAATTCAAGTTGTTAACTATGTCACTAATGGGAAGAAATGGTATCATTTTAAATGAGAAAAAATAATAAGCTCAATAAGCAACAGCATTTCAGAAAATCCAGTAATTTCAAAGTGAAATCAGAACTTTTAGGGGACAGGGGAAGAAAAAACCCTCACTAGTCAACAAGAAATACTAGCAAATATACATTCTTTTTAGTACAGAATTATTGTAACTTGGGAGTTAGAAAATCTGACTTTAGATTTCAGCTTTGCTGAACTAAGTTACCTTGTAAAGGTTATCTTGACAAGTAAAGTTTCAAGTTAAGTTATCTTGAATCAGTTACTTTATCCCTCTTTAAATTTCAAATGGGGCTAAACCAACCTGTACTATGGTCCTGGTTTTTAACCTGAATCTTGCAGAGAACCAGGTAAATGAGCTGTTGTTATTACCACTTACAGAACTGAAAGATTCTATAATTCATATAATCTTAGGAATTACATTTAAGCATAACAAGATATGGGTAGTTTTTCACCACAAAATTGACTATACTTATTAAATACATATGCAAGATATGGATAGTTTTTTCACTATACAAGGTAATAAAATGTGTGTTAGAAATCCACTTAACATTTTCAAAAGTATATACATACACCCAGCTACAATCATGCTGGATTTAATCCTTAACTATTTTACTTCTTGGACCTTCAAGTAACTGCTCAAACTGTTCTCAACTACAATGATGCCTTTTCAAGTTGGCTCAGAACCTTTTTGGTGTCCAATTATCACTCAACATGCTCAATGGCCACACCCTTTGTAAAGCTGTCTTGGCAGATGGGGAGGTTGAGGATAAATGACAGACCTCAAATCTGTTGAGAAATTAGGGAGGGTATCTACCCCAAGCATATGAAGATTACTTCTAGTGGAAGGGGTGGATGAGAATAATTTATTCCAAGAGCCATGAAGTCACCTGAAGCAGGAGCTGGAGAGCATTCAGAGCTTGGTCAGATAGCAAAGGCCATCCATTGCAGCCCAGGACATAGCCAGTCATCCTCACTTGTCTTGCCACTGGACTCTGATGACCCTGGAAGAGACGGTGATGCTGATGACTCCATGCAACTATGCCTTACTGAAATCCAATTTATGCACAAATCAAGCAGCACCTCACTCCCCATATCATCAGAACTCTCCAAAATAAAGGCTGAACAACAAGACATTGGTCATCTTAAGCCTGGACTACCTAAAAGATCTAACTGGTCTATAAGCTTCATAAAACAAAAAAAGCAGTGACTGTAGTTAAGAGAAATGAAATTCAAATCCTCCACAGCTTACTTCATCTACATGATCTTGGCAAGTCACTCAACATCTTTTGGCCCCAAGAAGAGCCTCTGAGGTCCCCTTTAGGCCTAAATCTGTGATCTGAGAATCTCCCAGTTGTCAAAGTAATTTTTCATAAGCACAATTCTGACCATATCAACTCCCTAACTCAATAAATGTTAGTGGCTTCCTATATAGTTTCTAGGATAAAATCCAAATTCCTTTGTTTGGCATGATGCCTAGCACAAAGTAAAAGTTGAATAAATGCTTTTATCTGTTTAGCTTTTAATACCCTTTGTAACTTGGCCCCAACCTATCTTTCTTGACTCCTTATTGCTAGCCTCCCCCCATCACACATTCCAATTTCCTTTTGTGTTTGCACTAGCTCTCTTTCAAACTTGGAATGAGTGGTACTCACCTCAAAGAATCCCTGCTCTAGCACCACCTTTTCCACAAAGCCTTTCCTGTTTCTCCTCCCCTTTTATTTATTCCCTACCAATGAAATAGCCCTATGGTGTCTTTCCTAATTGAATAAACTTTCTGAGAAGAGATTTTCTTTTTCTGTCTATGTAGATCTAACATTTAGTACAGCGCCTAAAGTAAAATTTCAAAAATTCCTATTTAATTGCCATTAAATGACAGATACAATGTTTCTGTCTTCAAGGAGAATCTCCTGTGTAAATCCAATAGTTTTTGCTTTTTTTTTTTTTTAAATCTATGAATATAGGTTTTCTCCCTTTGAGTCTGATGGGATTCTTCACATCTTTTCTTCCCATTCTTTTCTGGAATCATTGTACAGCAGAATATTCAAGGGCTCTAGCCTGGGCCTTTTACTCTCTCAGCAATTTTATGAGTTCAACTACATAATAAAATGAGATAAGCCTGATAATAGAAACTACATAAATGCTCATTTCTTTCCCTTCCCCTCTTACATAAGTAACGCTACTATCTACATATCCAGCCCCAGTCTCACCTCTGAATTTTAGTCCTATATCATTACCTGCCTATCATCAAACATCTTCAATTAAGGATAGGGCATTTGAAATAAGATAAGAGACAACTTATATTTTCCTTCAACATCTCACCTCTGATTAACATTCCTATTTTTACTGAGGGCACCAACTTCCTTAAAATCACTCAAATTTGCCACCTTTAAGTGACTCCTCAGTTTTTCTTTCACACCCAATGTTGTCAAATCTTGCTGATTTTACTAAGAGAAGATGTCTTGAATCTGTCCATTTCTCTTTACCCTACATAGTTAACATCTTAATTTATCATTATCTCTCATCTGAATTGAATGAATTATCCTAATACCCTTCTTCTAACTAATCTTGCTACCTAAAATCTCTCTCCTCCCTAATAATCTATCCTCCACATAGCTGCCAAAATGATATTCCTAAACAAATTTGGCTAGTTTTTTCTTTAAGGACCTCTAAAGAGTAGCTTCCTTTTACCTGACAGATAAGATACAAACCCCTTTTTGTTTTACAAGGCCTTCACAATCTTGTAGCAGTCTAATTTGCAAGTGTTTTTACTCATACCTCTTCTTAATGCACTCTACAATGCAGCTAAAATCATCTATAGTTCCCCATACTATCTTTTTTTCTATGTCTGGAATGAGCTCACCTCACTTACATCTACTGGAATTTCTTCTCATTATCACTGTTCAGTTGTGACCAACTCTTCATGAGTCTCATGCTGTCCATGGGATTTGTCTGACACTCAGTTTACCATTTTTTCTTTTAGAGTGAATTAAGGTAAACACAGATTAAGCGATTAACCCAAGGTGCACAGCTAAAGCCAGATTTGGATTCAGCTCTTGACTACAGACAGGCCCAGCCCTCCCTCCACTGAGCCACCCAGCTGACTCTCCTGGAATTCCTAGCAATCTTCAGTTGATATAGAAGTCTATCCTAATCCCATCAATTACCAGGACTCTCCCCATTCTTGGAATTACTTTGCACAGATTTTGTATTTAATTTTCTATATATTATTACTTTGTCCTCTTCTTCCTCCCCAGTCTTTTCTTCAATAAAATTAAGCTTCTCAATGACAGAAACCATTTTATTTTTATCTTATCATGCTTGGAGTTTTAGAACATTGCCTGTTGTATAGTAGGAACTTTAAAAATGCTTACAAATGTTGCTCAAAAAGATAATGTGGTTATTTTCTTGTTTTCACCACCATGTACTAGAGAGGTGCTATTCTGTTATTTAAATAATATAAGTAGGGCTCTCCTAATTGAAATACATTCTGCATTCTGAATTTCTTGAAAAAATAGTGGGCTCTCGAATGTTAATAAATCCCCAAACTGGATGCTATAATGATTAATCGATCCCCAGTTTTAATTTTATAATTATACAAATTAGAAAAAAACAAAAACTATCATCAATGACAAAATTATAACACAGAAAAGTACAGAAAGAGGGTAGTATTACATTTGTTAATGATGGGGTGCAATCACTTTGGCACTCAACTCTGGATTATGTCTTTCACGATGAGTAGTTCAAGACATCCTCTCTTTTTGTGAAAAGTTCCCCTCTCCTCATAATCCTATACCACAATCTATACAAAATAGAAAGCTCACTTTTTTTTTTAAACTAATGTCTCCATTCAAATTCTGAACACCTAGCTGCCATCAACAGTCTCAGATGTGACTCAGGGGATGGATAATATATCAAACCATCAAAACTGGACCTGTGCTAACAAAACCTTCACATAATGAAGCCTTCAAGAATTTATCCCCTAATTTTCCTTGCATTACATGTCATAGTCAAAAATTTCAATTTTATTTCTCTCTAAATATATTTTTCTTTGAACCACATTAAAGACATACTTTAGAAGATAAAGAAACTTTGCAATTATGGTAAGATTAAGAATTTAGAATCAAATAAATTTTATTTAGAAAACACAAACATAGTATCTGAGTATTTTTTGTATGAGAAAAGTAAATTTAATATTCTTTCTGTACCCTCAGTTGTCAGTAAGCCAATAGCCTCTAAATAAAATTTTAAGCAAACTTCATTAACACAAAATTACTTTTGGGTAGAAAGAATAAAACATACTTACTCTATGGGTAATTTTTATATTTTGTAGAAAATTATAAACTGCTGAAAGAGGAACTCTTAGAAATAAAATACTGATTTCTATCTAATTATAGCACTGTTATCTGACCTGCCTCTCCTTAGAATGCAATTGGGGGGGCTTATTTTAAGATGTGGAACATGTTCATTAGAATCTACAATGAAAATGTCTACTTTCTTCAGGAATAATGATTCCCAAAAGATTGAAAAATATTGAAAAAGTCGGTAAGATATGCTGTTTTCTTAAAACATTTTTTCTAGAATTACGAAATTTGCAACATTGTTTAAGAGAGGGGAGGTAAAATTTACCTATTCTTAAACTGAATTAAAATAACAGATTTAACAATACTACCTTGCATATCAAGTTAAAACTAGATATACTATTATCCTAATATCAAATAAGTCAGAAGCTTACTCTGCCACCTGTAAGAGTTGTTAACCACACCCAAGGTCCTACACAAAGGAATAATACTCTAAGGACAGGTTTTGCTAGCCAAATATAAACTCAGTCTGTTTTGATAGCTTCCAGGGCCTTCAGGCCTGGAATCTGTTACTAGGTCATAAATTGTTACATTAATGTTACAAAAGATGGGAAATGTCATTAGTTTTGTTTCTACATATTACAAACAATTCAATGATTTCATGAAATAGTATGTCTCTCAAAAATTCACCATTTAATTACCATTCTTCTGACAAAGCCCCACTATGAACTTTACCAGACTGGTCCATTTCTAACCTTAGCCTTCAGTTGACAGACATTACAATCCATTATCAGGCCCATATAAGATCTTCTATTTTGCAATCTGCAAAAACCCATGATTTGTTGACATGAAATTGGGGAACTCAATGTTACCTCCATGCCAAGCTGAGATATCAAAGTAGAACTTATATGGAGATCCTGAGCCAATAATAATTAAAAACAACACTCACCAAGACAGGTAAAATATATTTATCCATGGACCCTGTCTGGTTATGTATCAAGACCCCTTAATCAAGGCAACATTTATCCATGTACACGCTAATGAACACGCTAACCTCACTTTAATTGTTAAAATTCTCATTTTGTTAATTCTCTATAAACAGCTCCAATGCTGACAGTTTTCAGAATTCAAAGTTTAAAGTTAATTTAAAAATATATTAAAAGACAAAAAGCCTTGAATCTATAGCTAAGAAGCTGAAGCTTGTGTCGTCCTGATGCTCCAAAAGATGCATGCTTATTTTTAACTCTTAGTTCAATTAATTTCTCTCTCTCATCTCTTGAGTTAAGGCAAAGAAATAATTGCCACTCACTATTTAGGTAAGATACTTAACTTCTGTGAGTTGCAGTTGCCTAATTCATATCTACTTGAAGTGAGAAAGCTAGAATTGGATAACCTTGAGATTTCTTCTCAACTCTAAATTCTACAACTTTTACACTTAATTTCTTTGTGTCCTCTCTTAATTGTAATATAGAGGCAGCTAAATGATATGAACTAGACCTGAAGTTAGTAAAATTAGAATTCTAAGTTGGCCTTGGATACTAGCTTTGTGATTAGACAAGCCACTTAACCTCTGTCCGACTTAATTTCCTTTTCTGTAAAATGAGAATAAATAGTACCTAACACACAGGATTGTTTACAAAGAAAAATTGAATTGACATTTATAAAATACTTTGCAAACCACAAAGGATAATAATGTAAGAGCTTATTCTTCTTAGCACATGGCATAACCCCCACACATTTGAAGCTGTCTTGATAGCAGAGCAGCAGAAACTCAGAGAAGACAACCCAGCTAGTGCTTAAAAACCAGTTAGTAAACCCAACACATATAGACATACAGACACATACAGGTTGCACTAAATTTTCATGTTAAACTGATTTCTACACTTCAAGTGAATTTGTAATTTCATTAATGTCATTATTCTCTCCAACAATAAAAGTGATAGCCTATCTATAATCTCTTATTCCATGTGGTTGGATGCTCATCCATTTTGTTGTTCATTTGTTTAGTTGTGTCTGACACTTTATAATCCCATGTACCATATCACTCTATATCTGTCCATGGGGTTTTCTTGGCAAAGATAATGAAGTGGTTTGCCCTTTCTTTCTCGAGCAGATTTAGGCAAACAGACATTAAGTAATTTATTCAGGGACACACTAGTGTCTCAAGTGTCTAGTGTCTAAAGCATTCTGAACCTTTCTTCCTGACTCCAGATCCAGTGTTCTCTCCATTGAGCCACCTAATTGTCTCTTCTTTATTATGTTCTCCTATAAATTTCAGTATCCTTATAAGGTTCTTAGTATTGAAGCTTTCAATGAAGCACTCAACTTATACAGCAGTTATCACTCTCTGACAATCTGAATCTTTTGCCAATTAATATATCTCTCTGATAATATCCTTTACAGAACTTTTTCCTGTTCAGTTCATCATTAGTTATATGTTGTAGTCTATTCATGCACAGCATGCTTTTTTACTGCCCTTTAAGTGACCCACAATTTTATTTTTTCAATGAGCATGGTATTCCATGACTCGCAGTCTTTCAGCATCATAGAAAGACTATCATTGTTTAAAAGATGGGCCTTTGTTTCATAGAGAAGAGTGGGGTTATTAAAAGCACTGTATAATTTCCCAAATGTAATCCAGCCCGCTTTCCTCCTACTCAATTCCTAGCCTAATAGCATGGAGTATTAAAAACAAACAAACAAACAAAAAGTTGGCAGCCTACAAACTACTTTTCTTCATCACCCTCTTCTCTTAAAGCTGTCACGAAGCAAACTCAAAAATTCCCTTTTACTGCCTTAAGGATTTAAAATATTTAAAGTTTTAAGTCAAATCTTACCGGTACTTAAGCACAACTTCTTTGGGGTACAAAAAAAAATTTTTTTTTTTAAATTCCGTTGTAGAAATATACACATCTCTCTGTACTGAGGAGAACGTAAGCTATTAGTAAAAATAAAACAACCAATTTATGATTAAAGTTCAAAAAAATCCTTTTGCTATATTTTTGTGAATTACAAATGGTATTTGAATCAGTAGAAACAATAGCAGCTTTAATATACTTGAATGTACAATAGTGAAGTAAATTCAGTATAAATGCACCATTAATGAAATAAACACCAAATGCAGAAATGAAGTTATATATATAATGGACATAAGATGGATCAACTCTTGAAAAAAATTAAATAGACTCAAAGGAATCACTTCCCACAAAGCTTGGTGTTAAGAGATGATTTAAAGATAGCAATGTTATCTCAGTCAACAACATGAGGTCAGAAAATAGACTCAAACGATTCAAAGCTTCTCAAGACTGGTTTCACCTTCACTGGTATAAGCAAGTTGAACATGAATGACATAGTGTAGCCTACAATGATCTACAATAAACTCTGGGAGCATAAGCTTATTCATGTTCACTCTGCAATCAATGAAAAAAACAATACTTAAAAACCTCTCTATTAGATTTCAGGTAAAGAGCAATGGAGAAGGTCAGAGGTGACAAATATAGATGGCAGCCTATCAGCAAAAAGAATCTAGACAAAGCATGTAAAGACAATGGGCAATTGACACAGAAACTTATATAATGTCAGAACTGAAAGGGACCAGAAACATTCCTTAGTCCTACAGTTCCCAAAATGTATACTAAGGTGCCACCAAGAACTTAAAAACAGAGGTGTTAAATTTTCAAGAGAAACAAAGAAACAATGAACATCTAGTGAACATTGCATGAACTACTTTTCCAATGAGAAACAAGAGGTCCAGAAGATAGGGTGGAGAGAGAGGATAAGGTGGAAATTCTTAGAGGTTAATAGAAAGGAAGGCAAGGTAGTGAGTAGAAGTAAAGGTATAAAGCATGGAAGAATTTACCTGCCAAAATAGATAACAAGAGTTATATAGATATAAATATAAAACATTTTTTATACAAATAAAATTACATCTAAATAATTGAAGTAATATTTATTGTTCATGGGTAGGTAAAGTCAATAGTTTTTTTAAATGACAATTTTACCTAAATAATCTATTTGTGTAATGCAACCCCAATTAAATTATTTTTAAAAAATTATTTTATTGCGTTAGAAAAAATAGCAGAATTTAATGAGAAGAACAAAAGGTCAGCAACCTCAAAGAAACCAGGGGAAAAAGATGTAAAGGAAGTAGATTTAGTTGTTCAAAAATAGTTCAGGCTTTAAATCATTTTATAAGGTAAGAGCATTGTGGAAGTGCAAAATTTTAAATTAAAATTTTCTTGTCTAAATAAAACCTACGCAGTTAAGAATAGAAGGAATGCAGGAAAATGGGGAAGGAGGAGGCTTACAAACATCTCTCAGATAGAATGTGATTAGGTTGGAATACTGCTGTGGTCTAGGAAAAGAAATTAGCTAGTTGATTTAGCAAAGCATGTAAAGAATTGAATTATAAAAGATGCCACCTACCTCCAGAGAAAAAGATATCAAATTAAAGTAAGCACAACAGTCTTAGACATATGTGTATAAATATATATGTAGATATATGTATATATGTATGTGCATAATCCACACCTAACTTTTTGCAAAGGGGAGGGATATGGAAGGGAAAACTAAAAAGTGCACAGCAGAAAACAAAAGAACCTACAAGAAAGCAATGAAAAGCTAGATAGCTTTGAAAACAGTATATATTTATTATCTAAGTTTTGCTGAAATGGAAATTTATTGCTTTATATTGAATCCTCTCATGTTCTACAGTATACATGGCAATGTTTTTTTTCCCCCTTTTCTTATTTTGTACTTAAGTTTAAAATAAATTTAAAAACTTAAAAAAAAAAAAAGAAAAAGAAAAAGAAAATCAATGATGGTATCCAAAATTGATTCTAGTAAGTGGTGCAGTGCCCAAAGAAATCCATAATTCCATTATTAATTGTGAATGAAATAAAACATTAACAGTGATATATAATTTTCTTTCAAATTATGTTAGTTTTCCAAACAGTTACTAAGTTCTTAGGACAAAAATATTCATTTAGTTGTTTGGATTTAATAAATGGAATTATTAAGTATTTATTTTGGTCAAGAAGCTGCATGAAAAAACTGAGATATGATGAACATGTAAACCAAAAAAAAATTTGGTAACCCCTAACTTAATTCAGTTCTCAAACTTTACAGATGAGGAAACTGAGGTTCATTTGACCAGAACTGGAATTTATACTCAGGTCTTAGATTCTGAACAAATCTAAACTACCCAGACAATAGGTATCCTACTCAAATAACAGGAAATATTCACTGACCTTAAACAAGGGATGTTGGGATGGAACAGGCCAGCACTCCCAACTACTTGGAAAAAACTGGTAGCACAGGATCACCAATTTTGATATTCAGTAGAACTACGCTCATGTTGCAGCAAACAACAAAGGATTTAAACATAATACTTTTTACATAACAAATTCCTTCTGCACTCACATAAAATCATCTTTCTTACTTTAAAATGGTAAAAAAGATTAGAGAAATAAAGTACTGCACTTACTTATAATTTAGTTAGCACTAATTTTATATTTAAATTTGAACTATTTTAATACATGAGCAACTCTTCTTTAAGGCATTTGAAAAATGGAGAAATAAAAGAATGGCTCACCAAGTAGAGGAGTGGGAAGTATATATTTGGAAATAAAGGTAATATAAAAACACAAGACAGGAATTATAAAGTTTTTAAATACTTCAGTATTTTAATTCTTTTTCATGACAAAACTAAGCAAAGACACTCTGGCTTTATGAATCTGTAAAAATGATATAGGAAGACATTTTGCTAAAGAAAAATGAAAACTTCAGGTTAATCATAATACAAAACATTCATAACTTCTTGTATCGTTGTAAAGGAAATAGACTTGGTCTAAACTTTACTAATAATCCTAAAAGTTATTTTTTTCTTCTGTGGCTTAATTCCCAGAATCCTTACAAGAAGAGGTTAAGGGAAGACCCCACCATGATGGACTATCATACATAGAAATTCTTGCTTACAGCATTTGGGAAAATATAGCTTATGCTAAGAATCAAAGAACCAATTAAAAGAACATATTGCTGTATGATCAACTTACGTGAACATTTCTATTCACTTCACATTCTTTAATGTAACTTAGAATGCTTGTCATAAAACATACTTTCTGTTTACATTATGATTGCTGCGATAGCAAACTGTTAGGGCATTCTCCAGATACATTTTATTGTAAAAAGAAATCAATCTTTTAAAAATACATAACTTAAAATAACAAAAACATTTATTAAGTCCCCACTCTATATAAAACAGGATAGCTAGGTGGCTCTTGGAGAAAGGCCAGCTCTGGAGTCAGAAGGAAGCCTCTTCTCCCAGAGTTCCAATTTGGTCTGACACTGACTAGCTGTGTGACCCTGGAAAAGTCACTTAATCTGTTTGTCTCAGTACTTCATCTCTAAAATGAACTGGAGAAGGAAATGGCAAACCCAGTATCTTTGTCAAGAAAATCTTAAACAAGTCATGAAGAATGGGACACAATACTTGTTCATGGGGTTTGGGAATTAGGAGGAAGAGATACTAGATTTATAATTAAGACAGAACCTGGCTCAAGTAAAATCTTAGAAGACAAAAATTAATGTGTTACCAAAGATTCTAACTTTTGGGATCAGATTTCATTATTTGATAAAAACTGCTGGGATAACTGGAAATTAGTATGGCAGAAATTAGGCAAGGACCCACACTTAACACCATATACCAAGATAAGATCAAAATGGGTCCATGATCTAGGCATAAAGAACGAGATTATAAATAAATTAGAGGAACATAGGATAGTTTATCTCTCAGACTTGTGGAGGAGAAAGAAATTTGTGACCAAAGATGAACTAGAGACCATTACTGATCACAAAATAGAAAATTTTGATTATATCAAATCAAAAAGCCTTTGTACAAACAAAACGAATGCAAACAAGATTAGTAGGGAAGCAACAAACTAGGAAAACATCTTTACAATTAAAGGTTCTGATAAAGGCCTCATTTCCAAAATATATAGAGAACTGACTCAAATTTATAAAAAATTAAGCCATTCTCCAATTGATAAATGGTCAAAGGATATGAACAGACAATTTTCAGATGATGAAATTGAAACTATTACTACTCACATGAAAGAGTGTTCCAAATCACTATTGATCAGAGAAATGCAATTTAAGACAACTCTGAGATATCACTACACACCTGTCAGATTGGCTAAGATGACAGGAAAAAATAATGATGAATGTTGGAGGGGATGCGGGAAAGCGGGGACACTGATGCATTGTTGGTGGAGTTGTGAACGAATCCAACCATTCTGGAGAGCAATCTGGAATTATGCCCAAAAAGTTATCAAAATGTGCATATCCTTTGATCCAGCAGTGTTTCTATTGGGCTTATACCCCAAAGAGATACTAAAAAAGGGAAAGGGACCTGTATGTGCCAAAATGTTTGTAGCAGCCCTGTTTGTAGTGGCTAGAAACTGGAAAATGAATGGATGCCCATCAATTGGAGAATGGCTGGGTAAATTGTGGTATATGAATGTTATGGAATATTATTGCTCTGTAAGGAATGACCAGCAGGATGAATACAGAGAGGCTTGGAGAGACCTACATGGACTGATGCTAAGTGAGATGAGCAGAACCAGGAGATCATTATACACTTTGACAACGATATTGTATGAGGATGTATTCTGATGGAAGTTGATTTCTATGACAAAGAGACCTAACTGAGTTTCAATGGATAAATGATGGACAGAAACAGCTACACCCAAAGAAGGAACACTGGGAAACGAATGTGAACTATTTGCATTTTTGATTTTCTTCCCGAGTTATTTTTTTACCTTCTGAATCCAATTCTCCCTGTGCAACAGGAGAACTGTTCGGTTCTGCAAATATGTATTGTATCTAGGATATACTGCAACATATTTAACATATATAGGACTGCTTGCCATCTTGGGGGGGGCGGGGTGGAGGGAGGGAGGGGAAAAATCGAAACATAAGCGAGTGCAAGGGATAATGTTGTAAAAAATTACCCTGGCATGGATTCTGTCAATACAAAGTTATTATTAAATAAAATAAAATTTAAATTTAAAAAAAAATTAATGTGTTACATTTTTGACAGTTCCCCCTTCCCAGCATATTTTATATAGAATGTTGGTCTGTTTATAAAAAACTTATGAAAGAAGTTTCAGGGGCAGCTAGATGAGAAATACAGAGTACCAGCCCTAGAGTGAAGAGAACCTAAGTTTAAATGTGGCATTCAAGAACACTTAATAGTGCCTAGCTGTGTGGCCCTGGGCAAGTCCCTTAAATTCAAGAGCCTTGGGGAGGAGGAGAGGGGGAAAGGAGAGGGAGGGAAGGGAAGGTTTCACAGAAGTGTTGGGTTCATGACATATTTCTTCAACAGAAATGAAATCAACTTTATCAATAATAATAATCTCACATTTATGTAATGTTTTAAGGTTTGTCTAGAGACAAAATGCAAAACCAGGTCTTCTGGTCACCCTTACAAAACCAAATTTTTTCTCCCTTTCTTTCTCTCACCTCACCCCTAGACAGAAGCCACCTAATATGTTAAGTTCATATATAAAAACCAACAGGTCTTTCTTTGGGACATAGGCAAAGAGAATAGATTGATTCAGAGTATAGATAAATCTGAAGTTAAAAAGGAAAGCAAAATGCCAAACCCTGTTGGTTCTAATTAATGTACAATACTGAAGTTTTCAATATTGTTGGGTTTCCATAAATTATGTAAAAGCCATGTGTACTTGTTTCTCATACTCATCAGAGTTTTTTTACCTAAGGTTTATGAGTACCAGCTAGAGCAGTACAGGTGGCAAAAATACCATACTCAGCTCTAAAAGTCAGGAGAATGTAGTTTCTACTTTCTTCCCAACTCATTCTGATTGAAGTGGTCTATTATTTCACAAGAAAGTATGTGAATTGAATACACTAATCTGCCTGTTAAAGAAATGGTAAGACTTCAAAAATAGAAAAAAAATTTTTTAATGCAATGACTTGTTTATACTACAGGAGATATAGCAACCAAAAAAAGTCAGAAAAGAATGCCAATTTTAGAACTGAAAGAGATCTCAGGGACTACCTAATCCAATTTATATATAAAAGAATCCAACTCAAAAAGATAACAATAAATATTGGAGGGGATATGAGAAAACTGGGACACTAATGCATGTTGGTGGAGTTGTGAACAGATCCAATCATTCTGTACAGCATTTTGGAATTACGACCAAAGGGTTATCAAACTGTGCATACCCTTTGATCCAGCAGTGTTTCTACTGGGCTTATATCCCAACGAGATCATAAGGAAGGGAAAGGGACACACAAGCGCAAAAATGTTTGTGGCAGCCCTTTTTGTAGTGGCAAGGAACTGGAAACTGAATGGATGTCGATCAGTTGGAGAATGGCTGAATAAGTTATGGTATATGATTGCTATGGAATATTATTGTACTGCAAGAAACGATCAGGAGGATGATTTCAGAGAGGCCTAGAGAGACTTACACGAACTGATGCTAAGTGAAATGAGCAGAACGAGGAGATCACTGTACACAGCAACATCAATATTATACAACGATCAATTCTGATGGACATGGCTCTTTTCAATAGCAAGATGATTCAGGCCAGTTCCAAAGGACTTATGATTAAAGAGAGCCATCTGCACCCAGAGAAATGACTATGGGACCAAATGGGGATCACAACATGGTATTTTTATCTTTTTTGTTGTTTGCTTACTTTTTGTTTTCTTATTTTTCACCTTCATGATCTGATTTTTCTTGTATAGCATGATAATTGTGGAAATAAGTATGGAAGAACTGCACATGTTTAACATATATTAGAAGGTTTCTGTCTAGGGGAGAGGTGAGAAGAAGAGAGGGAGAAAAAATCTGGAACACATAGTTTTGCAAGAGTGAATGCTGAAAACTATTCAAATGTTTTGAAAATAAAAAGCTAAAAAAAAAAAATCCATCTCAAAAACATACCCAAGTGGTCATGTAGATTGCTTGAAGACAACTTGAAGCGGAACCCACTGCCTTCTAATACTGCCTGTTCCACTGCTGGTTTGCTCCTAATAATGAAAAAGTTTTTCCATTTACCATGTCTAATTTTATTTCTTTGTAACCTTTACCACTAATGGTACTTTTCTTCCCCCTGGAATCAAGCAGGAATTCTCTTATTCCAAATACTTTTCAAGTATTTGAAATTGTCATACCCTCCAATTCTTTTGTTTCTCACTCAATATTCCATCAAAATGAGCCTATTTGCTAATCCTACTATGAAGAAATCTAATTATCCTTTCTGTGCTTTTGTATAAGCTGTCCCTCATGGCAAGATTATACTATCTTCACCTCCAACTTTTAAAAATACCTCATTTCCTGATCCACTTCCGCTGCTTAGATCCTCTAGAATTATTTTTACTTCGGATTTATTTTGTATTCCTTTCTATGTACACATTATTTGCCCTAATAGAACATAACTTCTGGAGGTTAGGTAATATTTTGTTTTTATCTTCATACCCTCAATAGTTGGCACACACACCTGGCACAGACTGCATATATTTTCCAGCTCACATATCAATCACAAACTGACCTATATGAACTTAAAGTCCACTGAAATCACTGAATATTTTTTCAGAAAATGTGCTGTCTAGTTATAACTGCCATCTTGTACTTTTTAAGATTAATTCTGAATCCTAATGTAAAACTTGACATTTCACCTTATTAGATAAGATCCAACATTCTAGATTCTCAAAATCTTCTGGATTAAACTCTTTTTTTAATACAATATTTTAGTTATCCTTCCCATCTCTGTTTTACCTGTAAGTCTGACAGAATGCTATTATATAAATCACTGATAAATATGATGAAATGGTTAGAAAAGGAAGAAAAGTACTGTACTACTTTAACTTATCTTAGTGAGGATATTTTATACCATAAAAAAGTGCTGCTACTGAAACTAGTATATTAACCAAAATCGTTAGAAGCCTCATAATATTATTATATATAAAAGGGATTTCTTAACTTTCATAAATATAAGAAATTAATCCCAATCATCAGTTTATTTGAATATTCTCCCTGATTAAACTAATTTTTGTATTTCTAAGTCTCCTCAGACCACCATGCAGATTAATTAGCCAGAACCATGAAGTCAAGGGCCTTGGAAACAAGAGTGCCCTCAAAACCACCAATCATGCATGCAGCCTGGGCTCCACAGCCATCATCAAGGGGGGGTTCGATTTCTATGGAGAATTGGCCCACTTTCCTTGCCACAAACACCAACTTCTACTATCAGTCAGATAAACCCAAGAGCCCCAAGAATGGCAGCACCTCTCAGACTTCTGGTCCAGCTCTGGCAAGAATCAATTCTGGCAGGAAGCACTATGGAGATGCTGGCTAACTGCTTCTATGCGTTCTGTAGTCCTTGCTTCCTTCCTAAGCATTATACCTAACTAATAACAATCCTCACCCCCAGAGACCTTGGCACTCTCAAGGCAACTAGGTGACACAGTGCATGAAGCACTGGGGCTGGAACCAAGAAAACCTGAGTTCAAATTTGACTTCAGACACAGTGGACAAAGCTTTGGGTCTGGACCTAAAAAGACCCGAGTTCAAATTTGACCTCAGACACAGTGGATAAAGCACTGGATCTCGAACTAATATGTAAGTTCAAGTTTGATCTCAGACTCCTACTAGCTGAGTTTACTATCTCAGACTCTTATTAGCTTAGTAAATTTACTTATCACTTAAACTTGTTCTGACTCAGTTTCCTCAACTGTAAAATGTCAATAATAACTTACCTCACAGTGTTGTTGTAAGAATCAAATGAACATCTTGTCTTCCCTTAAATGATTCGACATAAGAAATAAATAAGATTTTGTGGTGGAAATGACATTAAAGATGTATTACCATCTGATTTGTTAATGTACCCTAAGGACCATTGGACTTTTCTATAACTTTGGACCTTCCAGATTTGTTAAAATTGTCCATGTGTGCTGTCTTTTAGACAATTAGACTGTGAGTTCTTTGAGAGAATGGATTATCTTCCTTTTCTATTTATATCCCTAGTCATTAGTACTGTGCTTGGCATATAGTAAGCACTGAATAAATGTCCTCCCCCATTCCTTTTTGTCTTATAACATATAGAATCTCAGAGTTGATGATGGCCTTAGAGGCCGTTCAATTCAACTTGCAAAAGGATATCATTTTTCTGTTTTCTACCCTTACTCCCTGATAAAACACCAGCACTATGTCTTTAATATGCCATTTGCTCATTAAATAGTGGTTATCAATATTAAATATTGACCAATTCAGGAAATATTACATGTCCATAATCTGTAAAGCATAATATATACTAGAAATCGAGGGAGATAAATGATATATGGTCCTTGTTCTTAAGTGCCTTACTACTTTTTGATCTGAAAAGTTCAAAAGGCAGCTATGTGGCAGAGTGCAGAGAGTACTGGACTTGAGTCAGAAGGATTCGAGTTCAACTTAATCTCTGCCTCAGTTTTCCCATCTATAACATGAGGAATAGCACCTACCTCCTGAAGCTTGTTGTAAGAGTAAAATGAGATTCATTATCGTAAAAGCCTTTTGCAAATCTTAAAGGGATATATAAGTATTTAAGGATTATTTGTTGAAAACATAACGCTATAACAAAATAAATGTAGAATCATGAAATTAAAGTAGGAAGAGGTTAAGTAGTTTTAAGGTTAAATAATTTAACCTCAACCTATAGATAAGAAAACTGAAGCCTAGATAGGTTAAGTGAATTGCTAAAAGTCATACAAGTAGTAAGTGGAAAAGCCTTGACTTTAAAATAATTTAGCTACTTCCCATTCAAAAGTAATGAATCAACATAATCATTTTTCTACATAGTATAAGGGAAAGATCGCTTTACTAGTATTCAAGGGAGTCTGTGGCTTCAGAACTCAGAAGAGAACTAGCTCTATGATCTCAGATTCTTCACTTCAACCCCTTGGGAGTTCGTCATCAATGAAATAAAGGTATCTTATTCCACTTGACAGTAAGTCCTTGGATCAACAAATCCAAGATGCCAGATCACACAATTTTATCACGACACCATGCTTGTTCTAGGCAATCTCTATCAGAACTACAGAGACATTTTTTCCCCAAATTATTATCACAATACTCTCTAATGGCAGGAGGTTCTAACTTCTCACATCCCTGCATCAGCTCCACCTTTCCTGTTTGTGCTTGAGGGGAGGGAAGAAGACTGAAGGGAAGGCCCCATGCTAAGTTTTTCTCAATTCCTTCCACAGAAATCCTCAAGGTCCTAGGGCCCTTGGAAACCCAATTTGGAGTCTTGTGATTGGTTAGACCTAAGGCAATACACAGTTTTTCTTTACTTTTTTCCCCTCTAGACACATATCCTAACACTTAAATAATTAATAAATGTTATAGTATAAGAAGTTATGATATCTCTTTCACCATTCCCCCTCAGCTTGCAAATAAACAATTATAAGCATGCTTGGCAAACCAATGACCCTGGATTTCCAAGGCTGATTTGTATATATAAGTACTTCCCCTGAATGCTTGTTACCCTTTCTTCTTTTCTCCCATCTTATAAAATTCAGTACTTTTAAAATTTAATTATGATCATCCAGAATAATAATCAGTGAGAAAATTGTTTCAAATCTCTCTGGTCTTTTAAAAGTATAGTAGTAGTTAAAACAAACTTTTTAAGGACTGGGTTAGTCTTATTTTAATAACTTTCAAATCGTATGACTATAGTGAATCACTGACCACTGAACAACAGACCTGCATAAACAAATAAAGTAAAATTGTAATCTTGGGAAAACAATAAGAATAAATTCAATAGACTTTTACTTGTCACCTAATTCACTTTCTACAAAACTCCTTTTTTCATTTTAATTCTTACATTTTAACATTTTAACAAACTTACAAATTCTGATGAATTGTTTTCAAATACAATCTCCTTTATCTAGATACTATAGATTAAAAACAAACATTCAAAATAATTGTTCAACACTCAACCTAAAAAGTTATAGGAAACTTTTGGTCAGTGCTCAGTGTTATCTTACATAGTTCTCATTTCTTTTCTCTTTCAGATAAGAAACTGAAAAAACACAGTCCACTATGAATATCATACAGTAATATTTCTGATGTTGTTTGGCTAAAAGCCAATTTTAAAGAAGGGGTATGAGGAGGCAAACCATAAATTCATCAGTTAACTAAAACATATTCTGTACTTATATTATCCACATGCCAAAGATTATCATAAAACAGAAACTAAATTAAAACTTAATATCATTTCCGTGTGACACTCTCAAGTTAATCCAGCAATTCATAATTAAAATGTTATTTTTGGATACATTTCAAGTTTCTTAAACTGACAAATACAAGTTATTATTCCATTATAGTTATTTGTTTTTATGTGTCTTTATATCATAATATAAATTAAGAGTATGCTCATATAAACTAATGCAGCTTAGAACTGCTATATAATCATTAAAAAAAAAAAAACCAACAGTATTTTCAAAAAAGCATTTGTTTATAAATCAGAAAAATGTGATAATTTTTAAAAATGTATTTTGTTTTATATATATTTTAAACATATGGAGGGGCATATGTTCTGGGTGACAGAAGACTTCTTTTTTTGCAAGCCTTCTCAATTTGTTATAAGTCATTTTCCTTTTCAGAGCCTCAGCTCCCTCATATGTAAAACAAGGAGGTAAGATAAGCTTGATCTCCAGGTCAGGTGGAGGATCCGTAGATAGATGGCTAGACCTGAATTTCAAATCCTACTAGCTGTGTGACTCTAGATAAATCACTTAACCTCTCTGCAAGGTGAGTTTGGTAGTAATACTTACCACACAAAGCTGTTGTAAAGACCAGAATCAAAGGAGATAATACATGTAAAGGGGTTTTTATGAAGTGCTACATAAATGTTAATTATTCTCATTCCAGGTTTAATAATGAGAAAATGCTGATTTCTAGATTTAAAAAAATTCTCAGGATTACAAGTTAGATAATAGATAATTCCAATATGGAGAACATTTGAAAAACACTTAAATGACATGAAAATTTTTTCTTTTTTTTTAAATATGTCGTTATCATTGTTCATACTAATTAAAATTAGCTTAAAATTAGATCTAAAATTATCATTAAATTAAAATGTTTAACAAAAAAAGTGCTGTGTTTAGTTCTTTACTCTTTAAAGAAAATGCAAAAGCTTTCTATTAAACTTGATTAAAGTGCCCTTGGTAACTACAATGAAAACAATGTTTAACTTAAAATACAAATGGAACAGTTGGGAGAAAACATGAAGAACGTTATTAAAAAACAAACTTTCTATTGTTATTATAGCTAAGATGCCCAGCATTTAACATCATTAGAGCTGTAAATGTAAATGTAATGTAAAAAAAAAAAATCTCCTAAGTAGGGACATGAGGGAAGAAATTTAATTTTAGGAGCTTAAACTATAAGCTAAAATCCATTTTTAAAATTACCTCCATAACTTTATTCTAGTTCCAAATATTAAACATATAAGGGAGTTTTAAAAAACATAACAATTTAACAAACATCATGCTAAAAATAAGATGAGCTTGTGACAGCATTTTCAACTCTCTCCAAAACTTTTACTGTTATTTTATACAAATCAGTCCTAGTTTTACAAAGTATTTTTTTGATTCCATTTGTAGACAAGAAAAATAAGTGAACTATTTAAAGAACTATGACTAATTCTATTTAAGATTATTATGCATCTTTCTAATCATTGTTCCATTCATTGAATTATATGGACATACTGTGTAGTACACACACACACATACATTTAGTTCATAGGTTTTTGTTTTTGTTTTTTAAACTTAAAACATGCATTTTAAAATTTGGAATTAGATCCAAATAGCTACATGGAGTAAATTTTCTCCAATCTTCTCTCTTCCACCCCTCCCCAGACATAGGCAACTGTTTTAATATTTTCAAATGAAAAACTGAAAATATTCATTTTGGAATCAGTGGTATCATTCAGATTTTAACTTTTGTAATTCCCTTTAGCCAAACATGAAGAAAACTGTTAAGTATGCCAAATATAGCCTCTCTAGACCATATTAAAATGATGATAATTTTGTACATTAAGGGCAATATCGTTACTTTTTAAATGAATATTGTTTTTTTTTAAGTCTTGAAATATGTATTCATTTTATTCAGCATGAAGGTTTCACTATAAACGATCTTCCTCCTGATAATCATAAGATTACTCTAAAAAAGCTGGAAAAATACTCACCTCTATTATATCTTTGGTCTAAACCAGGGTAAAAAGGAATTCCTCTTCTTTTTAGGTCTATGGTTTTATTCACTCTCTTTTCCTCTCCCTCCACCTACATAAAGTTTGCTATAGGAAGCTTTAGTTACATTTTTACATATTCCTTCTTTTAGGTCACTCAAAGTGGTTTAAAAATTAAATTCTGAAAGCAATCCATTCAACTTCCTTTAGCCATTTCAAATAAACACAAGTCCCTAACAAAAGAGGAAAAATTTCTGAAATTACAAAGAAAATATAAATAAGCATTTGCAAAAATTCAAAGAGCCATGATTAATATAGTATGTCCTATGTATACAATGAAGATTAACCATCTATGGGTCTAAGTAAAATTAGATTAGTACAACATAAAGCTTTAATTCTGAAGAATATCTTGCAGATATTTTCAATATAATTGGATTTTATTTTAAAGGTGTATTTCAGATAAAAACTATTTACATCACACAGGAGTTTCAATTTAACATTTCCTAAGGGTACTATGGGACCACCTTATGGGAGGGAGTATCTTATGACAAGATGCTTTTGATACTTGAGTAACTAAACCTCTTTGGATAGGATCCGAGACAGACCTGCCTCAGACAAACTTTGCTCTAAACCAAATAGTGTTATAGTAGGAGTTCAGGCTACTACTAAATAAAAGTAACAGCATAAATCAAATGACAATTATACAACACCCAAATTGAATAGCCAACGGGAACACTATTTGGAATCACAAAATACAAAACTACTAACCTGAACACCTATGAAAGAGAAAATTAAAAAAAAAAAAAAAAAAAAAAAAACAACAACATAAAATGAAGGAGTTGAACCACATTATCTCTAAGGTTTCTCCTAGCTGTAAGTCTCTTTTCTGAGTGAGTCCCTGTTCCTGTCTCTCTCTAAACACACGTATTCCTTGGCTATATGCCACAAAAATGTTCATAAAACATTGTGAAACCGAATTACTGCCAACCAAATCACATTTAAAGTGTACTACACTAAGAAATCTCATTCTTTCAAAAAACCCTAGTTTTGAATCCCTTTGTAAAACAAAGGAACCTTTTGTATTATGAATAACCATCTAAGTTATGTTTGTAAATTTGCATATGGGTGTTCTTAAATCAGGATAAAGTTATTTCAAAAGGCAGATTCACAACCAACTTTGCTTTCTTCTTTCTCAGTATATATTCACATAAATTTATTTTTTAAAAAGGAGTGGAGTGGGAATACAAGTTACTTTGGAAAATAATTTATAAATTTTATTTTTTTAGAAAAAAAAAGTGAGGAAAAAGATATGTATTATAACAGAGGATCAGGTACCAATGTTTGTTTTTTTGCTGTGGTTTCAGTAAAGAAAAAAATATGAAAAAGATTATATTATTATACTGAGGTTTAAAACTATTCCAAAAAATTGTTTCTGTATTAAACCATGACCTCTGAAATGTCATCAAGGTCAATAAGACCTATAGTGAGATGAATTGCTGAGTAAGTGCTGCTTACAGGAACAATGATGCCCAAAGGCAGGTATAAATTTACAGTTGCTTAACTTTTCAGCTTTTCTGAAAATCCTGGACTTATGAATTAAATGAAACAGTTCTTCACACTGCACAATCCCATTAAAAAACCAATAGGCAGTGTCAACAAAGTATAAAAGGGTTCACAACACAGTATGAAGCACAAAACAAACTTCCACCATATAGTATATATTAAAAGTTATAAAACCTTTCTTACTTTGTATACTAAAGACCTTTGAACTTATATTTTGGCTAAGTACCACAGAGCCCACATTTCAAAGCAGGGGGCCCTCTACAGAGATAACTTTGTGTAAAAATAACATTGAGAAGCTGAAAAAGCATTTCAATTAATTATAAATCTTCTAGTGACTAAAAAGTTAGTTTGGATATTTTGAGCCTGCTAGTCACTATCACCTTCACTTTCCATCGGCATTAACCCTTTGATCACTATTTTCATTATACAGCTTTCACAAAACAATTTTTCCAAAGTAGCTTTAAATGTTAAAAATTAATATTATTCAATTTAGTAGTATCTAACCTGTTTAGATTATACATTTTTTACAAAAGCAATTGTTTTTAAATTATTCGTATTCTTCAGAAAATAAATTAGCCAAAAAAGGAATTCAAGAATTAAACAAATTAAAGTTAAAATGCCTACAGAAATTCATATGGAAATGCATTTTAGTCAGAGAATTCTTTCCAACACTGTTGTATTCAACATAGCCACAAATACACATTTAATATTACAACAATTAAAGAGGTTAAAGTGATGTAATGCTTCCAAACTAATACTGAAGAACCAGACATTCTTTATAATGAAGTGTTTTGCTGTTACTATCCCTCTGAATTTCTCAGTAAAGCTTCAGTTGGAAAGTGGCACTAGGTCAATGTGACTATTAAACCCTAGCAGTTACAACTAAAGTGCACTCTGATGGCTTCTAAAGCTTATGATTACAAAGATGACTGCTTATACATTCTCTTACAAATTTTCTTTCAGGAAACACTGAGCTACTTCAAACTCATTTGACAAATATTACCTCTTTTCAAGGTTTTAGGGAAATTTGTGCTTATTATTTTTAATGTTAAAGAAAACAAAAAGATTATCCTATTTTCCATGTAAGTACAAAAGAAATATACAATAAAAGCATTTACATACCTACCAACTTTATACACCAGAATGAATACTACCGAAAACTACTAATTCACATTCACAAAACACTGAAATGTCAACAGTCACAGTACCAAGATGTACTTATTCACAAATTATTTACTCCTAATCCAAACATGACCCTCTGGTCTTATCTTACTTCCACGCCTTAGGTCCAGTACTATGTTAAGGATTTTCTCCAAACTAAGCATGTTTGCCATCCCAAGTGCAAGAGATGGGCCCATTTCGGAATCTCCATTCAGCCCAAATGCCCAGTCTAAAGTTACCAGTCCCAGCAACTTCTAATCCTACTGCTCACCTTGCAGATCCTGTTAACTTTGAAGGGTCCTGGGAGAATTCCTAGTCTACTCTCTCATCTGAGACTCACTAGGACGAAGTTTCTTGGCCAAGGTCACAAAGCTTTGTGTGGCAGAACTACAACTAGAACACGCTGGGTCCCCAATCCTGAGCCCCGCTCCAGCGCTCTCCGCGCCTCTCCACGAACCCAAGCTATTTTCGCCTTCCCCTTCCCCGTTACCTGTCCTCCCCCAGACTCTACTCTCGAGCCATCCCAGGGGTCCCTGGGCATTTCCTTCTCTATTTCACTCTGGTCAATGTCGATTCCTACCCCTCCGCTCCCTCCCCCCACCCCTTTACTCGACCTTACTTCCAAAAGCCGGGAGGCGGTGAGCGATACCAGGGTTACTGTCTTTTGCCGACTCTTGCTTTTCTACCTGGCAACAACCCATTCCCAGACCTTAAGAGGAAGGGCTCACCTCACCCACAAAAAGCCGCCCTGGCTTAAGACTTTATTACGGTATAAAGTTGTCTCCAACTCCCTCCACTTCACCCACACACATCATTTCCAGAGTCACGGGGCACTTGGTTCCCAACTTCACTCTGACCGCCTTCTGCCAACTTCTGCACCGGTCTCCCCAGCCTGCCCAGCCCACCCAACTCCAGGGCTCCAAGAAAAAGGGAGGAGGGGGGGTTTCCTTAAGTCCTGCCCTTTTTTAGCTCCCTCTAGCCCAAGCAGCCCTACTCTCAACAACTGAAGATATGGGACCCCCTCCCACAAAAGCTTCTCTAGCCTTTCCCCCGCCCCCAGCATATCCCCTACATCTTCCAGGAGCGTCTCTCAAATTAGAAAGAAGTGGGGGTGGGGGTACAAGGTGTCCTTATCTTCCACTGACAAGTACCCCCCCTTTAGAGCACTCACCTGATCAGTCCTCTCGGGTCTCTCCAGTATAGGGAGGTGCAACCACAGCTGCAGCCACAGCGCCCCCCAACCTGGAACCCCTTCCCATTCCCCCGCCCCCCTTCTTGCACGCGCCCGTGCGCGCGTTCCCGAAATAACGCTCCCGCGGGAGGGGGGAGTGGTGGAGGGGGGCGTGGACACGCTCGCGCTAGGAAGGGGGGTGCTTCCGAGGGCGGGAGGGGGGGTTGGTAAAGTCAAAGGGGGTCGGAAGCGTCCGGACGAAGGAAGTGGATTAGGTCGCGTCCGTCATGGCGCGCGCTAGCAGCAACGGCGACTGCTCCCTTCCGTCTCCTCCTCGCCTTTAGTTTGACCTTTTCCTCTTGTGTGTGCGTGTGCATATCTCCGTGTGTATGTGTATGTGTGTGTGTATGTGTGTCGGGTTCGCTCCCCGACGCCGCCTGACGTAACTACCATGGCAACGACAGCCCCGCCCTCCTATTTCCTCATCTTCGGCTCCCCCCTCCCTAGCCCTCCCTCCAGCTCCGCGCCTCTCTTCCACGTTCTCCGGCAGTCTCGTGCTCGATCGCACGCGCGCGTGCGCGTATGCTTCCCGAGCAAAGAGCGAAGCGGGATAAAAGTGGAGAAACTGCGAGGTCTCTTTTTCTTTCCCTCTCCCAACCCCTCCTCCATCTACCCCACCCCACGCCTTCCCAGCTCTACTCGACCAATCCGGGGGGGGAGATCCTGTGGGCGGGGTGGGTTTAGGCAGCGTGAAAAAGGTCCCAGGCTGATGAAAGCCAGCGATGTTACTGAGCGTGCGCAGTGCGGGTCTTGTAAATGTGAGTTTGTAGATGGGGGAGGAGTAAACTAACGAAACTAGAAGGTGGCTTCTTGGGCTTTTACTATTAGCCAAGGAGGAGGAGAGCGCGCTTTTGCACTTGGCTCCCATGGAGTATGTGCTCAGGTTAAATAAGAAAGGACAGGAAGGAAACTTCCATCGAAACATCTAAAGGGCTTAATTCAGGAATCCTCGAGGCCCTTCGAGGACTGGGGAAACCTTTGGACAGCCCCCGAAATCCCACGCGTGACACCAGGGTTGGACCGGGACCATTTATAAGCCCAATCCTACAATAAATTCCCGACTTCAAGGACTTCACTTCAAGGACTGGTGTTGAGCAAACTTAGAGTCAGGAGAATGGCTTGATCTGCCAGTCACTTTTCTCCCTCCAGCTTCAGGTTCCTCGTCTGTGAAATGGGAATTGTAATGCTTAGACCGCCTTCCGTGGTGGGTTATATAATAATTATAGGTGCCTCCTAGTGGTGACCGTGGTTTTAGAAAGCTGTGCCAGTCGAGGACCAACTAACAGAGGGTACACAGACGTTTAGAAAGGAAAGCAATGTGCACAAGGCACCAGCTTGGTGCACTGCCAAATAAACCTTGTTTTCTATTTGAACAGTCCCGACAGTGGCAAATCGAGAAAGTGCCATACTTACACACACACACACACACATACACATACGCAGAGTTTGCCTAGATTTTTATAAAACAATCAAAGCCTTGCGTGCTTTTGTAGCAAAGATGAATAAGAAAGGGTTCAAACGTGTAATTAGGGGAAATAACTTGAAATTCAACATCTAGACTCAAAGAGCAGTCTGTTGTATATGTCACCTTGAAAAGACGTTTCCTGTATAATGTTTGGCTCTGCTGTTTATCATGCTTTATGGCAAAGTTTGGGGCATAGACTTATCAAAATTGCAAGTGACAAATCAAGACTAGTAGAATCCAGAAGTCAGGAAAATCTTGCTAAACAAGAATATTGTGACAGATAAAACAATGAAATTAAATAGGGACAAATGTTTTACATTTGTGAAATTTATGACAAAGTACAAAAATGTGGCGAAACAGCAATTAGGGGGAAATGGGTATTTTTTAAAATAACTTTTTATTGACAGAACCCATGCCAGGGTAATTTTTTACATTATCCCTTGCACTCACTTCCGTTCCGATTTTTCCCCTCCCTCTCTCCACCCCCTCCCCCAGATGGCAGGCGGTTAAAAATGGGTATTTATAACTAAACATAAGTAAAGTAAAGAAAACAAGCTTATCTAGCGATTTTATAAATCATCCCATAGACTGGAGCACTCTTATTCACTGTCTTCTTGCTACCAGACTTATCTGCCCTAACACAGTGTCTGACATATAGTATGGGTTAAATAAATGTTTGCTGTGTGATTGAAATGATGTGGAAGAAGTTCAGTATTGAGGGAGCTAGGACACCTTTTCTTATACTCTTTGATGTTTTCCATTCATGCTTCCACCTTAGAACTCTGAGGAAAATTATTCAAAATAGATTTTGGTTCATGTCTATGGTCTCCCCAAATTGGAGAGCATAAAAGTATTCAAAATGTAGTATGAATCAGATATTTATTTCCTACACACAAAAGAAATATAAACAAAAACATTGACAGAAAGACTCAAAATGCCAGTAACTGAATTGCTTTCTCTAAGGAGGCTGAAACTTTAATATCATCAGAATATAGAATAGTTGTCAGGCTTTGACTATAATCATGTAAATTTTTCTGTTAGCTCTGCAATGTCTCAAACTTCATCAACTGTACAGTTTGGGCTACTTTTCTTTGTGGTCATCTCTGATACAGAAATTTTCCCTACTAACGATCATCTCCATCCAGTGGACCTTGGACCTTTGGAGTGCTTATTATTGAGTTCATATTCAAACCTCATCCCTCTAAAAATGTCAATATGCAGTTACCCATATTCAGGAAAGACACTCATCAGAAAAGGCAACTAGAATTGTGCCATGATATCCAGTTTCAGGTTTGATTTGGCAAAAAATGGACTTTAGCTTCTATGAGCTTATTGCCACATGGTGGTCTGGCTGGGTCAAAGAATAAACTGAACTTCCTAAACCCCTCACAGAACGTCTGATGAAAGAAGGGGAAAAGCTGGAGTGGAATCACTTCCCTTTTAAAGGTCCATGAAGTCATTGCCTCTCCCTTTTCAGTATCTAATAAAGAAGATGGTTTTTTTTTCAAATTTATTTTACTTGAAGAAACAGAATAAACAAAAAGAAAAACAGAAAAGCGATACAAAACAAAATGAAACAAAACAAAAGAAAACACTATTACATGCCCAGCAAAAAATCAGGGAGTATTCAAATTATATGACAACAAATATCAATTTAAGAAAGTATAGATATTAGTAGAAGAAATTGTAGTCATGAGTGTCTTTTTTTCTTTCCTTCCTTTAAATTGTTCTTTTGTTCTCTATTCTTTGCTGCACTTTATTTATTTTATTCTTTTTTTTCCTTTTTCATCCCCTCCACCACTCCTAAGCAGGCTATAGTTAAGAAAGGTTATATTTATATATACATATGTAGATATATACATACACATACACACACACATTTCCCTTTTATTCCCTCCCCTCTCCATCCTAAGGAGATGATTTAATAACCTCCAAAGCACACAAGCACTAAGCTAGCACATGTGGTCAACTGAGAACAGGCAGGAAATATCTATGCACCATCTGTGCGACCCATGTTTCATTGGGATTACATTAAGAGGTATGTCGTCCAGGCCTCAAGATGTGGTAACTTCATTGTATATTCTTTGGTACATTCAAGCTACATCTGAAATTTGTTTTAATTTACATTTAAGGAAGAGCACTGATAAACTGAGAATTCAGAGGAAAATCATTCTCCCATGTCATTATTATCAGTTTTCTCATGCTTGAAATTAGGATTTGAGATTTGTAATGATCAATTGTTTTTTACAGTCTTCGGACCAGAATCAGTGAAGAAATATTATTTTCCTTTAAAAGTTAGAGACTGAAGTAGGTTTTTTTTCAGATAAACTCATAACTTTCCTCAAAGTAGGTAGGTATAGCCCAATTAGCCTTGAGAATTCAAGGTCAGTGATAAGCTAGAAACCACTGACATCTTTTTTTTATTATTATTATTTTTGAAAAATATGAGTGTGAATGTATGTATCTTTCTATAGCACCTATAGTTATATATTTTTGCAGTTCCTGGCCTAATACAAATGGCTTTCTGATCCACACATTAAAATCACACAAATATAAAGTGGATAAAATAAATAAGGGATATAAAAGAAATTCATTATTAATGTATTTACTTATATTAACTGCTAATGATATATGGCAGTAAACAAGAAGAACTTGTTGTTTTGATTTTCTTGTGATTTTGGATTAAACTGGTACACCAGAAAAACAAAGAAGAAATTTCTTTAACAAAAGACAAAGAAGACAGAATTTTTAGGTTCTCGATAGTAAAGAATGAGGCAAAATAGGCTTGCTCTTGCATTGTTTAATAGGTGTGTGTTGGGGGTTCAGGGAACTCAACCCTTAACTAAAGTAAAATGTTTTCTATTTTCCCTGTTTGAGTTTCTGTCTCTCTAAGACAAATATAACACAGCATAAAGTTAATGGATAACTAAGCTATTACAAAAATTTGGGTTCAAGTCCTACCTTTGACACATGCTAGCTAAATAGGCTGACAGTTTCAAGTGCTCTGTAACCAACTCCTTATATCTTCCCTCCCTTACCTCCTTGATTATTAATTGAAGTTTTCAATCTATATTGGTAGAAGAAATTTGATGAAATCACTGGGGGGAAAATTTGTGTGTATGTAACATGTGTCGTATATATATATTTATGCATATATGCTTACGTGTTTATATATACAAATTTTGTTTTTGTTAATATATACACTATTATTTGTTGATAAAAGGATAATTAGGTATATATAATTTTACTTTTTAATATCTATTTGGATCTTTGGATCTACTTCATGGCTGTAAGACACTGTGATATATATTAGGCACTAAAATGGATATACTACATACAATATATCTATATCTATAATAAGTCAAAGTCCCAAGTGTAAAACAACTTCTTTCACAAGGTCTTCAAACATAAACTAGCTGATCACCATCCTGTAGGCTATAGAAGAGATTCTTGTTCAAACAAGTATTGTCCTTGATGACTTTTGAGGTTCTGATTGCCAAGATTTTGTGATCCTGTGATACTATGATCATGCAACATTGCTGACAACATTTCAAGCAGAATCTGCCCATAAACTATGTCTGCTATTTAAGGAATAGCCTAGTTAACTTTTGAGAAGCTAATGAGCCAAAGGTCAGCCATTCTATGATCAAAGTTTTTATCTGCATCAACTCATGAGGACCATTTTCTTCCAGGGATATCAAATTTGTAATTTGTATCAGTGTAGGAATTCCTGTTGCTTACAATTTAATTCAACATTTATTTCTTCTAGATCTTTTATTCTCAGATCAGCTAATACGTCTAACACATGGCCTTTCCTGATTTTTCTCAATTGTTTGGTGTTCTTTGTATCTTAATATTATTTTGTATAGCTTTTTACCTACTTTGTATTTACTATACAAGATCCCACTGTACTTACTCTTTATTGTTTTCTTCAAAGTATTCATTAAAATAAAAATGTCACTTTAAAGACTTCCAATAATGTCTTCCATTCACACATTAAAATTAGTAAAGATTTTTTGAAAGAGATAACAAAGATACCTTTGCCTTATGATCATGAATATGAAGGGGTAGCATAAAAATGCAAACAAGCTTAGTAAAGGTCTTTGTCATTGTCAGAAAGGGGATAGAGTGTGGAGTCCAAGTTGAAAAAGAAATTCCTACTTGGCTAGTTATGTACATGATTCTTTCTGGAGATGACTTTGTATTGGAGACCTCAAGTTCTGGAACAGCGTAGAAGCACTTACACCTGTAACAGTTCAAATGACTACTTAAACCATGCAAGCAGAAAAACAACCAAAAACCAAATAACGACACACCCAAGTGATACCTGCTGTCCAGAATGCACCATGCCCCTAGATGGACCATTCATTCTAGGGAGTGAGCAGTTCAAGTCAATCATCTCCAAGAGAGGAGAGGACAGGAAGCCAAAGGCTTTCCATATCGTGATTGTTTCTCTGTGTGAATAAATGTTTATAGCCTCTGTTGCTAATTGAGACCTAGCCCATGACCAAAACCTTACATACCTCATTCACACTCTCCCAATTCTTGAGTCTGACTTCAAGGACTGAGTCTCAGACAGGATCTTCCCCTCTAGGGTCAGAATCCATTTATCAAGCCTCTTCTCTCTAGCACCAGAATCATTAATACTAGCCCCTTGATTCAAGGATGTAGCTCAGGAACAAAGGCTCAAATTCCAGACAATTTCATCTACATGAATGAGTCTAACACTCTTCTATTTGGCTTTTAAAATCTGGTTTTAGCCTAACTTTCCCAGAATATTGCATATTGCTCTCTTTTATGGACTTTCTTTTCCAGCCAATGACTTCCTTGATGATCTCCCACTGCCGTTCTTTTCCGTAGACTCTTTTCCCTTGCTTGTCTCTCCACTTTACCTTTTGGAGCTTCTAGCTTCTTTCATATATTCAAGTGCCTGCTCCTAGATGAGGCCTCTCCTGATCTCCTGAAATGACTTAATATCTACTTTGTATATAGTTTGTTTTTACTTACCAGTGTACAGGTTGGTTTTTTTTTCTTGGTAGATTGTAAGGTCTCTGGGGATCTCACCCCCAGAGATGAGGTATATTTCTTTTTCTGTTTTTGTACCCTCCCCACATGAAGACCTAATAGATTACTAATAATGATAACTAATAATAATAATTAACATGTATATAACACTTTAAAGTTTGCAAAGCACATTATAAATATCTCATTTTATCTTCATCACCTCTCTGGGAAGTAGGTGCCATTTTAGAGATGAGGAAATTGAGGCAAACAGAGGTAAAGTGATTTGCCCAAGACTACACAGCTAGTAAGTTTCTGAGACAGGATTTGTATTCATGTCTTCCTGACATCGGGTTCAATGCTCTCTCCACTGTGCCACCCAGCAGCTTACTGATTGATTACTGATTCATTTATAGTTTATTTACCAATATATAGGATATCCCAAAAATCCTAGGGCAGTTTTAAACTAGCAAATCTATTAAAGCTCATAATTACACTAAGATTTTTAGGATACCCTGTATCTGTATATTTATGCTATCTATCTTACACATAGAGAGATTTATATCTTGAATAGTTCAAATATGTGTGTATATGTGCATATATATAAATATAAATTATGTATTTTGTATATATAAATATCTTTGAATATATACTGTAAATGTATAATGAATTTACTCTGGAATTATTCAATGGAAGAAGAACAAGCCAAAATTTCTTTTTTTTTTTTCATATATACTTTGTATTTATTTACTTTTGTACATGTTAGAGGCTATTCTTTATCCTCTATTGCCCTAGACTAGAAACTTCTAGAAGGAAGAATCCATTTTTAAAAAATCCCTACATCCTAATACAGAGCCTATAACATAGTAGGCACTTGATAAATATATGTTGAACTATAATAGTATTTCATATACACATGCTAATTAATTAATACAATGCTTAATACATGCAATAATACATCTTGATTATTGATTGAATTAAAGAGGGATAAAGAGAAATCAAATTAATAGCCAAATCAGAGACCTGGAGGGAAACCCAAACTTAACTTCTTGCTAGAATCTCTGAAAATCCTAGGAAAATCTGACCCTAGGAAAGAAAGGAAAATACATGGACTATAAAATTTACCCTAAGAGAGAAACAATGGACTAATTCCAGAAGGTGAGTCTCATACTAATAACAATAATGGCTCATTTCATTAGAAAGCTCTTAGATTTTCTCTCTTAGATCATTGACCCTCCTGGATATTATCTGTTTCCAGAAACTGTCCACATTCTTACTCTTTAATCTTGTTGTTGGTTAGTCATTTTCAGGCATGCCCTACTCTTTGTAATGCCATATATGGTTTTCCTGGCAAAGTTACTAGAGTGTTTTGTCAATTCCTTCTCCACTCATTTTATGGAAACGGAGACAAACTGGATTAAGTGCCCAGGGTCATATAGCTAATAAGTGTGTGAGACCAGATTTGAATTTCGGTCTTCCTGACTCTAGTTCTCTGTATCACCGACCTCTTTTTTTTTTTTTTTTAATATTTTATTTTATGCCAGGGTAATTTTTTTTAACAACATTATCCCTTGCACTTGTTTCTGTTCCGATTTTTCCCCTCCCTCCCTCCACTCCTCCCCTAGATAAGCCAAAATTTCTTTAGGAAATTGAAAAATTCCTTTACTGAGACTGAACTTCTTTCTCCCCACTACCAGTATTTTATTGGTATTGTGATATGACTATGAGTCTTGGAACACTTTCTTTTTTCTTTAAAGAATTAAAAATGGATGTCACCCAAAAAGCAATGTGTATGTATATGAAAAGCCTCCTATCCATAACAAATAAGGAACTACAAAAAGAATTGAAATACAGGTGGCTATCAAAGATATGTATAATTGACAAAGAAAATGGACTGGTAATGTGGTGTGTGCAGAGGGTATAACCAATGGTAGTAAATATATTCCACAGGTATCTCTAGAAACTAAGTTCCTTAAGGGTGAGAACTGTTTTGGTTTTTAAAACCTAGTGCTTAGCACAATGCCTTGTACATAGTAGATCCCTTAATAAATATTTATTAAATTGAAGTTCCTGTGCTAAGCACTGGAGATAAAAAAATGAAAAATAATCCCTGACATTTAAATAATTCTTCAAGGTTTGCAAAAGTCCTTCATATGGATTATGTTGCAGCAGATAGATAATACAGGTATTACTCTTCCATTTTATAGAAGAGAAAACTGGTTTAAAAACCTTAATGATTTGCTCTTGAACATATAACAAGTAAGAATTGGAGATGGAAGCTAAACTCAAGTTTTTCTTATTCCAAATGTAGCACTCATAGAGAACACACTACTCTTCTGTTCCCTCCGTGAGCTTAAAATACACCATGAGGATATAGCATAAAGACAAAAATAAAGCAAGCAAGAATATGACAGTTGTGTAAGAGAGAATTGCCCATAATGTCCTAAGAAAATGTATTACGAACCTTTTGAATTATTGAAGTGTAAGCTTGGCTTTTGTGAAGTCGTACTAATTATTTCAATGTATTTTTTCCATGATTATTCTCACAGCAAACTTGCAATCCCTAATCCACTTATTTTTGACACAGAGTAGCATAAATGATTACTTTTAATTATTTATATATTTTCTTAACACTCCTTTTTTAAATTCCAGAACTTTTTTGGTCAGTCTTTGGCTGTAAACCCATAAAGAAGAAAGAATGAGTCTGTCTAAATTACATTATATGTCATCTAGCATGTTTATAATAGATATTTAATTACAAAATCTCCCAAGTAGTGAGCAGTGTTATTTGATGCTGGTCAACCAAATATAGAACCTCAAATATCCCCAGCCAGAGGACACTTGGGAGAGTGAACCTTCATTGTGTCCTTCAGGTCATCCTAATGGACTTAAACAGAATAAAATATAATTGGGAAAATTTAACAAAATAAATACAAAAAAAAAAAACATAGATCAATTTAATTTGTGATTTTATAGGTCAATATGCAGTTTGCGGGAATCTGTTTTTTTGTGAGTTTAACACATTTTAGGGAAGCATGGAGGGCTACATGCTCAAATCAGTGGAGTACAGTATTTCAGTACTTAAAAGATCCATGATTTCCTTAGTGTGGGTATTCTTTCACTGATGAAGATTACAACCTCTTCATGATTTAGCAGGTTGTGTTAAAGAGTTGCTCTAGTTATAAAATGTTGGCCATTAAAAAATTATGGCCTTTTTGGCCATTATGGCCAACATAATAATGAACTAGCTAGGCTGATTCTTGGATGAAAGACATATAGTCCATTACCAGGTCTGTACTTTAAGGCTTCCCAGGTTGGTAGACCTATAAAAGCTCACACTCAACTGGAACAGTCTTAAAACTGAGTTACTTCCATGTCACAGTGACACATCAGAAGATTTTTATTAAGGCTCAAAGTAATGTAAAAAGAAAATTGCTTTCATCAGAACACCAAACAGAGATATAGTGACAGAAACAAAAATTTCAGAAGGGACAAAATTTCAAGAAACTAAGCAGATTATTCTAGATATTGTAGGAAAAATAGAAATCAAAGGATAGATTCAGGAAATTTCAAAAGAAGATATATGATAGAACATAGTAATAGCCAAACTATCTTCTTTCTTCTGATGTGAATCATATAGTAATATTATCCTGAGAAATCCAGAAAACCTCTGTGTGGAAGAGAAGGATTAAGGAGAGAAAATGAATAGTTTCCTCTTCAATATGTTTAGTTAATTTAATCTGAACTAGCACTTCTAGTCTATGTTTAATAGATTATAGCCTTGAATCATTTCTCTTTTTGAACATAGTAAGCATTTAGCAAATATTTGTCAAATCTGAATTTGAGTTTGTTGCCTTGTAATGCTGAACTTTTCATGTATTTGCATTTTTTTCTCCAATTAGATTATAAATTCACTGAAGTAAGGTATATTTTAAACTTGTGTTCCCTTTAAGTGCCTAGTGATCTGCATACTATAGTATCATAGCATATCCATACTATATAATGATTTAGTTAGTTGTAAGATCTTGGAGTTAGAAGACTTGAGTTCCAATTTTAACTTACTAGCAACTTTGTAACCTTGAGAAAGTCATTTTATCTTTACCTTACCAATCACAGTTTCCTCATTTGTAAAATGACAGATTTGTTGTGGAAAAAAAAAAAAAATTTTGTGTTTGTTGTTCACTACCCTACCACTTTTCAGTTATTACTTCTAGCACATTTTTTTTTTACCATACCATTTTTCATTTGATATCCCTCATATTTTTTCTTTTAAAAAATAATATTTTACTTACTATTATTTTTACATTTTAACCCTCCACTTTTCACATTAAATTCTTCCTTGTTACCAAGTAAGAATGAAGAAAAACATTTAATAAAATGACTAAATCTGAAAATATATCAATGTTTTGTTCAAGTAGTACTCCACCTTTTTGCCCCATTGTATCTTTTCTAATGATCAGTGACTGCCATTTTATACCATTAAACTCATGTTCTTCTATAGCCAAGTGACTTAGTTCAGGTTACCCAGCATCCAAATAAAGAAAGCTTTGATTGCATTAAATAGGAAGAATGCACATAAATCAAGATAAAAGCATTCTTTTTTGTTTGCTGATTTATTTTTCCATTCCTGAAGCAAAATTTCTTGGTCTCTGGGGGTGGTGGTGGTGGTGAGAAAATCAGTATAAAATGTTTAAAATTAGCCTTTGAAATAGAAATTGCATTACTCAAAAGGAGTCCCAATTCTGCATACTTTGCAAGCCCTAAATTTACCTTTTTCTTTATATTTCTGAAATTGATTAATAAGGAGCTGAACTACCTTATTTTTAAAAACGGAATAAGCATTTATATGGTACTTAGCATGTGCCAGGCACTGGGCTAAATAATCTCATTAGATCCTCACAATCCTGTGAAGCAGGTACTATTATTTCCATTTTACAGTTAGGGAAACTGAGGTAAATAACAATTAAATGATTTGCACAGGTCTTTCTGCCTTTAGATCTCATATTCTATTCACTGTGACACCTATCCCAAAAGAAAAACTCTTTTCAACTCAGATTATTTAAGCAAATTTTTGTTTGCTCATTGTGCTTGGTTTGGTTTGGTTGGCACTTACTTATAAAAGAGAAGCCAGGTTTTAGTGAAAATCACATTAGCTAGAAAGTATGAAAAAGTATAAGTCATGGTATAAGCTGTTACATGAGTTTTATATGTTACATTGGTTAAGGTATTTAGTTCTTGAGTATATATATATATATTTATGTGCAAATGGAAGAGCTTGAATTTTCCATTCTCGAGACCCCTTCTAGTTCAAATATCTTATTAACTAGTCTCTCCTAGTTATTGTGTTCTTTATGATAGAATTTCAGCATTAGAATGGACAAATGAAAGCCACATGTAAATAAGAATTTTCTTTACAATATTCTAAGTGGTCATCCAGTCTTTCCTTGAGTAGTTCCATTGAACTGAAATCTACTACTTCAATTTTTTTTTAATTTTTAAGTTTTTATTTCTAACACACATTGCTTTATAAATCATGTTGGGAAAGAAAATTCAGAACAAAAATGAAAAAATGTGGGAAAGATAAAAGAAGTGAACATAGCAGGTGCTAATTTATATTTAGTCTCCTTAGTTCTTTTTCTGTATGCAGATAGCATTTTCTGTCTAAAGTCTATTGGAATTGTTTTAAATCAGTGAACCACTGAGAAGAACCAAATCTTTCATAATTGATCATCGCACATTCTTGTTGTTATTGGGTACAATGTATTCCTGGTTCTGCTTGTTTCACTCAGCATCAATTCATGTAAATCTTTCCAGGTCTTTCTAAAATCAGTTTGTTCATCATTTTTTATAGAACAATGATATTCCAAGATCTTCATACACCACAACTTGTTCAGCAATTCCCCAATTGACGGGCATTGACTCATTTTCCAATTTTTGCTATTGCAAAAAATGCTATTACAAACATTTTGGCACATGCGGTCCTTTTCCCTCCTTTATGATTTCCTTGGGATATGGCACTTCTGGGTCAAAGGGTATGCACAGTTTGACACAGTTATAGTTCTAAATTGCTCTCCAGAATGGTTGGACTATTTCACACCACCACCAATAATGCATTAGTGTCCCAGTTTTCCCATATCCCTGCAATATTTATCATTATCTTTTCCTGTCATCTTAGTCAATCTGGGAGATGTGAGGTGGTACCCCAGAGTTGTTTTAATTTGCATTTCTCTAATCAGTAGTGATTTAGAGCATTTTTTCACATATCTATAGATGACTTTAATTTTGTTATCTGAAAATTGTTCATATCCTTTGGCCATTTATCAATTGGGGAATGACTTGTATTCTTATAAATTTGACACAGTTCTTTATATATTTTAAAAATGATTTCTTTATCAGAAACATTGGTTATAAAGTTTTTCCGTTTTAATCTTATTTCTGTTGGTTTTGTTTATGAAAAACCTTTTTAATTTAATATAATCAAAGTTGTGCCTTTTATCTTTCATAATGTTCTCTAGTTCTTCTTTGGTCATAAATTCCTCCCTTCTCCAAAGATCTGATAGGTAAATTATTCCTTGTTTTCCTAATTTGTTTATGGTTTCATCCTTTTTGCCCAAATCATGTATCAATTTTGATTTTATTTTGGTATGGGGCATGAAATGTAGGTCTATGCCAACTTTCTGACATATTATTTTCCAGTTTTCCCAGCAATTTTTGTCAAATACTGAGTTCTTAATCCAGAAATTGAAGTTTGGAGGTTTATTAAGTACTAGATTGCTTTAGGTTTAATTATTGTGTCAAGCGTATCTCATCTATTCCACTAATCTGCCACTCTATTTCTTAGGCAGTACTAAATGATTTTGATTACTGCTGCTTTATAATATAGTTTTAGGTTTGCTACTGTTAAATCAACCTCCTTTGTATTTTATTTTTCATTAATTCCCTTGATATTGTTGGCCTTTTGTTCTTCCAAAGGGATTTTGTTATTATTTTTCCTAATTCTATAAAATAATGTTTTGGCTGCTTGATTGGTATGGCACTGAACAAGCAGACCAATAGGCAGAATTGTCATTTTTATTATATTAGCTTGGCCAAGCCATGAACAATTGCTTAAGTCTGACTTTATTTGTGTGAGAAGTGTTTTGTAATTGTGTTCATATAGTTCTTAGGTTTGTTTTGGCAGGTAGATCCCCAAGTATTTTATTTTGTCTACAGTAATTTTAAGTGGAATTTCTCTTTCTATCTCTTGTTGATGATCTTTGTCATTCATATATAGATTTGTGTGTTGAAACCCACTATTTCTAGAAATGTCTAATTCCAGTTATGAAAAGCACTAATAATGGGGCAGCTAGATGATGCAGTGGATAGAGCAATGGCCCTGGAGTCAGGAGAATCTGAGGTCAAATCTAGTCTCAGATACTTAATACTTACTAGCTGTGTGACCCAGGCCAAATCACACTCCAATTGTCTTACATGAAAAAGATAGGAAGTTTTGCCTTAATTGAAGAGCCCGAGTTTACATCTTTACAATATCTATCTTTTTTTTGGTCTTTATCTGGGGCCCAGAAGAACAAATTTGATCTGTTTTCCATATAATAGATTTCTAAATACTTCAAGACCATTATTGTCCTCCCATTTATTAATGTTCTTCCTAAAATATACTACACAGCATTGAAGAAATCTGTCTAATGATGTCTGTGACCTGTCTCTACACCCCAAAGATCTTATTACAGAGAGCTTTCCAATTTTTCTCTATTACTTATATGTTTCAGGTTTTTTTGTTTTTTTTTTTTTGGTTGTTCCACAACACATAAATGCCACGGCTGGCAGAATGGTTATGTATGTCTCCAGACACTGATAATTAGTGGAATAACTATCCTGCAGAATTCATCACATGGTTGAGCTATAGAAAGAAAAAATTGGTTAGGAAAGAAATCCAGACAACTTCTGCCCCCATCGTTATCGTCATCATCATCATCACCATACTCATAATCATTATCATGGAGTCAGGGGATTAAAAGACCTGGAGAAGACATCTTTTCTTATTCTTCAGAACCAGGAAAGCCTGTAACTAGTAAGATTCATCAGTAATTATGATAATTTTTTGTAATCTTGATTTAGAAACCTGACATTATTTGAATCCTATCAGAATTACTGAGTAGTCATAAGATATAGAATTCTTCCCTTAGTGCTTTAAGTTAAAATGACAGTGGAATGACTTATTGAATTAACCATTGTCTGTCCCTCAGGTTCAGTGAGTTCAAATTCCACTTCTTGGAGGGGCAACTTTAATCCTTTAATCATTATTCATTCTTTTTGAGTAAAGATATTTGGAAAGGATTTGTAAAAGTTCTTTGGAAGAAGAAGAGGAAGAGTTCGAAAAATATAATAATGTTGTTTCTTTCTGGGAAAGCCCTTCACTATTTTTTACCTTAACAGTAAGACCTTGAAGCCTTTTTCAGAGTAACTCCAAACCACATCATTCATTTAACAAACATTTATTACATTTCTACCACAGGTTTGCTAGACTCTATAGAAAAAATTAATTTCACTTTGTCTCTCCTTATGGAGCTCATAGTCTAGTTGGAGAGATAAGACACATAAACTGACAAATTCAATGTATATTAGGAGATTTTAAGTGTACACAAGGAATATAAGATATTATAAAAGTGATGTTCAAGTTTTTTTTTAATGTGAACAAAGATCACATTTTGTGTAACATGCATTTTTAATAATCACTATTATTACTTGATGCAAATCTGTTGTCTGACTGCATTCAGTTGCACGACAGTAGCAACTGGCAAATAGTTAGGTCCTATTTGCTAAAAAGGGAAATAATTTCCTTGAAATCTCAAACAGTTTATGCTCTAAAATCAGGCTTCTCCCATGTGACCCATGGCCAGAACATTGCATTCCTAAAGAACATTAGATGGAATGAAGGAGAAATCATTTTCACTTGTGGAGAATAGGGAAGAACTGATAATTGGGCTAATTCTTGGTGGAAGGATAGAATATCAACAAACAGAGGTAAGTAGGAGAGGGCTTTTCAAGTACAGGGAACAGTGTGACTAAAAGTATAGAAATGAAAATGCTTAACTAAAACCAATCTAGTTTAGCTGTCCCTGAAGCAGAGAAATACTAAGACATAAAGCCACCAAACAGTTTGGAATCAGATTGTTCGAAGCCTTAAATAGATTGAGGGTCTTAGTTTAGAATTAGATTGTGCAAGACCTTAAATAGATGGAGGGTCTCTGTTTGGAATCAGATTGTACAAGGCCTTAAGTAGATTGAGGGTCCCCGTTTGCAATAAGATTGTGCAAGGTCTTAAGTGAATTGAGGGTTCCAGTTTGGAATCAGATTGTACAAGATAGAGAGCCCCTCTTCATTTCCACCTCTTAGAATCCCTAAAGTTTCCTTCAAAGTTCAGCTCATTTAAGTGTTTAAAGGATATAAACAGACAGTTTTCAGAAGAAGAAATAAAGAAATCATGAAAAAATACTGAAAATCATTATTGATTAGAGAAATACAAATTAAAACAGCTTTGAGGTCTTACCGTATGCCTATCTAATGTGACAGAAAAGGAAAATGACAGATATTAGAGGACATATGGGGGAAAATGGGGAAACTAATGCACTATTGCTGGAGTTGTGAACTGATCCAATCTTTCTGGAGAATAATTTGGATCTATGCCCAAAGGGTTATACAACTGTGCATACTCCTGGACCTGGAAATATATCTACTATACCCTAATTCTCACTTGTGACTCTAAGAAAATGTAGCATATCCAGCAGACACAGGTCATCCCTTCCATCCTAGGCCACAGCCGGCCAACTTGACTTTGTCTTGCCGCTGAACTTTGGTGACTGGACGAGAGAATGAGGCAGATGATTTTGTGCTCTCAATTAGATCAAATCCAAGTGTGAGTCAAGACATTACCTGTCACTTGTAATGTTCTGGTTGGTTTTCTGGAGGTCTTTGGACCAGCCTTCATTTCAGCAGAATAATCACCATGAGAATAGCCAGGGATAAAGTCCAAATTCTTAATTATCTCCTTCAAAGTCTGTCTCCTTCACTTGGGGCCTGGCTAGCTTTCTGGAGGTCCTTTAGATGGGACTTGATTTCAGTGAAGAATTGAAGGAGAGCCACCAGGAGCCTGATCAAAGATGGAATGTCTCTCTGAGTCCGAGGCTTTATGCTCCAACCTTCAGCCACCACAAAAGTGGGAGATGGGATGAATCTCTGGCTGAGTTTGTCCTAGCTTATATATTCTATTATAATCAAATCATCGTAAGTGTGAATCTTGTAGAATAGGTGTCAATCTTATAGAACTATATTAAGTACTAAGTACATGTACTGAACTAGAGAACTATTAATCATCAAGCTAAACTAGATAACCATTGTCTTACCAATTCCACTGACTTAACACCTTGTAAAAATCCTTGTTTCAGAGTTCTGGACCATTACATCTCCTGCTTTCTTTTGTTTTAGAATATAGGTGGTCATGCCCTCCCTGACTTCTCAGGGAGATGAGAACTCCCACAAGGAGGTGATCATACCTTCCTTGACGTCTCAGAAAAGGAGGTAAAAACACTAAAAAAAGAAGGTGATCACACCCTCCTTGACATCTCAGGAAGGGAGAGGAAAACTCCAAAGGGAAATGGGGAGTCAAACCAGATTAGTGGGTTTCTGAAGGATCTCACTTCAAACAAGTATACATAAATCCATCAACATGGAAAGTATTTAACAGGCACATACTAACACAGGCTAGTAGTGATGTAACAAACAACATGAATTAACATGAGGAATTATACTGCCAATAAATCTTAGAAATAGTCCAAAACCAATCTATTGTCCATTACTTCATATGTCAGGGAATCCAATGATTCCTGCAGATTTTGAAGTCCTGCAACAGTCTCAATATTAGCCATGCTCTTTCAGTATCAGTTGTTTCTTAGGTCTTCTCCTTTGTTTTGAGGTTTTTTTCTCTTTTTCTTTCTCTCTCTGATGGACAAGGCAAATATGGCTTGTGGGTACCCATCTGATTCCTTCTCCATCTGTAGAGATGCAATCAAACCCTCTCCCCCAAGCAGTTAACCTATCTGGTCCCTTCCATTCACCACTTTCTGGATCCCTTCACATCACCTGGTGATTATATTGGACCTGCTTGCACTCGACACTGTCCTTCTGTTGGGTGAAAAAGCCTGTATTCTCTCCAATTGTAATTCCTTTTTCCTATCTGATTGCTTTTTGGCTGATTGATCATATCAGGATATTGAAGTTCTAAGATTCTTTGGGTATAACCTCCACTGCCATCATGCCCCACCTGTTTTTTGCTTGAGGTCTTGGAGCTGGGCCTCACCTCTCATTTCCCTGGGTCAATCTACATTCTGAGGCCCAATGGAAGCCCTTGTTGCATTTTGGACATGGGGTTTGGGGTTTTATTATCTCACCTTGGCCTCTCACCCTATCTCTGTGACAACATTGAGCTTTCAGATGCCCTACTTTACCAAAATGAAAGCACCTACAAGTCTCTCTGGAAGTCCCTTGCCAAGATAGACCCTGTCTTCCCATGTTCTGCATCATAGCCTTAGTATAAAAGGCATTTGAGCCCACTGTGGCACAGCATCTTATGATCTTCTCTAAAGGAGAATCTTTGTGTAGTCCCCATATAATTCTTCTACAAACTCATTAGCATTTTCTCTAGCGAGTTGTCTTATCATAATTTCTGTTGCTGCATTTTCACCAATAATTCATATGACAGCTGTCTGCAAATGTCCTACAAAATCAGCAAAAGGTTCATTTGGCTCTTGCTCTATTTTCATGAAGTCTTCCCTTCTATATTGCCTTCCTGGGAGAGTACCCCATGCTTTGATAGCAGCAGCAGCAGCAGCAATTTGCTCATATGCTGTCAAAGAGTAACTAATCTGTGCTAAAGCATCTGCATACTGACCTTTACCTGCTAGTTGGTCAAAGGTGATTTGCATATTAACTCCAGATTGCTTATTTTGTTAGGTTTGTATCCGTCCATATAGTTCACTATACTCCAAAAGCCACATCAAAATTTTGTCTGGGTTCTAAACATGTCCTTGCAATAGATTTCCAATCACTAGGGGTTAAAATTTCATAAACAATTCTCTAATACCATCTTAACATAAGATGATGTAGCCCCATAAAGAGTGCACTCCTTTTTCAAATTTTTGATAATTTCCAGATCAAAAAGAGTGTATCTTCTCCTTTGTTGACCTGAAGAGTCAAATTCTAGAATAACAGGGTATATTTTTATTTTTAAATCAGATATATCCTGTCCTTTTAACTAGTGCCTTTTGTAATCTTGTCATAAGGGATGGACAAAGCTCCTGCATGGATGGTGCTGAAGGTGTTACTGTCCCTCTCCCCCTCCTCCTTCTCCTTCCACCCATGAAGAATTAATTGAGGGGGGTAGGTCAGGGGAATGGGGAATGCCCTAATGGCTCCTGCTGTGAAGTACCACATTCCTTAATTTCACCAGCATTATACTTAACTCCTTTCTTGTCAAATTCTTCATGCTTTTCACGTAGTTTGTCGTATCCCCCTTCTGCTCTTTCTCCTTTTTCTTAATTCTAAAACTTATGTTATTCCTTAAAGCCAATTGTATTGTTATATGTATAGAATGTTTCTTTAGGAATTGAATTAGAATCATTGTCATTGTAATATTCAATTATTTGCTTTCCTACTAATTTCCACTTGTCTGGCTCTAATTCTTCTTCCTTAGAGAATGATGTGTATTTTAATGTTTCTAAAATTCCAATGATCTGCTCCCATGTTACAATCAAACCTTAGTTTTTTATTAGTCTAACTATGCTTTCTACACACTTTCTTTGTGGTGGAGAAGGCTGTTTTCTAAACATTTGTCCCATTTTTTAGTTTAACCCTTTATAAAGTTTCCTTCTTGTTTATTTTTGTACTTACCCTAATTTCTGGGTCACAGAGACTTTTCCATTCAGGATCAAAGACTTTTTCACTGAACTTAGAATCATGTCAGTCTGGACTGCTGAGTGTAAATCCTTAGGCCCATGTTGGGTGCCAATATATAATGTTCTGGTTGGTTTTCTGGAGATCTTTAGACCAGTCTTCATATCAGCAGAGTAATTACTAACGATAATAGCCAGGGATAAAGTCCAAATTCTTTATTATCTCCTTTCTGTCTCCTTCACTTGGGACCTGGCTAGCTTCCTGGAGGTCCTTCAAATGGGACTTGGTTTCAGTGGAGAAATGAAGGAGAGCCACCAGGAGCCTGATCAAAGATGGAATGTCTCTCTGAGTCCAAGTCTTTCTGCTCCAGCCTCAAGCCACCACAAAGGTGGGAAATGGAATGAATGTCTGGCTGAGTTTGTCCTAGCTTATATATTCTATTATAATTACATAATCGTAGGTGTGAATCTTGTAGAATAGGTGTCAATCTTATAGAACTATATTAAGTACTAAGTACATGTACTGAACTAGAGAACTATTCATCACCATGCTAAACTAGATAACCATTGTATTATCAATTCCACTGACTTAATACCTTGTAAGAATCCTTGTTTCAGAGTTCTGGCCCATTAAAGTCACCTACTATTTTAGTCTAACATCATGACATGGCTCCTCTAAAAACAAAGGATGAACAACTATGATTAGGTCTGTATCCCAAAGAGATAAAGAAAAAAAGAAAGAAAGAAAGAAAGAAAAGAAAGAAAGAAAGAAAGAAAGAAAGAAAGAAAGAAAGAAAGAAAGAAAAAGAAAGAAAGACATTAAAAGAAAGAAAGAAAGAAAGAAAGAAAGAAAGAAAGAAAGAAAGACATTAAAAGAAAGAAAAAAGAAAGAAAGAAAGAAAAGGACCTATATGTACAAAAATATTTATAGCAGATTTTTTTTTTTTTTTGGTGATGGCAAAGAATTAGAAATTGAGGGTACAACTATCAATTGGGGAATGGCTAAACAGTTGTGGTCTATGACTGTGGTGAAATGCTATTCTGCCATATGAAATGATGAGCTGAAGTACCTTTATATTTGTAAATAGTCCATGCAAATAGATAATTTGTGAAAAACCCACATATAACTAAGTTTCAAATTCATATTTGAACACAAAATAACAAAAATGTGAATTTAAAACATTAATTGTAGTTTGAATTTATTTAACACTTTGAGGTTTGGAAAGTGCTGTACATGTTATTTCATTTGATAAGGAAAAAGATTTAAATTATCAGCTATGTTACCCTAATTAAAAGAGGACAAAAAGCTTAATAAGACTGCTTCTTCTGGAAATAAAAGAAAACAAAACAAATCGCCACCATGGGAATGACCTTTATTTATGAGGACAAAGTATATTTTGCTTTCAGTTTCTACCACTTTATATCCTGCTTTTTATGTGATTGATGGCTTTTTCACTTAGAACTAGTGAACCAATATAAGAACACCAAGTATTGTAGACAATTTATTTCTGTTTGGAGTTGCATCTTTTCCTCACCATGTGCACTGGAAAATTCTTCTTCTATGCCTTAGTCATCCTATCTGAACTGTGCAAAATTTTCCTCATTTGTCTTTTCATCAAGAACAGTATTATTAACCATGACTCTGTTCCTCGTTACAACTTTATTTTGGCCTCCCTTCTATTTTGAATGTACAAATACCCATTAGATAGTCATTTTCTCAATGTATTTCTATAGTTTGCTTGCAAGGATTTCATTTTAAAAATTTAGATTAACATTCATACGATGCTAGATAGTCTTTTTTTTTTAATAGCTTTTTATTTGGTAGTTATATGCATTGGTAATTTTATAGCATTGACAACTGCCAAACCTTTTGTTCCAATTTTTCCCCTCCTTCCCCCCACCCCCTTCCCCAGATGGCAGGTTGACCAATACATGTTAAATATGTTAAAGTATAAATTAAATACAAAATAAGTATACATGTCCAAACAGTTATTTTGCTGTACAAAAAGAATCAGACTCTGAAGTAGTGTACAATTAGCCTGTGAAGGAAATCAAAAATGTAGGTGGACAAAAATAGAGGCATTGGGAATTCTGTGTAATGGTTCTTAGTCATATCCCAGAATTCTTTCTCTGGGTGTAGCTAGTTCAATTCATTCCTGCTCCATTGGAACTGATTTAGTTCATCTCATTGCTGAAGACGGCCATATCCATCAGAATTGATCATCATATAGCATTGTTGTTGAAGTATATAATGATCTCCTGGTCCTGCTCATTTCACTCAGCATCAGTTCATGTAAGTCTGTCCAGGCCTTTCTGAAATCATTCTGTTGGTCATTTCTTACCAAATAATAATATTCCATAATATTCATATACCACAATTTATTTAGCCATTCTCCAATTGATGAGCATCCACTCAGTTTCCAGTTTCTGGCCACTATAAAGAGGGCTGCCACAAACGTTCTTGCACATACAGGTCACTTTCCCTTCTTTAGTATCTCTTTGGGATATAAGCCCAGTAGAAACACTGCTGGATCAAAGGGTATGCACAGTTTGATAACTTTTTGAGCATAGTTCCAAATGGTTCTCCAGAATGGCTGGATGTATTCACAATTCCACCAACAATGTATTAGTGTCCCTGTTTTCCCACATCCTCTTCAACATTCTGCATTATTTTTCCCCTGTCATTCTAGCCAATCTGACATATGTGGAGTGATATCTCAGAGTTGTCTTAATTTGATGCTAGATAGTCTTAATGACTCTTTTGAAACAGCAAAATCAATCATAATGATTTGGAAAATATTTTACCAAAAATTCATGAAATAGAAGGACCATTACCCTAAGTAAAAGGTATGATTGTTAAGAAGGAAGAATATCTATAAACATTCTTAGGGAACATGATAAAAATGGTCCAAAATTTTCAGACATTTTTGTGACAAGTAGACATTGCATCAATGAATAGTTGTAAAGGTTGATTGCAGATATGCACTATTGGATTTGTCAAATGTAATCATAAGTAGTTTATTTCCAGATAGAACCTATGAAACCTATGATGCTAAGTGTCAGTTTGGGGGCTCCTTAGTGGAAAATATTTCTGAGATTCTGGATAGAACCTCAATAAAAGAAGTGTGATACTCCCAGAGATGTGATCATTTTTTACTAGCACTTTTGAAATAAGTATTGATATTTATTTATCTAAGAGTACTAATTAGACTATTGAAATGTTTGTTTAATTTTCTTTGTAAATTATTTATTATAAGACTTTTCTTATCTTCATTCTACCATACTGTAATATCTAGTTTCAGTTAAAAGGCTTGTTAGTATGATTTATTATGTCAGTAAATTAAATTTTTATATTGTGGGTTTCCTTTAATTCAGGGTGGGGAAGCTACTACATTTTGCCCATCATTTGATGTCATCTGGAAAGTATAGATATTTGAGTTATGGTCCAAAAAAATATTCTCATCACATTATGATTATGCCAATAAGAATAAAGCCTTTGGAGGTTTGATAAAGCAGTTGTAGACCTGTGAACAGTTGTTAAGCCATTTATTCCTGAAGGGTTTTTTCATTGGATGGTTTCTGGTTTGTATTACTTATATATTATTCCCATTAGAATCTAAGTTTGCCAAAAAGCATTGTTTTGGTTAGAAATAAATGTTGGTTTCAATATAATACAAATAATAATAAATGAAATTTATATAACATTAAAGTTTGCAAAACACTTATAATTCATTACCTTATCATTTCTTAGTTTTCAAGCAGTACAAATCTCATACCAGTGTCAATTAGACAAGTTCTGAATGAAAAAAAAAATTCACTATAAAGATATAGGATAGTAGATCAAAATCAGATGAGAAAAGTATAAAGTAAATTTCATCTCTATTTTCTTATCTGCTCCTGGATGCCATCTTTAATTAATTAATTAAATATTTAATTAATAGAATATATATTTAATATATTAATTTAATATAGAATATATAATTAATAATTAAAAGGCTGTCAAAAATTGAATTTATATTCCAATACTTTTATTCAACCATAAAAAATAATTATTTTATCCATCTTCAAGTCATCCATAAGTCATTAAATATTAAAGAATAATTACAGGAGAATGGCTTGTACCAGGACCATTTCTGTCTGAATCCCATTGAAAAAAGATGAAAAAAGTAAGATGATAGTAATGTGTTGAAATTTCATCTCTCCCTTTCACTTACATTCCCTAAATCTGTTCTTTCTCCTCATAGTGATCACCAGTCCCTCTGATCTTCAGTTCTTCTCCATGTCATTATCTTTCCATTAATTACACTCTCCTCACTGCCATCTTGACTGCTTGATGAATCAGTTCAACTCTACTCTGTCTTTTCTTAAGACCCTTACTCCCTTATGGTAACACTAACCTTGCCCTACCAAACTTCAGTCTTTTGTTTCTTCTGCTGTCCTTTGTGATCATTCCAATTCATGTGATGCTTAATGAAGCTAGAGAAAATCATGAAACTGCCAAATTTATATTACATAATATCAACTGGGCCCCCACAGCAGCAAGGTAATTCTTTATTCTTCCCTAATGGGTTTACTATTCTACTCACCACAGCAACTTTTCCCAATCTTTTCATCCTTCCTCAAATATCCTATGTCTCTCCCTTCTCCCACCCCCTCAACTGGGAATCTTGGCTCATATTTCAATGAAAAAAATTGAGGTCATTTACTGAGCGTTCCCTTTTCTCCTTCTCCTTGTCTCATATCACTCTAATGCTTTCTGCAACTATAACCTTCATGAAAAAAGGTAGCCCTTATTTTTGTTAAGGCAAATACCTGTGATCCCATTCTATTTTGTCTTCTCCAGCAGGTTGACCTTTCTAATATTTCTTTCTCTCTCATTCTACAGTCTCTCACTGTTGACTGGCTGTTTCCCTACTACTTATAAACATGCCCACGTTTCCTCCATCCTCAAAAAAAACACTCACATGATTTGTTCATCTTCGCTACCTCTTATTCAGCATTTTTTAAATTAAACTTTTTATTTTCAAAATATATACATGGATAATTTTCAACATTCATCCTTATAAAACCTTGTTCTAATTTTTCCCTCTTTTTCCCCCTCCCCTGCCCTAATATACGTTAAAAATGTGCAATTCTTCTATCCAGATTTCCACAAATATCATGCTACACAAGAAAAATCAGATCAAAAAGGGGAAAAAATGAGAAAGAAAACAAAATGCAAGCAAACAACAAAAAGCTTACTCAATATTTTTTTCTCTATTTCATGGTTAACCTTCTTGAGAATGCTGTCTATAATAGGTACCTCTACTTTATTTTTCTGAACTTACTACAGTTTGGTTTTCAACCATATAATTTAACTGAAACTGGTCTTATTTTTTTCTCTTCACATCTTCCTTGACTCTTCTACAGACTTTGACATTGTTGATCACTCTCTTCTTGATTCTCTCTTCTCTCCAGGTTTTTTTGATCCAGTTCACTCCTCGTTTTTTTCCTATTTGACAATTCCATTTCAGTCTTTGCTATGTTTTCATCTACATCACACTGCTAAGTAGATCTTCTCTTATTCTCTACTCTTTTCACCTGGTGTTTTTCTTAGTTTCCACAGATTCAGTCATACTTTTTAATGCAGATTACTCTCTTGCCCAGCCTTAATTTTTCTTTTCACCCTAACTTGAGTCTTCAACTGGCTTTTAGGTGTCTTGAATTAGGTGTGTTGTAGATATCTTATACTTAGCATGTACACTGCTTAACTCATAATCTTTCCCTATAAATCCTTGCTTCTTTCTAACTTTCTTATTATTATTGAGGGTATTGTTATCATCCCAGTTACAAGTCTCATAAACTAGGTGTCAGCCTGGATTCCTCTGTCTCCGTCACTGTCTGTCTGTCTGTCTGTCTGTCTCTTTTTCTGTTTGTGTATGTCTTTTTGTCTCTTTCTCTGTGTCTACCTGTCTCTGTCTGTATCTCTTTCTCTCTCTCCATCCCTTTCCTTATTTCTACTTTCTGTCTTTAAGCCTCAGCTAAATTCTACAATAAACATTTAACAATTTCCTTAATGTTACTTCTTTTCTTCTGAGATTATTTCTAATGAATCCTGTCTATATATTGTTTGTTTTTAGTTCTTTGCATGTTGTTTCCTCCATTAGACTTTAATTTCCTTAAAAACAAGGACTATTTTTTCCCTTTCTTTGTAGCTTCATTTTTTAAGCATTGTGCCTTGCCCATAGTAGATACTAAATAAATGCTTGGTGAATTGACTTTAATAATATTTCAACTACAAAAAAAAAAGTTAATTTAAAGTGCCAATGTTACTAAATAATTACCAGCATAGAAGTGACTTTGGGTTCTAGAAAGCTGTATCAGCAGAACTCCTGGGCCATCAGGTTTTCTCTCAGATGGAAAGGCTTTGCTTATGGGATTGCTGATAAGAGTATGTTTCTGTGGTCTGAAGACATACTATCTCTGGAGAAGCTCATGCTCTCTCCTGTCTCTCTTGGTTCTCTTCCTCAGCCCTTTCTGTGTCTTTGTGTCTTGATCTGACTTTATTTCTTGTTCTTTTCATTCTCTTCTCTCTTTTAGCTGCCACTTTTTCTGTCCAATACAACAATCTTCTTTATACCATTTCCAACAGGGGATCATCTAGTCAAAAGACTAGATTTGTTCTTTGGGCTTTACTATTTTTAATTGAGAAGGAGACTTACTCCATTGGAAGGAGAATACTCCATTTTGCTGCTCTGCTCTGATTGATAGTAAGTTTAGTAATTGTTTTGAAATGGAAACTGTCTTCCAAAAAGCCACTCATTCATTAGTCCTTGCTTTGCTCTCTGGGCCCAAACAGAATAAATCTAATGCTTCTTCCACTTGACAGTTATTGTTTAATGCTCATATAAATATGCTGGGGAGAGAGGAATGCTTTTTCCCCAGTTTTTTTCCCCTCAGCCTATGTCCCTCACCACCAGGGAGAATTCTGCTGCTAGGGTCTTATCCCATCCTGCTTCAATTCTTCTCTTTTCCCTTAAGGTAACAGTGACCTCTGTGCCCTTCTCCAAATAAAACTAGTAAACCTCACAGAACAAATCAGAAAAACTAAAAAAAAAAAAAAAAAAAAAAAGAAGAAGAAGAAGTAACAGGAAAATTATTAGTTGGGGCAATTTTTATACCTTTCAAGAATGTAGAAAATGAATTAAAAACGAAAAGTAAGTCTCAATGAAAGAAATTCTATTTTTGAACTTTGGAAATACATTGTATGTTAAGTTGAATTTTAATTTTTGAGAGTTATGTTTTTTCCTTGCCACACTAAAAACTCTGTGAGAATATTGACCTTGACCTTGTTTTATCTTAATTTTGAATTTTCTTTAACATCTTAAACAATGAATTGAACATAAAAAGCACTACTAATTTAACTGAACTAAATTTGAATTGATAGTTACATTTGAGGTATACCTTGATGCACAAAGAGGTCTTTACATACTTTATTTCCATATCTTTCCCTATATTGGGGAAGTTAGATAGCCAAAGATTAGTTAGGAATGTGGGTGAAATATCCAACACCTTGCCTTGGACAATGAAGCTTCTGTTTGTCTGAGTGTGAGCCTGAGGTAAAAGCTGATTGAGTGGGTTCCAAACTGATTGAAACTAAGCCTAGATTGTAGAATAGGTGAATAACCTAGGATTGAAGACACCATTCTAGGGTAAGTAAATAAAACCCAGACCAAGATCATGAAAGTTAAACTGTTTGTCATGGGGAACGTTAATTAAAAATTAGGCATCACTCAAATTGATACAAGATAGTATTCTTTCAATATTCAAATACATAAATGATCTGTATTTTCTTTAGTATAGGAAACTCCCATTATGGGAACTTCATCCACCAATGCTAGTCTCATTTTATTGACATTAAAAAAGTCTTAGTTTCTTGAGACTTATAAAGGTTAAATGACTTGTCCATAGTCACTCAGCTAGTATGTATTAGAGGTATGATTACACTACAATATCATAAGCATTTATTGTGCACCTACTATGTCCAAAACACTTTGCATCTTTGCACTCAAGAACTGAAGTAAGCTAGGAATTCTAAGTGACAGAGATGAGGAAAAAAAATACTTTCTAGGCATGGAATAGCTTTGCAAAGGCACAAAGATTCCGGGAGATGGATTGTTGAATTGAGTAGACCACTTATCTAGAAAAAGACATTGGAGCAAGATTATAAAGAGCTTTAATTGCCAAGGCGTGGATTTTATATTTCATCCAAAAGGCAAAAGACACTTAGTGAAGTTTTTTGAGTGGGAGAATGACATGGTCAAAATTGTGTTTTAGGAATATATTTTAAGTAAATATGTAGATGGTAATTAATGAAAAGAAAGAATGAAATCCAGGACTCCTATTATGAGGCTGTAATAGAGCTGAAAAGAGCCTAAACCAGTTTGTAAATAAAGAGGATTTGGATATGAAAAGATGTTTTGAAGATAGAATTAATAAGACTTCGTGACACCAAGTCCAATATTCTATCTATTGTGTCATGCTACATCTCTAATACATCTTTTACTTTTTACTTTTGAGGTGAAAGTTATGTGATTTTTCCTCATCTTCCTTGGTTGTCAGGGAGCTAAGAATTCAATAATCAGTGATCAGTTATTTGCTTATGATATAATATTTCTGAATGTGTTTATCCTTTTTCCTTGTAAGGTCCTTTAAGACTGAAGTGTAGTAGAGAAAAGAAAAAATTGGGCACTGTTATAGAGATTCAGTATAACAGATTTCTGAACTTCGGAAGCCAATATTGCCCAAGATCTAAGAAAGTCAAGGACAATTCATTGTATTGATCCAGTATTAAAGATCATCAAGAGTGAAAGGGAAAGCAAAGTTACCTCACTGCTTATCCATTCCTTCTCCCCTTATACCTCCCCACCTTGGATAATGAAGGTTACAAGTAGAAGACACTAGGAATATGTATGTGCTTGCTAAGGTGAGCTTCAATCCCTGGTGACTTTCTTCTTCTGCTGTATTGAGTGCCAAAGAACACTGATCATTTGGATGTGGCTGTTTCTTTTCTTTTCTTTTTTAAATTTAATAGCTTTTTATTTATAAGATATATGTGTGGGTAGTTTTTACAGTATTGACAACTGCCAACCTTTTGTTCCAAATTTTCCCCTCCTTTCCTCCCACCCCCTCCCTTAGATGGCAGGATGACCAATACATGTTAAATATATTAAAGTATAAATTAAATACAAAATAAGTATACATGTCCAATCCGTTGTTTTGCTGTACAAAAAGAATTGAACTCTGAAGTAGTGTACAATTAGCCTGTGAAGGAAATCAAAAATGCAGGTGGACAAAAATAGAGGGATTGGGAATTCAATGTAATGGTTCTTACTCATCTCCCAGAGTTCTTTCGCTGGGTGTAACTGGTTCAGTTCATTACTGCGCTATTAGAACTGGTTTGGTTCATCTCATTGCTGAAGATGGCCAGGTCCATCAGAATTGATCATCATATAGTATTGTTGTTGAAATATATAATGTTGTCCTGGCCCTGCTCATTTCACTCAGCTTCAGTTCGTGTAAGTCTGTCCAGGCCTTTCTGAAATCCTCCTGTTGGTCATTTCTTACCAATAATAATATTCCATAATATTCATATACCACAATTTATTCAGCCATTCTCCAATTCATGGGCATCTACTCAATTTCCAGTTTCTGGCCACTACAAAGAGGGCTGGGATGTGGCTCTTTTCAACAATGAGGTGATTCAGGCCATTTCCAATAGATCTGTGGAGGAGAGAGCCATCTATACCCAGAGAGAGAACTGTGGAAACTTAGGGTGGATCACAATATAGTATTTCCACTCTTTTTTGTTATGGTTTGCTTGAATTTTATTTTTTCTTAATTTTTTTTTTTTTTTTACTTTTTGAGCTGATTTTTCTTATGCAGTAAGATAATTGTAATAAATATATAATTGTATAAATATATTGGATTTTACATATATTTAAATTTTCAGAAATTAGTTAATTTTTTATTTAAGCTTTTTATTTTTGAAAACATATCATGGATAATTCTTCAACATTAACCCTTGCAAAACCTTGTGTTCCAATTTCCCCCACCCCTTCCTTCACTCCTCCCCTAGATGGCAAGTAGTCCAATTTATTTACATATATTTTTACCATGTTTAGCATATATTGGATTATATGCCATCTAGGAGAGGGGTGGGGGAAAGGGGGAGAAAATGGGAACACAAGATTTTTAAAGGGTCAATGCTGAAAAATTATCCTTGCATATGTTTTGAAAATTAAAAAAAAACCTTCAATTAAAAAAAAAAAAAACTAATCATTAATCATAAGAAATGGAAGTTTCCAAGCTTGGCAGTAACTTTTGGGTTGTAGGTCAAGAGTTCCAAAATTCTGGAGTCAGATGCCAGCCAATCAGAAAGAAAAGCTTTCTTGGAGAAGATTCTTTGCTGGATTGGTTTGTAAACTGATTGACTAAAGAAAACCTAAGTCTGGGACAGCTAGGTGGTGCAATGGATAGAGCACTAGCCCTGAATTGAAGAGGACCTGAGTTCAAATCTTAGCTCAGACAGTCAACAGTTCCTAGCCCAAGTGACTTTGGGCAAGTCACTTAATCCCAAATGCCTCAGCAAAAAAGAAGGAAAGAAAAAAAAAAAGCAAGACCACGACTTGTCCTTGTTGGCCAGGAGAACTGGATCTCATAAGTTCAGATAGAACAGGTCAGAGTTGAAAGTGAAGTATCTGACCACCAGTATCACAAAGAGCTTTTATCTTTTTAAGAAGTATAAATAGGCTATTTAAGATATTTTATTTTTTTCTTTATTCATTTTTATACATCTTAGTATTCTTTTGTGTCTCAGGCATTTTCTAAGGAAAATTAAAACCACTATCTCATATTTGGGAAAAAAAAGTTAGTGAAGGTTAAAAATGTTTAAAGAAAAAAACCCTGAGATCAAGAATAAAGATACCCTGGCTTGGTTCTAAGTAATATTTGTTATCTTCTGAAAGCTGACAAATCTCAAACACACCCAAGTCTTAGGCCTGGATCCTGGTTTATTGGGAGAGCTCAAGTCCACCACCAGAACTGTCACCATGCTCACCTTTATTCTAACATTCCTGTCACACATGCAGCCAAACTTGGCCATTAGAGTGGCAGTGAAGGACATTGAACTTAAAGTCAGAAGATCTGGATTCTAGTCCTGATTCTGATATCAACTTTCTGAGTGAACTGGGGCTAGTTACTTTAGTTTATGTATCACTGATATGAAGTGAGTCTGTGAGGCAAACCAAGTTCAAATTTTAGCTTCAACATTTACTAGCTTTGTAACTGGTGGCAAATTTCTTAATTTCTATGGACCTCAGTTTCTTCATCTTTAACATGATAATAATAATACTTAACTACGTACTTAGTAGTGTTGTTGTGAGAATGAAACGTAAATATTTTTTAAAGACTTTGAAGCCATAAAGTGTTATACACTTAGGAAGAACTGCAATTTTAGTGACTTGTAGGAAGTAGACCAAAGGTTGCTAGCTTCACCAGCCCCACAGGACCCTTTTTTAGCTTTTCTTTAATGTTGATTTAAAATGACAAACAGGAACTTATGGGGAGTGAAAGGAATTTTTGTTTTTCAACCACCACTCCATTTGATGATTTTGCAATTTTGCCAAGTGGAGTCCTTGGGATGATATGTAAGAATGTACCCTTTTAACCTCAGGGTTTGATTGGAGTTAAAAGGAATTTTTGTTTAACTCAGATAAGAGTTTAGAGTGAGAGATCCTGAGAAAAGGAGTTCAGAAAGACAGACTTTAAAATATTTAAAAGCTTTTCTAGATAGCTGCCTGGATACAACTGACTAGAGTCTACATCATAAAAGAATGAAAGACAACATTATAGCTATAGCTAATGGCTGGCCAACCACATCGCCAACATAGAAAAGGATATAATGTAACCAGAAATCTTTGTATAATAGCAGAGGGCAGAAATTCAGCTGAGTAGTCTTATTACAAATTACAATCCCAGAAAAATCTTAGCATTACTTCAGCAGATACCTTGTAGAGATCAGTATGATGGCAATATTTGAGAATATTGGTTACTGTGTAATATCATAAGTGTGCGATTTTCTAACTATTCATATATCAGATAATTCTTGCTGGTGTTTTCATTTTTGTCAGGGAAAGGAGTGCCTATGTGAAATTATGGATGTTTTCTGTAAGAAGTGCAAGTTATTCTTCTGAGAATATGTTGTTGCAAAATGGCAATAATCTGGCCCCCTGGGCATAGGGAACAGCATGTATTAGAGAAAAATCTGGTTCATTAAGTACCCATAGTATGTCCTATTCCTTCCAGAAACTTGCATGACAATAATGCTATAATTATAATAACTTGGTTCTACTGAAAATTTCACATTCCACAATGTATTGTCTTATTGTAAATTAATAAACTTAAATGCATTATAAAATCAAAGTATAGATTAAGGAAATGGAGCACATCTACTGTAAATTTATATAAGGTATAGATTCAGAATCTGAATGAAATTAGGCATGGGAAGATTAAGCTGAAAGAATACAAGATTTAGCATAAAAATAAAGAATAATATTAATAATATGCTTCATTGAGCTATTGGACCCTCTCTCGTGTGAGATAAATAATTACCAGAATTACCAGAACAGACCTGTGACTTGCTTGGAGGATAACCAACATAAGGTCAAGGGAGTGATTTCAACTCTTGAACTTGTCATCAGTAACTCAGACAAAGCCTTAACTCTGGCTGATCATGGCAAAAGTGTATGCCATTGGTCAAAAGATGATTATTAGGCTATAAACTGTAAAGGAATCAGTGAAAATCTTTACTGTACTAGTCACAAGTGTCAAAGTGGAGCAGCATGGAAGAGCTGAAAGGGACTTAGAGTTAAAACACCTGCGTCTGAATCCTAGTTCTTTTTTTTTTTTTTAATTCATCTCTTGAATCTCAGTTCTCTCCTCTGAAAAAAATTATTTCTGGGATTATTCATCTTTTTTTTTTTTGTATGTGAAATGGGCCCAATCTATGAACTCTTCAGAATAATTTATATATATATATATATATATATATATATATATATATATATATATATATAATATATATATATATATAATATTAAAGCTTTTTATTCACAAAACATATGCATGGGTAATTTTTCCAACACTGACCCCTGTATAACCCCCTGCTGCAAATTTTCCCCTTCTTCCCTCCTCCCCTCTCCCCCACCCAGCAGGCAGTCCAATACATGCCAAATGTGCTGAAATATATGCTAGAGCCAATATGTGTATACATATTGCACAAGATCCACTCAGATCAAGAAGGAAGAAAAAGAAAAATTGGGAAAAAAGAAACAAAATGCAAGCAAATAACAGATAGAATGAGAATGCTATGTTGTGGTCTACCATGGTTCCCATGGTTTTCTCTCTGGGTGTAGATGACTTTCTTCAACACTGCACAAGTGGAACTGGTCCAAATCATCTCATTGTTGAAGAGAGCCACATCCTTCAGAATTGATCATCATATGATCTTGCTGTTTCGATGTATGATGATTTCCTGGTTCTGCTCATTTCATTTTACATCAGTTCATGTAAGTCTCTTCAAGCCTCTCTGAAATCATCCTGCTGGTCATTTCTTATAGAATAATAATATTCCATACCATTCATATACCATAATTTATTCAGCCATTCCCCAACTAATGGGCATCCACTCAGTTTCCAGTTTCTTGCCACTATGAAAAGGGCTTCCACAAACATTTCTGCACATGTGGGTCCCTTTCTCTCTTTTAAGATCTCTTTGGGATATAATCCCAATAGAAACATTGTTGGATCAAAGGGTATGCACAGTTTGATTACTTTTCGAGCATAGTTCCAAACTGCTCTCCAGAATGGTTGGATTTGTTCACAGTTCCACTAACAGTGTATCAGTGTTCCAGTTTTCCCACATCCCTTCCACAGAATAATTCTTTTAAAAAATCATAATTGAAAAAAATACAAAATTTCACAGGTTAGTAAAATTAAAGATGTATTTTTTTTTCTTGTTCAAATTCATGGATCTCTTTAAATATGCACATACCCTTTTTGAATGGATCCTAGGTTGAGAACCTTGATTTTAGATGAGCTCTGAGGTCTTTTCACATTTCTGTTGAATATACATTTTTGCTTCTTTTTGACATTTTAAAATAATAGTTAAAACTATTCTGGTCAACATGTTTCAGATATTTCATAAAAAAATGAATGGTCTGGGAGAGCTAGGTGGATATCCCTGAAGTTAGGAGGACCTGTGTTCAAATGTGACCTCAGACACTTTATGCTTCCTAGTTGTGTGGCCTGGGCAAGTCACTTAATCCCAATTGCCTTAGCAAAGCAAAACAAAACAAACAAAGAAACAAAAAAACCCAAATGATTTGATTAACTTCATAATGCTCAGCAGTACTTTGGTAGAGACTCTTTTCAGAGAAATAAGAATAGAACTATCAGGCCAAGCGAATATAATAAAGATGACAATACTCCCTAAATTAATCTATTTATTTAGTGCTATACCAATCAGATTTCCAAGAAAATATTTTAATGATCTAGAAAAAATAACAACAAAATTCATATGGAATAATAAAAAGTCGAGACTCTCAAGGGAAATAATGAAAAAAAAAATCAAATGAAGGTGGCCTAGCTGTACCTGATCTAAAATTATATTATAAAGCAGCAGTCACCAAAACCATTTGGTATTGGCTAAGAAATAGATTAGTTGATCAGTGGAAGAGGTTAGGTCCACAAGACAGAATAGTTAACTATAGCAATCTAGTGTTTGACAAACCCAAAGATCCTAACTTTTGGGATAAGAATTCATTATTTGATAAAAACTGCTGGGATAACTGGAAATTAGTATGGCAGAAATTAGGCATGGACCCACATTTAACACCATATACCAAGATAAGATCAAAATGGGTCCATGATTTAGGCATAAAGAACAAGATTATAAATAAATTAGAGGAACATAGGATAGTTTATCTCTCAGACTTATGGAGGAGCAAGAAATTTGTGACCAAAGATGAACTAGAGACCATTACTGCTCACAAAATAGAAAATTTTGATTATATCAAATTAAAAAGCCTTTGTACAAACAAAACTAATGCAAACAAAATTAGAAGGGAAGCAACAAACTGGGAAAACATCTTCACAGTTCTGATAAAGACCTCATTTCCAAAATATATAGAGAATTGACTCTAATTTATAAGAAATCAAGCCATTATCCAAATGATAAATAGTCAAAGGATATGAAAAGACAATTTTCAGAGGATGAAATTGAAACTATTACCACTCATATGAAAGAATGTTCCAGAGAAATGCAAATTAAGACAACTCTGAGATACCACTACACACCTGTCAGATTGGCTAAGATGATAGGAAAACATAATGATGAATGTTGGAGGGGATGCGGGAAAACTGGGACACTGACGCATTGTTGGTGGAGTTGTGAACGAATCCAATCATTCTGGATAGCAATCTGGAATTATGCCCAAAAAGTTATCAAACTGTGCATACAATACTTATCGCCCAAAGAAATACTAAAGAAGGGAAAGGGACCTGTATGTGCCAAAATGTTTGTGGCAGCCCTCTTTGTAGTGGCTAGAAACTGGAAATTGAATAGATGCCCATCAATTGGAGAATGGTTGGGTAAATTGTGGTATATGAATGTTATGGAATATTATTGTTCTGTAAGAAATGACCAGCAGGATGAATTCCAACTAGAGGGTTGGAAAGACTTACATGAACTGATGCTAAGTGAAATGAGCAGAACCAGGAGATCATTATACACTTCAACAACGATACTGTATGAAGATATATTCTGATGGAAGTAGATTTCTTTAACAAAGAGACCTAACTTAGTTTCAATTGATCAATGATGGACAGAAGCAGCTACACCCAAAGAAAGAACACTGGGAAATGAATGTAAACTATTTGCATTTTTGTTTTTCTTCCTGGGTTATTTTTACCTTCTGAATCCAAATCTCCCTGTGCAACAAGAGAACTGTTCGGTTCTATATATATATATATATATATATATATATATATATATATATATATATATATATATATATATATATATATAGTATCTAGGATATTGCAACATATTTAACATATATAGGATTGCTTGCCATCTAGGGGAGGGGGTGGAGGGAGGGAGGGGAAAAATCAGAACAGAAGTGAGTGCAAGGAATAATGTTGTAAAAAATTACCCTGGCATGGGTTCTGTCAATAAAAAGTTATTATATATATAAAAAAAAGAATAGAACTATCAGGTTTTGGAAAAACACAGTTAATGCACTAAGGAAATAAGGATTATCAGGAACTGACTAGAATCTAGCACTCTGATCCTTATTGTGGATCATTTTTTTTTTTGCATTAAAATAGAATTTTGAATAGGAGGTTGAATAGATTCTTTAAATCTTTGATCTGAAAAGACTCAAAATTGTCTCATTCAAACCACACTTGGAGACGTTGATGTATATACCTATATCCATATCTAGGATGGTACTGTTTTCTTTAAGTAGAATATCTTTTTTTTTTTTTACTTTTACTATATGAATCTTAGCCATTCTTCAAAGATCACACGATTCTCCATTTCTTTCTGAAGTTTTCTACAATTATTTTAGTTCATACTGACCTTTTTATTACCTGACCTTTTAAACTTCACATTACCTATACTTGAAAGAGTGACATTTTCTTACATTCTGTCACATTGTTCTTTTTTTTTTTTTAATGTATGTATTAGCTACTCAGCTAGACTGTAAGTAGTGACTATTAAGTCACATTATTTAGAACAGTATGGGGACCAGGATGGGCATTTTCCTAGATTTGAATTGTATTCAATTAGATTGGGTAACATGAGTTTAAATTTCAGTTCATTTCATTTCAATTAATGCACAGAGTGCTTACTATGCATAAGGATTAATATTGGGTGTTGATAGAGATATGAAGAACATTATGATTTGATCCTTGCCCTCCTAGAATTTGCAATCTGGTTTCAGGGGAGACAAAATATTGAGTCATTTTTTTCTTTCAATATTCATTTCAACACCATCTTTCTGGGTCCTCAGGCTTACAAACCTAGATGCCATTCTCCATTCCCCTATCTATGGACCCCCCTATCCAATCTATTGCCAAGTTCTGAAGATTTCACCTTTGAACATCTCTCAAATATGCCTTCCTCCCTCTTCTGACAATTTTACCATTCTGGTTTAGGCCCTCATCATCTCTCACTTGCATTATCATCATAACTTTTTGGTGAGTCAATCTGCCTCTTATCTCTCTCCAATCCAATCCATACTCTCTATTCAGGTACCTTAATTTAATAAACTCCAATGGCCTCCCTTCAGCTCCAGGATGAAATAAAGAACTCTTTGTTTGGCATTTGAAGCTCTTCAAAACCTAAACCCTTGGCATCCCCTTCCAGATGACATGATGGATAAAGAGCTGAGCTCTAAATTCAAATCCAACTTCAGATATTTACTAGCTTGGTGAAGCTTGGAAAGTCACTTAATCTTGGTTTGTTTCAGTTTCCTCAATGGTAAAGTAGGGATCTATCTTTGTTGTGAAGTCAAATGAGTCAATATTTGTGAAATGTTTAGCACAATACCTGGTACAGAGCGGTTTCAATATAAATGGTTATTTCCTCCTCCCTTCCCTTCTAGTCTCCTGATACCTTACTTCATTCCCCTTAGCCTAGTGACTTGGCTTCCTTGCTGTTTTTCACACAAGACAGTCTATCTTTCTAGGCATTTTCTCTGTTTGTCCTTCATTCCTGTAATGCTCATTGTCTTCATTCCTACTTCCAGGCCTCCTTTAAGTCTCAGAAGAAATCCCACTGTCTTTTAATTCTAGTACCTTCCATCTTGTAATAATTTCCCATTTATCCCATATACACCTTATTTGTACATATTGATTTCTTGGTTGTCTCCCTAATTAGATTACGATCTTCTTGAGCAGTGCTTAGACATGGTAGGTGGGCTCTTAAGAAATGTTATTGACTGACTGACTAAAATGTCACCTTTGACTCTGTAAAAGTTTTTTTTTTCTCTCTCTCATACACATACACTCCTAGTACTTTCACCTGATAATTATCTTGAATTTATTCTGTAAATATTTTGTCTGTATTTATACACATGCATATTATGTTCTTAATAGAATACAAATTCCTCAAGGGGAAGGACCAGCAGTGTCCCTTCCATAGGAGGTGATTAATACATGCTTGCTGACTGATTAATTGTAAATTAGGGAGGGCTCGCTTCTCACTAGATATATTAGGAAGGATGACAATTTCGTTATAGACAGCATAGGATTTATATCTGCTTAAAAAGCATTAATCCTGTCATATCATTTGACAGACTAGGAAACCAGCATCCATTGAGGTCATCACTTGCCCAAATTCCGATAAGGAAGGAAATAGCAGACTCAGGAACCAAACTCATATCTTTTGATTTCAGATGTCTTGCTTTTCCCAACACACTAGTGCTGGTTCAATCATCCAGTCCATGTTTCTGGGTGCTGGAGTACTCTAAATTATCAAACAACATTTACAGAGAACTATTGCGTATTATGCACTAGGGATACTAAGTTTTTTGATAGCCTTTAAGGAGTTCGCTGTTTATTTTGAGAGAGGGGCACTTTGGCAAAATGTCTCCCTAAATATGTAACTGTTCATGTGATAAATTTCTTCATCAATACAAAGCAACCCAACTCTAGGTGAGTAGGGGGTGCTTTGAAGATATTTGAGGAAAAACTTGGACTGAGATAGGTTGAGAAGAGGGGGATGGAATTCCAGGCAGAGGATGGGAGGAGAGAAATGGGGACATTTTAAACAAAAACACAAGTGTCAATGGTCTCATTATCTGGCATGAAGTATGGCTGAATTTGACGAATCTCTCTGCGTGCTACTTTGGTTTTATGTGCCTGCTGTCAGCCTCCCCCTTCCCAGAACATGATCCAAACCATAAAATTGACCTTTAGTGTTATAAGCCATTCACTGAACATCCTGCTCAGTTTTTCCATAAAAATCTTACTAAATCTGAGGACATCTTTGTTATCTTCTTCAGCATCTAGTATAGTATCTTTGTTAAATGGCATTGATTGATGGTATCATCATTTGATTCTTATAGAGAAGTAGTACTTCTCATAGAGCATTCTCTTAGTATTCTCATAGAAAAACAATACACAATTAGTTAACTGGAGGATTTAAAGAGAAGAAAAGACTACTATGTGACTGGTAAAATGTTAGACTAGTTACTATCCTAGTGCTTTTGGGTGCAAATATGAAGCGATGTTCAGACTCAGATAAGCCTCTGGGGCTTCTTTTTTGTGACATAATTCTGAAGGTTTTCTCTAATGCTCTAACTTGTAGCAGCTGGGGAAGCAGTTTTCTATACCTGTTTTTCTTCCCCTTAAACCTCTTATTCTCTGGCTATGTGTAGTATTTCTCTTACTTCTACCCAGTGAGAAAGGTTGGGTTTTTCCTATATGATTAAATCTATGATGATAATTCAAATACAACACAGGTTGCATTTCTAATATGACAATTGTTCTGAAATTTCACCATTCTACTCTAAGGCTGTGTCTGAGAACTTCAAAAAAGATGCTTGGGAAAGATCTTTTGATTGTTGTTGATTGAACACCAGAGTTTGATCTCCCAGCTTTGTAAGTTTGGAACAATGGTAGTCATCTTAGATTTGGTTGAACAGGCCCAAGAAAAAACTGACAACATTCAAACTGAGATAATCTGACCTTCTGTCCTCAAAAATATCTCTGACCAATTGCAGAATAGAAAAATAAGTTCTGCCTTTCTCTGGATCCTAGCATATAATTGCCAAGCCTCATCTGCCCACAACCTGGCAGACTCTAAATTTATGTCAGAGAGCTGCAAATCTCCTGACCACCATGTGTACCTAGTTATACCACTAGTGTTGACTTGTTTTCTAGCATAATATGGGAAGGGAGTTAGGGTATTGTAAGGCTCAGATGAGATAATAGATGTAAAAGTACTTTACAAACATTTAAGTGCTATGTAAGTGCCAAATATTAATTATTATTATTAGGCCTCATTCACCAGTCTTCCAGTCTGGTGATTTCATTCTCTGAGCCTTCTATTGCACTCCTGCTGAGCTCAAGCAAGGTTTATGGAGCGATTTATAGAGCAGGGTAAATGTATTGGTAAATGTTTAACAGCTAAGGTCTCTAGAAAAAATATAGATACTTTCAAGTTTAATCTGCATTATTAGCACTCTCAAGTTTAGAAATCAACAAAACAATAAAGCCCTGATTTATAACAATTACCAATTTCTGAGGTATAAATATTGCTAGAAAAATTTTTTTAAATTGTGTTTATTTTATTCTCAAATTATAAAATAAAACAAGTATTTCTATAACAGAATAAAAAAGGTAATTTTACATAAAATTGCAAATCTATTATGTACAACTTGCTATTCCTTTAAAATATATAATAAACTTATCATGTTACTTTCTTTTTCCTCCTCTTTTTCTTTCCCTTACCCTTGCAGTAAAGGGACAATGTGTGTGTATGTAAAATCATTCTATATGTACTTCTATTTATCAGTTTCTTTCTCTAGATGCAGATAATCTTTCTTCATATGTCCTTTGTAGTTAATTTAGATATTAATAATAATCTTAGTGACTTATTCACTCAAAGTTGTTCTTAAAACAATATTGTTGTTACTGTATACAATGTTCCCTTAGTTCTGCTGCTTTTATTCTTCAGTATTTTGTGTAAGTTTATCCATGTTTTTCTTTTTCCTTTTTAACAAGTTTTTTAATTTTAAAAATACATGCAAAGATAGTTTTCAACCTTGTGCTTAAAATTTTTTTTCTTCTCTCCCTCCACCACTCCCCTAGATAACAAGTAATCCAACATATATTAAACATGAACAATTCTTCTATACATATTTCCACATTTATCATGCTGCACAAGAAAAAATCAGATCAAAAAGAAAAAAAATGAGAAAGAAAAAAAAGCAAGAAACAACAACAAAAAAGATAAAAATACTATTTGTGATCCACATTCAATCCCTATAGTCCTCTTTCTGTTATACGTTTGTCAAATTTCATCGAGCTTATCATTTCTTATTGCACAGTAGCATTCTATCACAATCACATACCACAACTTGTTCAACCATTCCCCAGTCAACAGATACCCCCATCATTTCAGTTCTTTGCTACCACAAAGAGAGCTGTTATAAATATTGTAGAACATATAGGTTCTTTTCTTTTTTTTTTTTTCTAATCATATTGGGAAACAAAACTAATAGTAGTATTGCTGAGTCAAAGGGTAAAGGCCATTTAATAACTCCTTAAGCATAATTTCATATTGTTCTTCAAAGTAGTTGGATCAATTTGCAGTTCCATCAAGAGTGAATTAGTGTCCCAATTTTTCCACATCCCTTCAACTTTTTTTGCTTTCCTCTGCAATCACTTTAGCCAAACTGAATAAGTGTAAAATGATATTGCAAGGTTGTTTTAATTTGCATTTCTCTAATCAATAATGCTAAGGCACAAACATATCATTATAAATTGTTTTGATTTCTTCATTGGAAAATTTCGTTTATATCCTTTAAGCATTTGATTGGTGGTCTTGTTGGTTGTCTTTTGTTCCTGAAGAGGACCAAAATGACATCAATATGTTAGAGTTGATTAATAGTATGTCTATCAGACCAATATGAGCTCAGAATGCTCAGCCAGGTCAGACACAAATAGTCCCTATGAATATTTAGAGTGGCTTTTCTGATTTTGTGCATCTCCCATTTCTTCTGAGCTACTTTAATTTTTTTTTTTGCTCATGGAGTCCAATACCTTCTCTGATGAGGGCATGCCATGCTGAGGACTCTTGTGCCAGAGCCTCCCATTTCATATAATCAATTCTAAAGTTCTTAAGTTCTTAAAAGTTCTTAAAAGAAACCTTGTGTTTCTTTTTCTGACCAAATTGTGAGCATTTGCCCCATGTAAATTCTCCATAAAATAATCTTTTTGGCAAGTATACATTTGACATTTGAATAATGTGGCCAGAGCAATGGAGTTATGCTCTCTGCCAAAACTGGAATTTTTAGCATTTTATTTCTAGAGAGGACCTCAATGTCTAGTGTCTTATCCTGCTAATTAATCTTCAGAATCTTCCCAAGACAATTCAAATGGAAGCAATTAAGTTTTCTGGCATGGAGTTAGTATATTGTCCAGGTGTCACAAACATACAACAATGAGGTCAGCACAATGGCTCTGTAGACCTTCAGTCTGGTAGTCAGTGTAGTAGCTTTCCTCTCCCAGACTTTCCTTCAGAACCTCCCAAACATTGATTAGCTCTGGCAATGTGTGTGTCAATCTCATTTTCAATGTGGACATCCCTGGAAAGCATACTGCCAAAGTAAGAGAACTTATCCACAGCATTCAAAAATCACCATTTACTATAACTGTTGGTTTCACATATGGATGATGTGGTACTGGCTGATGGAGGACCTGTGTTTTCTTGGTGTTAATTTTTAGGTCCAAATTAGCACAAGCTGCAAAGAATCCATCCGTACTTTGTTGTATCAATTTTGGAGGCTGCATTGAGTGCACAATCATCTGCCAACAAAAGTTCATGCACCAATACTCCCTCCACTCTGATTTTGGCTTGTAGCCTTTTCAAGTTGAAAAATTTTACCATCATTGCAGTAGCTGACTTTGATTCCATGTTTGTCCTTATGGCTGAAAACATCATGCTATAAAGCATGGGAGCAAGCACACAGATTTGTTTCACTCCATTGGTGACTGGGAAAGCTTGAGAGCATTGCCTATTGTTCAGAACCTGGGCAAGCATGTCATCATGAAATTGAGGTCCTGTATTGAAGAACTTCTCTGGGCAACTGAATTTTGATGTAATTTTCCATAAGCCCTCATAACTTACAGTATCACAGACCTTTGTCAGATCTACAAATGCTATGTACAGACTTCTGGTCTGCTCCTAGCATTTTTCCTGAAGTTGTTGGGCAGTAAACACCATATCAACTGTTCCTCAGCCCCTTCAGAAGTTGCACTGCTCTAATGCAGATAAACTTTTTTTAGGTGTAGAGTCAACCTATTAAAGAAGATGCTGGCAAGAATCATGTCAGCAATAACTAAGAGAGAGACCTCTCTATGATTGTCACAAGATAATCTATTCCCTTTATCTTTATAAAGATGGATACAGAGACATCCTTGAACTTCTAGGGCATAACTTTCTCTTGCCATTAATCTGTAAAACTTCAATCAGCTTTTGTATGCTAATTGGATCCTCTCACCTTGTAAATATCAGCTAGAATAAAATCAGCACCCAGTGCTTTAACACACAAAAGTAGCCTAATGGCATCCAAAATCTCTTCTTTAGTTGAAACTTCAGTTAGTTTGATTTTGACTTGAGGTAAATAGTAACTTTAGCACTGATCAGTGATGGTCTCTTGAGGACAATAAGCATTCAATCCATCTCTTTAGGATTATGTTCTTATGTCTAATTAGTGTGGTACCATCAACACTGAGTAGTTGAGAGGCACCATAGATTTTTGGCCTATAAACAGCCTTCAGTGCATCATAAAAACTTTATGGATAGTCATTATCAGCATAAAACTGAATTTCATCTGCCTTCTTACTGAGCCAAGAATCCTGCATCTCTCTAAGTTTCCATTGTACTTTACTTTTGAGGGAATTAATGCTAACTTCTTAGAGATGGAGGAACTATCCTGCTGATACACCCTGTGGAGTTCTTATTATTCATTTGGCAGTTTCTGAATTTCCCCATCATTTTCATGAAACCAGTTTTGATGTTTGTGAGTGTTCTGACCAAGATGAGTAAATACAATGCTATACACCAAATCTCTGAAAGCTGCCCACTTATTTTCTGCTCCACTGTTGCCAACTATGTGCTGGCTCAACTTACCCTCCAAGTTAGCAAAACTATTCCTCTCAGTGAAGCTCTGTTATCTGTTGATTTTAATTCTTTTAGTAATTTTTTTGCCTTGGGGTTGCCATTTTGGTGAATGTGAGCATTCAGCTCGGAGAGGCTAAGTCTATGATCAGTCCAGCACTCTGTATACACATGGATGTGTATATCACTCTCATGTCCTGTCTGTCTCTTCTCCTTAATAAAGTGCTAGTTATGAGGTCATGAGATGCACAAGTCTTCAGTAGTAAGTGACCATTGTTGTTGCGTTTTTTAACTCCATTCCTCCCAAGGACTCCTTCACATGTCTGGTAACTTGAGCTTACCCAGAATTATAAGTTTGTCCTCTTTTGGCACATTGATAATAAGGATTTTTCTTTGACCTCATCAGGGTTCATCATGGTGGGAGCATAGGCATTGATGATGGTGGTATGATGTTTTTCACCAAGTGGCAATGACAGAGCCTGTCATTCATTCAGTCCTTTTGGAAGACATGTGAATTTTTTACTAGATTAGTTTTGATTGTAAAACCTATACCAGCATGGCACTCCTTTTCACTGTGGCCACTCCACAAAAACATGTATTCAGCTCCCACTTCAATAAGGAAGCTTTCATTTGTTAACCTTGTTTCACTCAGGGTTGCTATTTGAATGCAATACCTGTTGAGTTCTCTTGCAACAAGAACTGTTCTTTCAGGTTTACTGAATTTTGTGTTGTTTATAAGTGCATGCAGATTCCATGTACTGATGGTAAGTGGAATCAACTTTTAAGAAGTTTTTGTACATTTTTTAGTGTCTCAACCAGAAAGTGGAATCCTAACCTACTGTGGTAAACAGACTGTGGTAAATCAGACTGGAACAGACACTTTTTAGGGCACCTTTTCTAGCTCCTTCCTAATATCTGAAGTGAGATCTTTAACAGGCTGCTCAGGCACCCAGGGGCTACTGAATCCCACAGCTGCTTCTAGTGAGAAGATGACCCTATGTCCTGGACCACCTGTGTGCAGGGTTGTGACCACAGTGCCCAGTGTATCCACACCTGCCACTCTCTCACTTGCCCATCCCCATAAGACTTTGAGGGAAGAAATGGTAAAATTGTATATTTTTTTTATTCATGTATAAATTAGATTTAAGTGAGTCAGTATTGTACAAAGTGATCAGCCTCATTCTCTTTTCTAAAGCCAGAACTGTCCAGTGGCAGGAGTGTCAAGATGGTGGTGATTTGAGATGTAGTGGATGACCTTGGTGTCTTTGATGTCTAACCAAGCTCTACAACACCTGCTTCATGGCCATTGGAACAAACTGTTCTCATCCATCCATTCTACCAGGGGAAGTCTTTAAATGTTTGGGGTACCCCCCAACACTTATACATTACTAATTTCAATTTAAATTTTTAGGATTTCCTATTTAGTATTTAATTGGGGGTTTTTCATTTTTTAACTAGTTATTTAAATTGCATATTCAATTCATTGGCCTTTTTTTCTCTCTTTTACTGATATAATTATACACACACACACACATATGTATATGTATATATATATATTTCTCTGATTATTTATTCTTTTTCTAGCTTTTTTAGTTGCAATCCCAATTCATTTATCTTCTCTTTCTCTATTGTATGTAAGCATCTAGTGATATAAAACTTTCCCTAAGAACTGCTTTGGCTGCATCACATAAATTTAGAATGTTGTCTTATTATTGTCATTCTCTTAGATGAAATTATTGATTGTGTCTATGATTTGTGGTTTCACCCACTCATTCTTTAGGATTAGATTATTTAGTTTCCAGTTAATATTTGGTCTATTTTTTCTGGTCCTTTATTACAGATAATTTTTATGGCATCATGATCTGAAAAAGATGCATTTACTATTTCTGCCTTTCTTCATTTGATTTTGAGGTTTTTTTTTATCCCCTAATACATGGTCAATCCTTGTGTGAGTTCCATGTATCATCAAGAAAAAAGTGCATATTTCTGTCTCCATTTAATTTTTTTCCAAAGATCTATCATACTTGAATTTTCTAAAATTCTATTTACTTCCTTAATTTCTTTTTTCTTTATTTTGTGGTTTGATTTATCTAGTTCTGTTAGAGCAAGGTTGAGATCTCCCATTAGTACAGTTTTGCTATCTATTTCTTCTTGAAGATCTCTTAACTTCTCTAGGGATTTGGATGCTATACCACTTGGTGCATATATATTTAGTATAAAAATAATGATATTGTATCATTATCCATGGTATTCTTTAGCAAAATGTAATGTCCTTCCTTATCTCTTTTAATTAGTTATATTTTCTGCTTTTGCTTGATCTGAGATCAAGAATCACTATCCCTGCTTTTTTTAACTTCAGCTAAAGCATAATAGATTCTGCTCCAGCCTTTTACCTTTACACTGAATGTAACATTCTGCTTTTAATGTGTTTCTTGTAAAAAACATAATATAGGATTTTGGCTTTTAATCCAGTCTGTTATCTGCTTTCATTTTATGGGAGAGTTCATTCCATTCACATTCACAGTTAAAATTATTAACTCTGTATTTCCCTCCATCTTATTTTCCCCAAGTTATACTTTTCTCTTTCCTTTCACCCTTTTCCTTCTCCACAGTATTTTGCTTCTGACCACTACCTCCCTCAAACAACCCTCTCCTATTACAACCCCTCCCCCTTTCTTATTTTTTTCTCCTTCTATTTATGTTCTCCCTTCTATTATCTTCCTCTTTCCTTTTTCCTTTCTGTTCCTATTTCCTGATAGGATGAGACAAGTTTCTACATTAAGTTAATTATGTCTGATATTCTCTCTTTGAGCAAAATATGATGAGATTAATGTTCCCACAATGCTCCCCCCACCTTCTTTTCCTCAACAATAATAGGTTTTTTTTTGCCTCTTCATGTGATATAATTTATCCCATTTACCTCCCCTTCCCTCTTTTCCCAGTACAATTCCTTTCCCATTGTAGCTTCTTTTTTTTTGTATCATCAGAGTAAAATAAATTATACGTATACCCTCTAAGTATGTCCCTAACAAATATACAGTTCTCAATAGTTAAATATATCATCTTCCCATATAGTCATGTAAACATTTTAACCTTTAAAAACATAGTTTTTTTTCTTCATTTTTACACTTTTATGCTTCTCGAGTTCTGTATTTGAAGATCAAATTTTCTGTTCAGTTCTGATCTTTTCATCAAAAATGAATGAAGACTCCCCATTTCATTGAATGCCCATCTTTTCCCCTGAAAAATGATGCTTAATTTTGCTAGATAGTTGATTCTTGGCTTCAGTACAAGCTCTTCTGCCCTCTAGGATATCATATTCTAGACCTTTCAATCCTTTAAAGTGGAAGCTGCTAAGTCTTGTGGCTGATTGTGTATCCTGATTGTGGCTTGGTGATATTTGAATTATTTCTTTCTGGCTGCTTGCAGTATTTTCTCCTTGATCTGATAATACTATAATTTAGCTACAATATTCCTTGGAATTTTCATTTTGGGGTCTCCTTCAGAAGGTAATTAGTGAATATTTTCAATGTTTATTTTACACTCTGGTCATAGGACATCGGGGCAGTTTCCCTTGATTTCTCAAAGTATGTTGTCTAGCCTCTTTTTTTTTTTTATCATGTTTTTTTCTTGTTGCTTAGTCCTCATTTCTTTATAAGTTTAGAAAACTTTTTATACCTTTTTAGGCAGATGTTGTTTTTATTTTAACCCAGAACTGACAAGAATAAGTTTCTAACTCTACCAGTCCTTCACCCCATCTGCTTCCTCTATATCATTTCTTCCTTTTGCAGCTCATTTTATGATACAATTGTTCCTTTTTACCCAATTTTGTTTCTTAGAATTAACCCATCATATGCAAATTAGTCCCAACCCCCTCTTTTTTTTTTCAAACAATCCAAGTAATGTTGATGGTTTTAAGAATACTGATAAGATTTTCATATATAAGAAGTAAACAGTTTGACCTTAATGGATCCCTTATAATTAATTTTTAATATTTTCTATATATTTGTCTTGATGTTTTATATTGAACTTTAATTTGAGTTCTGGTCTTTTTGTCACAAGTACCTAAAAGCTTGTCAAATGTCCATTTGTTTTTTAAAATTCAGGTTTATATTTAACTTTGCTGACTAAATTATTTTTTATCACAATCTCAGCTTTTTTCCTCTTGAAAATATAATGTTCCAAGATCTATGAGCTTTTAGTGAAGAAGCTTATAGATCTTGTGAAATCCTGATTGTATCTCTATAGTATTTAATTTTTTTTCTTGTGACTTGCAATATTTTTTCCTTAAGCTGGGAGTTTTGAAACTTGACTATAATATTCATATAAGTTTTCCTCCTGGGATCTCTTTCAGGTAGTGAACAATAGATTTTTAAAAAATTTCTACTTTGCCCTCTTGTTCTAGAAATTCAAGACAATTTTACTTAACAATTTCTTGTAATATTGTATACAGAATTAGGAAGTTCAACAGTTCTTTTTGTTTTGTTTTGTTTTTTGTTTTATATAACTTTTTATTGATAGAACGCATGCCAGGGTAATTTTTTACAGCATTATCCCTTGCATTCACTTCTGTTCTGATTTTTCTCCTCCCTCTCTCTACCTCCTCCCCCAGATGGCAAGCAGTCCTTTACATGTTGAATAGGTTACAGTATATCCTAGATACAATATATGTGTGCAGAACCGAACAGTTTTCTTGTTGCACAGGGAGAATTGAATTCAGAAGGTATAAATAACCCGGGAAGAAAAACAAAAATGCAAGCAGTTTATATTCATTTCCCAGTATTCTTTCTTTGGGTGTAGCTGCTTCTGTCCATCTTTGATCAATTAAAGCTCTCTTTATTGAAGAGATCCACTTCCATCAGAATACATCCTCAAACAGTATCGTTATTGAGGTATATAATGATCTCCTGGTTCTGCTCGTTTCACTTAGCATCAGTTTATTTAAGTCTCGCCAGTCCTCTCTGTATTCATCCTGCTGGTCATTCCTTACAGAACAATATTCTATAACATTCATATACCATAATTTACTCAACCATTCTCCAATTGATGGGCATCCTTTCATTTTCTAGCTTCTAGCCACTACAAACAGGGCTGCCACAAACATTTTGGCACATACAGGTCCCTTTCCTTTCTTTAGTATTTCTTTGGGGTATAAACCCAGTAGAAACATTGCTGGATCAAAGGGTATGCACAGTTTGATAACTTTTTGAGTATAGTTACAAATTGCTCTCCAGAATGGCTGGATGTGTTCACAATTCTACCAATAATGTATCAGTGTCCCTGTTTTCCCACATCCCCTCCAACATTCCACATTATCTTTCCCTGTCATTCTAGCCAATCTGACAGGTGTGTAGTGGTATCTCAGAGTTATCTTAATTTGCATTTCTCTGATTAATAATGATTTGGAGCATATTTTCATATGTTTATAAATAGTTTCAATTTCTTCATCTGAGAATTGTCTATTCATATCCTTTGACCATTTATCAATTGGGAGAATGGTTTGATTTCTTATAGATTAGAGTCAATTCTCTATATATTTTGGAAATGAGGCCTTTATCAGAACCTTTGATTGTAAAAATGTTTTCCCAGTTTATTGTTTCCCTTCTAATCTTGTCTGCATTTGTTTTGTTTGTACAAAAACTTTTCAATCTGATATAATCAAAATTTTCTATTTTGTGGTCAATAGTGATCTCTAGTTCTTCTTTGGTCATAAATTCCTCCCTCTTCCACAGGTTTGCGAGGTAAACTATCCTATTCTTTTCCAATTTATTTATAATCTCATTCTTTATGCCTAGGTCATGAACCCATTTTGACCTTATCTTGCTGTATGGTGTTAAGTGTGGGTCAATGCCTAGTTTCTGCCATACTGATTTCCAATTTTCCCAAAAATTTTTGTCAAATAATGCATTCTTATCCCAGAAACTGGTGTCTTTGGGTTTGTAGTTCAACAGTCCTTATATTCTCTCTCCTCAATATATTTTCCAAATCAATTGTTTTTCTATGAGATGCTTTAGATTCTCTTTTTTCTTCTAATTTTATTATTTCTTTGTATTTTATAATGTTATTTGATTCCTCTTGCCCAATTTTAGTTTTCAAGAGTTAATTTTCTTCCTTAAGATTTTGGACCTCTTTTTTTAATCGATTAGCTTTTTTTCATAATTCTCTTGGATTGCTTTTATTTTTTTTTTCTAATTTTCCTCAATCTCTCTTATTTGATTTTTAATTTTTTAAAAGCTCTTCCAAAAACTTTTTTTCATCTTATGACCATTTGCTGTTCCTCCTTGAGGTAGAAATGGCTTTTTTTTTTAACCTCACTATCTTCCTTTGAATATGAACCTAGATTTTCTTTGAGAAAGTCATAGAAGGGGAGAAAAGAGGAGGGTGGTGGTGGAGCCAAGATGGCAGAGAGGAGACACGTCTTTTTCTGAGCTCTTCCCATGACCCTCACATTAATAGCAAATCCAGCCTTTGAACTGTTTTAGGAGTGACTGAACACACAAATATTGGGAGTGTAACAAATCACCAGCAGAAGTTAATTTCTAAGATCTCCATAAAGGGTCTGTTTCAATCAGGCAAGAAGGGAGGTGGGCCAAGAGTAATCAGGCTGAACACAGACACTAAGTGCAGGCACACAGTGCCAAGGTGGTGTGGTCTCTGTGTGGCAGAGAATCTACAGGGAGGAATTTACAGCAATGTTGGCTACTCTGTCCTGGTGGCAAGCCAGTAAAGTAGTAGACTACTTATAAGACATCCAATACAAATACAAAAAGCCAATAACAAAGTGGGACCTGGCCATGTTTACCCAGTACCAAAAATTAGTCAGCACTGACCTAAGCACAGCCACTGCTGCTTGTAGAGTAAGCTTGTACAAGCTCCTCCTTGCCCTAAAAACAGACTTCCACTTTAAAAAAAATGAGCAAAAAAGCAAAAAGAACTCTGACCATCTCCAGATGAAGCCCCAAAGGGTGATATAAATTGGTCCTATATCACAAGGCTCTTTTGTAAGAAATTAAAAATTATCTTAAAAGAGAGCTAGTAGAAAAGTAGGGAAAGGAACTGAAAACTTTGCAAGAGGATTTGGAAAAGAAATACAGAAAATATCTGAAGAAAACACCTTACAAAATAGATTTAGTGAAATGGAAAAAGCATATAACTCCTTACAAAATAGATTTGACAAAAGAGAAAAAGAAAACAACTCCCTGAAAAATAGTATTTGTGAAATGGAAAAAGAAAACAACCCCCTGAAAAATAGAATTTATGAAACAGAAAAAAATCCATAGAACAAAACAAGTCATTTAAAAATTCAATTGGCCAAATACAAAAAGAACTAAAAAAGGTAATTGAAGAAAATAATTCACTAAAAATCAGAACTGAATGAATGGAAATGAATGATTCAGTGAGACATTAAGAATCAAGAATCAAGCAAAACCAAAAGAAAAAAGAAAAAAATTAAAGAAATTGTAAAATACCTACTTGGAAAAACAACTGACCTGGAAAATAGTTCTAGAAGAGACAATCTAAGGATTATTGGACTTCATGAAAACCATGATGAAAAAAATAACAGCCTAGAGAGTATCTTTCAGAAAATTATCAAAGAAAACTGTCCTGATGTCTTAGAATCATAAGGTAAATTAGTCACCGAAAGAATTCACTAATCACCTCCTGAAAAAGATCCCCAAATTAAAAACCCCAGGGAATATCATGGCTAAATTTCAAAACTATTGCACCAAGGAAAAAATATTGAAAGTAGGCAGAAAGAAACAATTCAAATATTGAGGAGCCACAATAAGGATTACACAGAACCTAACAGCTTCTACCTTAAAGAATTGAAGGACCTGGAATCTTATATTCCAAAAGAAAAAGGAACTTGGAATGCAGCCAATAAACTATCCAGCTAAATTGAGCATTTTCTTTCAGGGACGAAGACAGACATTCAATGAAACAGTTGAATTCCATTCATTTCTGATGGAAAAACCAGAGCTGAACAAAAAATTTGACTTCCAAATTTAGAACTCAAGAGAAGCATAAAAGATAAAAAGAAAAGAATTCTTAAGAATGATACCTCTCTGAATTCAATTCTCCCTGTGCAACAAGAAAACTGTTTGGTTCTGCACACATATATTGTATCTAGGATATACAGCAACCCATTCAACATGTAAAGGACTCTTGCCATCTGGGGGAAGGGGTGGAGGGAGGGAGGGGAAAAATCGGAACAGAAATGAATGCAAGGGATAATGCTGTAAAAAATTACCCTGGCATGCATTCTATCAATAAAAAATTATTTAAAAAAAAAAAAAAAAAGAATGATACCTCTCTTATGGGTATACATAGAGAAAGTCATAGAAGCTACCTTTGATTTTTTGTTTTTCTTTGCTTACTCATTTTTATTTTATTTTCTAGCAGTTTGTTATTATAATCAGGTTTTAATCCTAAATTGTGAGTCATTAATGGTGCTTCAGGCTTCATGTCCTTCTTACTGTAATTTTCTGCATTCTTTCTGGGAACACAACTTAAGGGCATTTTTTTCTCTCCTAAACTATAGCTAGGGCTTCTAGCTATGCTGTTCTAAAAGTGTTCTTGTTCCCTGTGGTACTGCATTGACTGGGCACAAGCTTGTTCTTTCTGGTCTACAGACATAGACTAGGATAATTCTGCTTAGTACCACTAGGTCTGGAGTCTGAAAATGATCAGCTATTTGATTCCCACACTATTGTATGAAAATTTGTGAGGTAAAAGCTCATGAATTTGAGCAGCTTCTCCATATTGGTTAGAGCTGGCTTTCACACAACCTGGGGAAGAAGGCACTGCATTAGAAATCATTTTCCCTGACTTTTAAGTTTTCATTCTTATATTTACTAGTGTCATCTGTTTATACACACATATTTGCATACATACATACACACATATACACACACAGACTGCAAGCACACACACACACACACATACACACACACACTTTTTCCTCTCTATTGAAAAGAATTAATTTGTGGATCATATGATATTTATAAAATACTTTGTAAATTGTAAAGCATTATATGGAAATGTGAACTATTATTATTCATCTCCTAATTTCTTTCTGTTTCTTATTCCCACCTTTTCTTCTTGCCTGCTTTGGAACTCTTAACACCATCCTCCACATTGTTGAACAGAGTTTGGACCCTCTGACCTTGACCTTGGCCTGCTCATCTGACTGTTGAGCTATTCCTGACCTCTTCTGGTTTCCGTGAGCTGGAATGTGACCTTGCTTGCTAGACTCATAATATCTTTTTGTCCCTGATTATGTTAATTCATCTCCTGGCCTTCAACTCATCCCTGAAAGACACATATCATCTACATTAAACTTGAATATGTCTTTTTAAAATTTACTTACATTTTTCCTTCTTTTTCTCACTGCTATGCATAGTATGTTGCAAATATATCATAGATTTGAAGTAAACATTCTTTATTTGAATTTTTTCTTCTTTTTTTCTAGTTTCTATTTACATAGCCTGGAATTCACTCCCTCCTCAGTTTCAGAGGTCAAATGGTGCCTTCTCTGTCAAATGTTTCTGATGCAATTGTTTATGATCTTACCTTATACTTGTGCTATTGTATTATGCTTAGTTGTGAACATAATTACAACTACCAGCAGAATGTAAAAATATGGGCTATGGAAAAATATGGGCAATATTTGGAGTAAGTATACAATAGTACTTATGAGGGCAAGGAATATAGTAGCACCTCTTGGTCCATCAAGCCTGTTTCTAGCCCAGTTGGATTGATTCCCCATCTTTCTGGGAAATAATTGAGCTGGCTATTGTTTCTGTGAATGCTAGTGATGATCCAGAAATGAAAGTTCTTGTCACCAAAGTTCTTGGTTTTGGCAATCAGAAACTGATGAGTTTATCAATAGAAGCTACATTAAGGATGAAAACATCAGATACACATTGGTAATCAATACTGTTTCCACAAGGCTATGACTAAAATACATATTTGAGAGATAAGAAAGGTTTGTTGGGATGGATTAGATATAGGAACAATAATCAGTTTTTTTCAAATATTATATCATCAAAGATTATTAGGCTTTTTGATGCTCACATTAGAAGTTAATTTATTGGGTAATAGAATTGCAAATGATCTTGGTATAGTGGAACAAGAGACCAAACTTAAGAAAATTAAAGAGAGATAAATATAAAATCTTGCACTTGGGTTAAAAAAAATTAACTACACTAATAGAGAATTGGAGGTGAGATGAGGAATAATAGCTAGACAATAGCTCTTGGTGAAGGATCTGAGAGTTTTAGTATCATGAAAGTTCAATGAAAATGAACTTTTAAAAAGCTGTTGTGATTTTAGGCTTCCTTGATGGAAATACAGTATGTATTGACAAGAGATGTGGTGAATTCATTAGCCCTGGTTAAACCATATCTACAGGATGATATACAGTTTTAGATGTCCCATTTTAAGGGGGAATTGACCAATTAGAGAATGTTTTGAAGTGTTAACCAGATTGATGAGATAATTAAAAATTATATCATTTGAGGATTAGGTGGAAGAAAGTGAGGATTTTCAGCTCATAAAGAATAGTAAGTGAGGACATAACTATTTAAAAACATTTGACAGGTCATCATATGGAAGATTCTGTAAAGGTTAAGAAAACAGAACTAAGACCAATTCCAAATTAGATGAACTATAGACATCTTAAATTCAACATGTTCAAAATTGAACTCATTATCTTTTCCCGAACCCCCACTCTCACCCACCCAAACTTACCTATTACAATCAGGGCACCAACATTCTCATAGTCCCTTTGGCTTACAATCCCAGCCCAATATTCCATTCTTTCCTACTCCTCTCCTCCCTCACCTGCCCATATGTAGTCTATTGCTAACACCTGTTTATTCTACTTTTGTAACTTCTCTCAAATACAACCCTTTGCTTGCAGGCAATCAAGATTAAATGACTTGCATACCATAAGTGTCTAAGGTCAGATTTGAACAAGGGTCTTTCTGACTACAGAGCTGGTGTTCTAGCCACTCTATAGCTGGTGCTCTATCCACTGTACCTCCTAGTGGATCCCCTTAATATATTTTTTAATCCAGTTGCACCAGCACTGAATAAAACACTGCCTCTTAACTCTAGACATTTTCTCTCTCTGTTCCCCATTCCTGGAATGTTCTCCCTCATCATTGCCCATCTCTTGGCTTTCTTAACTTTCTTTCAAGTTGCAGGCTAACTTCTACCTTTTACAAGAGGCCTGGGTTCCCAATCTCCCTTAATTCTACCAACTTCCCTTCATTGCTTATTTACCATTTTCTTGTAAATAGCTTGTTGGTACATAGTTGTTTCCATGTAGTCTCCCTCATTAGAGGTTCTCTAGGCATTTGCCTTTCTTTGTACTCCCAGTGCTTAGCATAGTGCATGACAAATAACAGACCCTTAGTAATTATTTATTGACTATCTGGTTGGAAACTAGAGAAAACAGGTTTTGAGTCAATAAAAAATAAGGAAGAACTTCCTAACTATTAAAGCTCTCTAACAATAGAAAGGCCTGATTTTATAGATGATGAGTTCTTTAATAATGGAAGAATTCAAGCAGAAGCTGAATGAAACTTGTCACTTCAAAGTCATCATGTATAAAACTGTAGCCTCAGGTTTATTCTATAATAGGATTGGTTGAAGTAACTAGGAATGTTTAGCCTGGATAAATGAAGACTTAAGAGGAGACAAAATAATGTTAATAGCATTTACATAAAGCTTGAATGTTTACAAAGAATTTTCAAGTATTATCTCATTTGATCCTCACAACAATCTAGAAGGGAGGAACAGAGGTAAGATTCAGGTTTAGTGCTCTAGCTATTGTATAGCCTCATTGCCTGATATAGAATGTTCTTCAAGGTTTTGAAGGCTGTCAAGGGAAAAACGGATTAAACTTACTTTACTTGGCTCTAGAAGATAATACTAAGAACAATGAATGGGAATTACAAAAAGATCAATTTAGGCCTGATGAAAACAGGGGGTGGGGAGGTGGGAGAAAAAAATTAGAGCTGTCTGAAAGTGGGATGGACAGTGGCAAGAGACAGAGGGTAAATCCTTACTTGAGGTTTTAAAGCAGACATCCATCCATTAGGTGTGATATTAGAATCCTTGTTCAGAAATAAGTTGGATTTGATAATTTCTGAGATGACTTCCAACTCTGAAATTCAGTGTATCTGTAGTTGTAAGAGATATTGAGATATCATTGGGATATTTTCTGTCCTAATCTAAAGCTTATCTGATTTTATCTAAGTGGAAGGCTAAAAGCTAGTATTTGATTTAAGAGATAATTTTGATTAAAGTACACAATTTGCATATGAGCAAGATTTCTTTTCAGTTTTCCAACATCTCTGTGTATGTCTTATTCATACATATATACATATACATATACATATATATAATATACAAATAATCTATACATATCTACATATTTATGCAGATATATATTTATATGTCTATATAAATATATAGATATATGTGTCTCTATCTAGCTACCTACCTATCTGTCTATCTTTCTATTCCTTGGACTATCCTTGGAGTAGCCTGTCTCCTCCAGATGACCATTCATATAAAATCTCATGGACATCTCAGATAGTCAATCCAGGGGCAAGACTATATCAGTTATTTACCATATAGCCTCTCAGGATTCAAAGAAATTATTGTCTAACACAACTTCTTAAGTCCCTTCACATTCAGGGATTTTATGAATAAATTAAACATTTAGTATTACATTCCTTTTGCTCATCCAATTCAATCGATTGATCATAAATAGTTTTGTTACATACCTTGACAGTGTACCATGAGCTCACCAAATATGTACTTTTAGCGTTTGAATTACTGCAATAGTTCTTGGAACTTCAGACAAAATTGTAATTCACTTTCTTTGATGAAAATCTCTCTTGCTCCTTTCCCCACTAGCTCCTGTGTTACACATGAATAAATATTTCTTGAGCACCTACTGTGTACAGGCATTATTGAGATAGTCCAGAAGTCAACTGGCTATTCACTGCTTACATTTGTTGTCCACCTCCTATCACCTCCTCCATGGTGATTGCGGCATTAGGGCATTCAGTCCTTCTATCCCTATTCTCTTGAGCCTAGCAAATGCTCATAAATACTCCTAAGGTGTTCTCAGACTAGTCTATGTTGCATCAATAACTAGAAGCTGTAAGGACATATTTATGTGTAACTGTGTACTGTTTATAGGACTACTAGCACCTTTTTCATGGGATAGATAGGAAGTACAATCCATTTGGATATCTGTGAAGGATGAAAATACTGAGTATTTTAGGAGAAGTGTGTAGCAATGATACTGTGTTGGAAGCCTCCCTGCCAGTGAGACATCTCTATTCTTAATGATACTATGGATCTGTGAGGCAGTTGAAAAAGCACTTAGACTGGCATCAAAAAGACCTAAGTTAAAATCCTGCCTCAGACACTAGTCATGTGATCCTGGACAAGTCACTTAACCTGTCTGCCTCAGTTTCATCATCTGTAAAATGAGGAGGTGCTTTTACAGCACCCACTTCACAAGGATATTATGAGCATCAAATGACATAATATTTGGAAAGTATACAGCACAGTGCTTAGTATAATAGATACTTAAGAAATGTATGTCTCCATTTCAGTCCCTTCCTTCTTTCCCTGGGAAGTCAGAGAAACAGAAGTTATAGTTATGAATAATATGCATCATAAGATTAGATTATCTGCAGAAATAAATACTAAGACAAAGGTGCCTAGTTGTACATAGTGGTAATTATTGCCAAGGCAGACTGTGTTATGATTGTTCCTGGACTCTTGTCAGAGACTGAGAGATCTGGAATACATTCACTAAATTATACCCCTTGGCTCATTTTACTTTGAAAAAAGCAAGATGAGAACTAGATAACCAGTTAGCAATAATAAATTATTTCTAATATTTGCCATTTGAATGATGACCTAAAATTCTTTCAAAGCATTCAAAGTACAGACACCTTTCCTCCCCGACCCCAATCTTTTAATGTTGTTGCTGAGCACATTTCAAAAGCTATCTAAAAGATTAAGGTTTTTTTTTGGGGGGGTAAATTTTAAAATTTGTTTTAAACATAAATAGAAATTAGAAAAAAAAAGTTTACGTACAAAGAACGCAAAGGATTTAATATAAAACAATATATTTCCATTTCAAGAAAGCCTATGTAGTAAGTATCACATATTGTTATTTTTTCCCTTCCTTTCCTAACCCCTACCCTAAAGAAAACTACAACTAAGAATATATATATGTATATATATATATATATGTTTATTTTCATTTGCCATCTGTTTCTTTGAAGGTAAATAACATCTTTCTTCATAAATCCATGTCTTTCCATGATTTCTAAATCAACTAGCTCATCATTTCCTATACCAGTCCAAATAATACCTAATTATATCCTACCTGAGAGATGGTTTATGAAAGTTTTCCCCAGTTTTTTGAATTCTTTCTATTCTTGTGTGTATAGGCTTTATTTATATGAGAGAATTTTAAATTAATCACAATTATCCTTTTTACACTTCAACAACACTATAATTTAAGGTCTGATCTTACTGAATCTGTATTCTTTACATCTTTTTTCCCTGGGTTTTTTTGAAATTCCTGATCTCTTGTTCTTCCAAACAACTGTTAATATTTTTTCTTACTTGGTAAGATAAATTTTTAGTAATTTAATTGGGGTGACATTAAATAGATGAGTTAAGTAAAGTTATCATTTTTTTAATATTGGCTTTTTCTATCCATGGACAGTAAATATTATTTCAATTATTTAGATTTACTTTGTATACAAAGTGTTTTATGTTCATATTTATATAGCTCCTGCATTTGTTTTGGCAGATATACTCTCAGGTATTTTATACTGTGTAGTTCTTTTAAATGGTCTAAAACAATATTGAACTATATGGCTGAACCACAGTGTGGTTTCCCTATTTTTCTCCTTTGATTTAATCTATTTTAGTACCTTTGTCTGAGATTATGATTACTATCTTGCTTTTTTTTTTTTAACATAACAAATTCTACTCCTGCCCTTTATTTTATGCTTGTATGTATTTCATTTTTATAATTTATCCTGAAAACAACATATTATTGAATTCAAATTTTTAATATATCAGTTTCTATTTTACGGATAAGTTCATTCCATTTACATTCTAAGCTATAATCACTTGTACATTTTCCTTCTTCCTATTTTTCCTCACTCTTCTATTTTACTTCTACCCATTAGCTTGATCTCCTATTCCTTAATCTATCCATCCCTCTAAAAGTCCCTCTCTTATTCTTATCCTCTTCTTTCTGAATTTAGAAGAGTTTGAAAACTTCTAAATTATATATACATACAGAAGAAGCTATTTGGGGGAAGTTATTATACTAATAAGAATATGGTTCCAGTATTGCCTGCCCTTCCTCCTCCTAGCATGTTTTGTATCAATTTTTCCATTTATGTTTCATTTTATGAGATAATTGCTCATTTTTAATTTCTTCCTACAAAGTTTTTTATTATAATTTTTTAGAATTACTGTCACCCAAGCCATTTTTCAAATAACTCGAATAATTATGAGTCATAAAATTACTGATAATATTTCACGTATAAGAAGCAAAGAATTTGACCTTATTGAGCCCCTTAAAATTAATCTTCAGTGTTTAGCGTATATTTCTCTTGAATGTTATATGTTGAATTTTCTCTTAAGTTCTGTTGTTTTTGTCATAAATACCTAAGTCTTTCAATTCATTAAATATCCAGTATTTTTCCCACTCAGGTTTATACTTAACTTTGGTAAATAAGTTACCTTTACTTGTAGCCCTAGATCTTTTAAAAATTATTATTAAATAAAACATAGCATTCTGAGACCTATTATTCTACAATGCAGTAGTTACTAGGTTTTCTGTAATCTTATATTGTAGCTCCACAATGAAAAATTGTTTTTTTTTTTCCTTGTTGCTTACAAAATTTTCTCCTTAACCTGGCAGTGTCAAAACTTGGCTATGACATTCCTATAAATTTACTTTCTGGGAGCTCTTTCAGGTGATCAGTGGATTTTTTCCTATTTCTGTTTTGTCTTCTTTTTCTAGAATGTCAGGGCAAGTTTTCATAATAATTTCTTATAGTATTATATCAAAATTCTTTTTTTAAATTGTAATTTCTAAGTAGTCTAACTATTCTTATATTTTCTCCTTGATCTGTTCTCCTGATTACTTGTTTTTTTGAGATATTTTACATTTTCTTCTATTGTAATATTCTATATTACATTTCTTCTATTCATTCTATTCTACATATTCTTCTATTTTATTCTTTTGATTTTGTTTTATAATTTTTGATGTCTTAGAATATTATTACCTTCCCTTTGGCCAATTCTAATTTTCAAGGATTTATTTATTAAGTTTTTAATTCTCTATTTCAAGTTTGTTGACTTGCTTTTAATTTTCTTTTTTCTTGGATAGTTTTTTTTTCTATTTTTTCTAGATATTTCTTACTTGATTTATAAAATTCTTTTTAAGTTCTAAGAAAATGTGTGTGTGTATGTGTGTGTGTGTGTGTGTGTGTGTGTGTGATTAGGACCATTTGATATTTTCATTGAAAAAGAAATGGCTTTTTTAAAAATTCTATTATATTCCTCTGAATATGAACCAGATATATTCTATTCCCATTTACCTTTATATGGTTGGGTTCTTTCTCCTTTTCTTTCTCATATTTATTTGTTTGTTTATTGTTTTATTTTGGTTTTGGCACTATTAATATAATCAATTATAGTCCCAAAGTATGGAGAATGATGTCCCAAGGCTTAGATCCTTTTTACTGAATGGTATAAACTGAGTGAAGACCTCTTATTATAATGGGGTCTTGACCTATGCCCTAATTGTGACTTGAGACTTTGCAGTACAAGTTGAGCTATAGCTAAAAGCTGCAGATGCTCAATTATCTTAGATAAACTTACATTGCCCTCTTCTATATCTCTTGACAATTTTATTAGCATTTAAATACCTAACAAGGTAAACAGTCTATTATTGAGTAGTAATCTGTGGATAAATTAGAATATAAGCCTGGAATCCCCCAGCCAATGGGAGAAAAGGTCAGAAGGGGCTGAGGACTTCCAGGTTGGGGGTCTATATAATCTTGTGTTTTTCAGTTTGTGCTTTGCCTTTTTCCACTGATAACACTTTGTCTGTTGGGAGTTGCGCTTCCTCCAGAGATTGTAATAAATCCTTTTTTGCTTTTTACCTTGAGAGTCTCTGATTTCAATTTGGGTAAAGGTTACTGTCCCACACAATTTTGGGGGCATGTACCAATATATTTCCTGTTTGTAAGGAGTCTATCCTATACTGAATGCTTGTGCAGAGACCCTTTGGAGAGTTCTCCAGTGGTCCTTGGATTTAGTTCAGTGATTCCTGCTCAGAACAGATAAATTCCCCAAGACAAACACTTGGAGAAAGCAAAAACAGAAGCAAGAATTAATTTAACTCAGGAGATAAGCCAGCTGAGAAAAGTTTGGAATCATTCAGGTAAGTTGTGCCCAACCCAGGTAGGGCAAGAAACTAGTGAGAAGGGGAGAGACTCTAAGTGGAAGAGTCAATAAGGGTACTTTCACCTAGCAGCCTAGGTGACTGGGAGTGGAAATGGGAGACTTTAAGCAGTTAAGGCATATAATAAACTCCTATTTCTCTTTGATCTTGGGAAACTCTAAGTGGTTATGATCCATAAGGGTGCTCCTATTTCCCTTTACTGAGATCAGGTGAGTCTTGCATCAAAGAGAACAAGATACTGAGAATCATGGGAAAGGAATAACCTAAGGCAGCTGGCTCTAAAAACCTGTGTCCTGGAAGATAGCCCTTTATTAGGATGAAGTACCAAAACTTTCAGAGAGGGACAAAAGGAAAATATTTAAATACTATTGTATTTTGTTTGAGCAGGTACCCTTGCTAGGTCAATGCTCTAAGAGCTGGGTGTAAATTCAAAGGAACCTTTAATACTGAAGGAGAATGACTATGCAGCCTTGTGGTTGTGGACTCTCAGGCAACTTCTATGTGGTTCCCAGAAGTCTTCTCCTCTTCTTCAACCCAATGAGGATCTGAGAATGGGAGCTTGATTTATTTAGAAAAGCTGTGTGTGTGTGTATGTGTGTGTGTGTGTATGTATGTGTATAGGGTGTGTGTGTGTGTTTGTGTGTGGGGGGGGGTGTGAAAGAGAGAAAACGAGAGAAAGAAGAGAGAGAGAGAGAAAAAGAGAGAGAGAAGGAGAGAGAAAAAGAGAGAGAGAAGAAGAGAGAGAGAAAAAGAGAGAGAGAAGGAGAGAGAGAGAGAGAGAGAGAGAGAGAGAGAGAGAGAGAGAGAGAGAGAGAGAGAGAGAGAGAACAAGCAAGCAAGCTTGTGAGTTTGTGTTTTTTGTCTTCTATGTTTCTCTCAGCTGAATTACAAAAGAAAATATCAGGCCATTTGGGATTTAAAAGCACTTGTTTTGTACATAATTGGACTTATGCAAATAGCTTTTAGCTAGAGAGCTAGTTCTGAGATAGGGAAAGTGTTTAACTGCCACATCAAAAAAAACCACAAAACACCACATCTTTTTGGGTCTGCAGAAGTAGTTAAAAGTTATAGAACTGCTAAAACATTTTTCTGGGGTTTTTGAAACTAATCATTAAATTGCTTGACACTTTCTATCAACTAACTTGAACTAATCTACTGTATTTTTTAAGTAGGTCTAATTTACATAACTAAGAGCCTTCTAAAAAACTGCAAAAAAAAAAAAAAATCCAAAACAATAACAACAATAGCCTGCCTTTTTTGGACCAGAAATAGGAGCTCTGCATATTCCCCTAGATAATTACTATTAACTAGTGTGTGCTAAATTGTGAACTTATTTATTCTGGTATGAGATTTTAGAAATATGTGTGCATTAACATTGAAGTATTGTTACTAGAAATTTAAATCTGTATTTGATTTGATTTTAAGTTAAAAAAAATTAGGTATTAAAATAAAGTTCTCTGGTAACTTACCCAAAGAGGTAACATGTTTTTATCTCCTAATTAGATGATTGTTACTTTCTAAACTGTATACTGGGCAATTTGTAAAAATTGTATGAGCTATGCTTTTAACATTGTCAGCCCTGCTGAATATGTGGTATAAATTTTGTGAAATTTGTTCCAAAGTAGTTTAGATATTACCTATATTCTGAATCTTAAGATATGTTTTGCTTTCTCCCTTTAACAAAGAAATAAAAGCAAGAAAATTTGGTGTATAGGGATATGTGTAATTGCAAAACAAATAACTGAAAGGTGTGCAATGTGTCTAAAGATAAATTAGAAGATATCAAAGAGGTGTCCCTTTGGAGGAAAGGAACTTGGATCCAGAACATTCAAGTCAGGTTTTACTGAAATGACACCATTAAGAAAACTCAGATATTTACTGGTTATAGTAGATCTTTCCATAGCATGGATGAAAGCTTTCCCCTGAGCTCTGCTGCCTTAAGAGGGGCTAGTGGAACAAATTGTGTCTATGTATGGATTGGTGGAGACTATTGATTCTGATAATGGAACATACTTCACTTCTAAGGTTTTATAAAAAATAATGGGGAGAGATTGCAAGTTGAATGACAATTCCATATACCTGTACATCTGCTCTTATCAGGGAAAGTGAAAAGAATGAATTAAATTCTTAAGAAATGGGTTACTAAATTGATGTTAGATACTAAATTGCTTTGGATCAAGTGTTTGCCTATTGCTTTGCTAAAGAATTAGAACTGTCCCCAGAAGTGATCTGGGACTTTCCCTATATGAAATACTGTTTGGTTTATTTTATTTGGGAAGACAGAACACCAAGCTTTATACTTGTTAGCTCAGAGCAGCCCCTCTCTTCCTCAAATGGTTTGATCTGTTTCCTTCCAGGGTACAAGTTTTCTGATACTCCCACTACATGTTTTCCACTAAATGTGTATAAACATGCCCCCCTCCCTTCTTTGTCATAATCCCATATTTTAAAATGGGGGAAAATATCTCCTATGGGTGTGGTGTTTAATATTCAATTAGCCTATTAAACAAGTACTGCGGTAATTTGGTCAAATTAGGTCATTGACTCCTCCCCCCTTCCTCCCCCCCTCCAATTTGGGTCAGTCCCGCTATTATCTTAAATTTGTGGTTTTCTCAAACCATAAGATTATTTCTGATTGGCTAAATCCACTTGTGCCTTCCTAGCTTCCCAATTCCTTGTATGCTCAAGGCTTGTTTTGATTACTTAATTGTTCTGTGGAATCTTAACCTTCCTTAACCTCTCACATTCTGAAAATGCCTTGGTCAGTGGTACTCACTACTTTACACTATTTCAAAGCTTACAACACTGTGTGGAAACCCAACTTCTCAGTATTTCTCATAATTATATACTAAATAAGTAGGGTAGTGAGTTTTTGGCCTAGTCATCTATCTGTTGCTAGATGCATATATCTGTTCCTTTTAGCATTTCCGTTGTTGATTTTTGTGATAGTCATCTTTATTTGTGAAGGGTTTCTTTCTTTAAATACTGGGGACACAAATGGTTGGGGTGATGGCCCTAGATAGCAGTTGAGGGTACAGAACTCCAGTTTGTATGCTCAATAGCTCATTAGACTCTAGGCCAGATAAAAGATAACAAAAGCACTGGATTTGTTAGCAAACCAGGACACTCAGACTAGAGAAGCAGCAATCTAGCACAGATTAGTATTTGACTACTTGTTTGTTGAAGAAGGTGGAGTTTGTGGGAAATTAAATCTTTTCACTTGCTGTGTAAAAATTGATAATGATGGACAGGTAGTAAAGGAAATAACCAAAAATACCACAAAATTGGTTCATATCCCATTCCAGACCTGGTGCTGACCATTTAATCTCTGTTGGTGATCTTGATCTGGAGGCAGCTAATGGAAACAGATTACTTGGTTCCTGTTGATAGCTTTAAGTGGTGTCATACTACTTTCTGTCTGCCTCCCCTGTGTGATACAGTTTATCACTAGGATAATACAGACATCACTGGTCAAAATGGTAAAGACTGAACCTTTCGGTTCAGAGAACTAGAGGAGGTGTAGTTAGACTTGGAGTATTAAAAGGACAGGATGGACCCTAGTAGAGAAAAAGGACAAACCAGACCCAGAGGGATTGGATATTGAAGAAAAGATAATTGAGGAAATATATCAAGAATGGTGTGAGAGATTTTTAAAGGTTAATAAATAAGAGGAAGGATGGAATGGGATAAACTGAGTGAAGATCTCTCATAAGAAAGTGACCTGACCTATGCCCTAATTTTGACTTGAGACTTTGCAATAACAAGTTGAGCTATAGCTAAAAGCTGCAGATGTTCAATTATCTTAAATAAACTTACAATTCCCCTTTTGTCCCCACTCCTTACACCTTTTCATTAGCATTTGAATACCTGGTAAAGAGTGTGTTCTTGACTGGATAAATTAGAATGTAAGACTGAATTCCCCTAGCCAATAGAGAAAAGGTCAGAAGGGACTGAGGGTTTCTGAGATAGGGTCTATATAATCTTGTGCTTTGCACTCCTCTACTGAGGACACCTTGTCTGTTGGGAGTTGCTCTTTCTTGTGAAATCATCATAAATTCTTTTTTACTTTTTATCTTGAGAGTCTCTGATTTTAATTTGGGTAAAGGTCGCTGTAAAGGGCTGAAACTCTTAAAAGGTGTGCTTGAATCAGACAACCGAGTACTTAAGGCTAATTACTTATTGGACAATAATTCTATTAGCATATGTTTGAAAAAATGCCCTTCTCACTGTTCCCTGCTGGCTCAATTTTTGGTGTATACAGATAATTGTAGATAAGGATTAAGGGGTGGGGTGAGAGAGGCAAGAGAACTTCACTTTGCAGCAGGACCAGGAGAAGGGAGGTTGGTGGCGAGCTTGTGGCAGTTTGTCTGACTGCTTCACTTCTCCCCCTGAAGACCAATGACTTTTACTTATCTTGATTCTGGCTGTTCCTGAGGCCTCCAGGGTGCTAGTTCAGACTTTACAGATTGTTGTCTCACACATTACCAAAGTTTGTCCAGGGATTCAACCTTGGGTTCATACTGTCCTGTAAATGATCTTTCTCCCTGCAGTCTTTCAGGTACTGTACTCTGTAGGTAGCTATAAACTAAAACTTTTCTCTCTGCCTTGCAACTGAAACCAGGGACTCTGCTCTCCCATAAGCATTTCTGCTATTACACTTATACTTAGGTGCACTTATGTGTGCACTGTCTCCTTTTCCCCTATAATAAATAGCCCAATCTGAGACATATCTGATCTGTCCAGCTGCACTTGGCATCTCTGGACAGCAGAAGGTCAATCTTTTCCTATTTAGCCATACACCCCCACATTGTCAGTGAGATGAGAGTTTCTAAAATGACTCCCAATACCAACTGCTCCCAAGGCTTATTGTTTGTTGATTCCACAGAGTTTGGCAGACCAACTCTAGAGATGGGGTTTTTCCTGGGGGAATCTTCTCAAGTTACTTTAGGAAAACTATTGCTTTACCCAGACTTTGGGTGATATTCTGTTTGTTTGTTTTTGGTTTTTTGTGGAGGAAATTTGGAGAGCCAAAAGTTCTCTGACCTACTTCATCATCTTCCCAGAATCTTCCTAAAGATTAAGATTTTGACAATTGAGATGTAGCATGGATGACCTTTTAGTTCTATTTTGTTTTTTAAAAAGGGTCTTAAGATTGTTAGGTGGTCTACAACTTGGAGTTAAATTAGCTAGTTGAGTTTTCTTTTAAAATATGGTTATTCCAGACAATCCTAAATAAATACTGGGACTCTAAAGTCTCAGAAACTCACAAAGTTAAAAAAAGATTTCAGAGACAATCTGTGTGACTTATACCTTACCAAGAATCTCACCCACATTTTTAGTAAATGGTCATTCAGCCTTTGCTTTAAAAATCAATAGTTTGGGAGAGCCAACTATCATCAAAGATGGTGCAGTCTACTTTTGGAAATCTATTAGATTGAAAGCTCTTTGAGATAAAGAACGATCTTTTCCCTTTCTTTGTATCTTCTGTGTCTAGCAGAGTTCCTGACACATAACAGACACTTAATAAATGTCCATTGACTGACTGACTCTAATACTTGCAAGATGTTTGGTTTTCCCATTCAATGTAAATCTACCCTATTACTTGCTCCTTATTATGCTGTCTGGGGTCTAGAATATATCTAATCCCCTTTCAAATCTCCAATCCAGGGTTCACCTAGGATCAATGAACTTTAAAAAAATTTTTTTTGATAATTATATTTCAGTATAACTGGTTTCCTTTGTATTACTATGCATTTTATGATATCTATTTGAAAATAGTATGGCCTCTGAGAAAAGGTTCTTAGGCTTTACCAGATTTGCCAAAGCAGTCCATGATACAAAAAAAGGGTTAAGAACCCTGACTCTTAATCCCCTTTCTTGCTTCTGTCTGCTAACCCAGATTTCAGACCCATCTGTGCCTTAGTAGACAGTTTTATGTTACCTTAGCCAAAACCAATTTAAAAAAAAATCGTCCAGTAGCTACATTCCTGATGAGTCTCCCTTCACTTAGCTAGGCTACTCTGTCACTGAATCTAGGTTTGAAACTGGTCCAGCTTGATAGCTTTTGCCAGAGCTTGCAATCCATTGACATAGTGTTCAGAAAGCCAGGGTCACCTCCACACTGAAACTAGATAGCTGGGTAGGATGTTAGTGGAGGATTCTCATAATCATTAGTTAATATTAAGAATCTCAGTGGGCAGGATATTGTTAGCACAATAGCTGGGGAAACCCAGTAGAATAGTTGGCAATAGATAAACTGTGTAGTAAATGATAGTTTTATTTTCCAGGGGTATTTGGTTGAGATCATACTGGAAAACAAACTGTTTCTGTATCTGCTACTGTATCTGGTGAAGGTGACTGTTTGTAACCTTGTTGCCCTGTAACCTTTTAGCTTCTCAACCTAGGAAAAAAAATGAGCTGTTAGCCTTTTAGAGTTTGGCTTAGCATAAAGCTGCGCTATGTGGGTGCCATGGGGAGTTTCCTCTTATGTGGACAAATTCTGCATATTTTGCCTTGTACACTGATCCATAGAAAAGTGAATAAGAAGGGCAATGATGATTGTGGTTGTGTGGGACTGTAGTAAGCTTACCACCACTCAGAGTTGTCTTTAAATGCCTTCCATATATTGGTAAAGTTAGTAGAATCTTTATGATTATTTCATTCTTTATATTGATCCCTAGCATCTAGCAAAGTATCTGGCACATAGTAAGTACTTTAGAAATACTTCTTGAGTGATTGATGGCTTAGGGAATAAATATATATTCATAATACACACAAAATAGCATGGCATAATTGATAGACAATAGACCTTGAAATTAGGAAGACCTGGATTTAATTCCTGCCCAAGACTCATACTGACTATGTGACCCAGAGTGTGTCATTTACCTTATCGGTGATAAAGGTAACTTTTTCTTATCCCCCTTCCTTCCTCCTCAGTATTTTGCTTTTGATGACCACCTCCCTCAAACAGTCCTCCCCCTTTAGAGCCTCACCCCCCTTTTAATACCTTTCCCCTAATTCTTCTGTTTTTCCTTCTATTAGTCTTTCCTTTTCTTTTCATAAAGGTAACTTTTTAAAGACTTTAAGTTGCAGAGAATATATCAGTCTACATTGATAGAGGAAGTTCTTCTTCCTCACACATTTTTCATTTTTTGTAGGTTTTTAATGTTAGAGACTATATACATTTTGACCTTGCATTCCCCATATTTAGTATAGGTTCTTACTAAATACTGAACTGAATTGAATCACATATAATATTCCAGAGATGATTTAAACTCAGAAAAATGGCATAGAGGTTATTATTGAGGAAGTGTGTAATACCAAAAGGAGGCAAGAGAAAGTGAAGGAAAACAGATGCTCCACTTGTGTCCTCAAAATGTAAAAAAGAGGAAGGCCTGCATAATGTTGTTTGATTCTTTGTTTCCACTATAAAATATTTTGTATCCATCCTTTTCTCTCTACTCATGTACAGCCTGACTCTGGACTTTTAACAAATCGTGCTTAGATTATTGCAATAGCCTTCTTGCCTCCAGTTTCTCCTTTCTATAATCCATCCTCCCTACAGCTATTACACTGATTTCCCAAGAGTACAGATTCTTGTACTTATTCCATTAACTTGCTCAAGAAATCCTATGATTCTCATTATAGGATAATAATCCTTGTAGGATAAAATACAAATTCCTCTGGCATTTATAGCCTTTATAATCTGACTATAGCCTTATTCTCTAGGTTTGTAAAACATTATTCTCTTTTGTATCTAGTAAGTTCTTAATAAATGCTTTTATATCAGTCAGTTTTATCATTAAGTTCTCCATTCTTCTGTGCACTCTATATTCTAAGCCAAATTTACTATTTTCTTATACATGGTTCCTTCTTTCATATTCCATCTTCCATGTCTTTGCTTGTTGGCACAGCAATTAGAACAATGAGCCTGGAGTCAGAAAGACTTGAGTTTAAGTGCTCAGACATATACCAAGTACTTAGCACCAAGTACTTAGCACAGTGGCTAACACAAAGGTGTTTTATATGTGCTAGTTGTTGTTAGATTGGAATTCCTTTTGTCTTCACTTTGCCTCATAGATTTCCCTAGTTTCCTTCAAGACTCAACTCAAAGACTACCTGATCTATTCCTGACCTATTCTGACTCCTCTCCCTATCCTACAATGATTAAAATTTTGTCTTTCGTGGAAATTACTTTGGATATTTTTATATTTATTAACCTGTTACCTATTATATGAACCCCTTCCTTCACTGTATGTCCAGTAAAATATAAACTCTTTGAGGACAGGGACTTTTTTTTTTTTTTTTTTATCTCTAACACTCATTACTTGTCAAGTACATAGTGGGGTCTTAATAAGCTCTTATTGAATGAATAAATTATGGAATAATATGGATAAGAACCACCCAGGATGGATAGGTAAAAAATGGATCACAATTTATGCCAATGAAAGTGTATCCAGAATAATTAGATTGTGGACACTTTGACATATTGAGTGTTGAAATATATGCAGTTCTATATCTGTGAACACAATATTTGTGATTCTATGAATTAGTATTATATAAAGGAGGGACATGTTTGGTAGAAGTATCTGCAGAGAAGAAATAACAAATCATCAAAACAGTAAAGTATGAGAATTTGAATAAATTTACAACATAGATTCACAACTTCTATTCTATATATAATACTTGGGTAATATATAATATAATTTGCATTAGGAAAGGGTCATTGGTTTTTAAAGTTTGGGGAATTTTCTACATCTTTTTATTCTTTTCCCACTAAAAGATTCTCCTTTTCTGAACGTTGCATAACTGGGTATAATAGCTTTTCTAATTATCTTGATAGAATTATCTTTCTGGTGTCAATGAACCTATGACAAACACAAAGGAAAACCCCAAATAAAAACAAAAGAGCAGTGTTTGGTCACAGGCAATGTTCTTATTTTAGAATATCATAGACTACCCTCATATTTGCTGTCTATATGAGCAGCAGATATCTGTGTGGACTTTAACAGCATTCAGGAGGTAGAGCAGTTACTTCAACCAATAAGAATTGCAATGGAGGAATGGATGGGGAGTAAAAAGCTCTGCATGATGGTAAGGATAGGGAAGGAAGGGAGAGGAGGGAAAGGAAAGATCATGAACCATAGATCTGCTGGGATTCAAGGAATGTGAGCATCAGGATGAGGTCACTTTTTTTTTTTTTTTAAGGAAACAATATAAACCAAGCAAAGAGGAATTAAATTTCTGAACAAATGACAACGTAGCTTCTCTATTTCTCCTGAGACCTCTAGTGGTGAGCCTAATGGAATAAATCAAAACATCATTGTGTAAGGTACAAAAATTTTATTTAATTTTCAGGAACAGAGGTATATTGAATCTGAAGGATAAATAAAAGATGATTTCTTAATAAGAGCAGAAATGTAACTGATTGGAGATTATGTAAAGGAGAAAAACAAAATAACCAGAGAAAAGGATATCTATGATAAGGTGTGCTTCTAGTAATCTCAATTCTGATCAAGCAGAGATAACATCTTGCGGTCCAAAGGAGAAACCTTACATTAGTGTCATGCTGTTTGAGCTTTTCAAAGTGCTTTCATGTTTATTTTCATATAATTTTATCTTTAAAATGACTCTGTAAAATATAGAAGACCCCAGATCTTCGACATCCTCTGTTAATGTTTATGTGAGGTTCTTGGAAACACTACTGGCCCTGGAGTCAGAAGACTCTGACTACTGAAATTATCAGCTTTGTCAACCCAGACAAGTTGTTAAACCTCCCTGGAGGTTTCCTCATCTACAAAATGGGCCTGTTAGACTAGATGACCTCTGAGGTTCCTTCCAGCACCACTTGCAAGGTGCTCAGTTAGACTCAGTTTACATATCTATTCTGGAACAGAACCAGAAGTCAAACCTGGATTCCAGAACATCCCATCTCATGTGCTTTCTTTTCCACCATTCTCCTGGAAAATGATGTCTGTAATTTTTCTAGGTCTAAATTTTATGATTATAAGACTTTTAAAAGTTATTCAGTGGAAGACCTGGGACTACATTCCAAGGTTCTGGACTCTCATTTTCATCCTATTTCTTCTATCTTTCCTTCTGTTTCTCTGTCTTTGTGTATATATGTATACATACACATATACGTATGTATGTATATATCCATAATAAGGAGAGGTGACCAGGTCGTGCAGTAGATGGAACACTGGACCTGGAGTCAAGAAAAGCTGAGTTAAAATCTGTATAAACATTAACCAGCAGTGTGATGTCACTTAACGTGGGTTTGCCCTAGTTTCCTCATCTGTAAAATGAGGATAATAGTAGTACCTACCTCCCAGGGTTATTGTGAGGATCAAATGAGATGATATTTATAAAATGCTTTGCTTTGTAAACTTTAAAGTTCCATTTATTATAGTCATGATAAACATTTATATTACAGTTCAAACCTTATATTTAAATTTATTTATTTATATTACATTTCAAACCTGTATAAAATCTTATTTCATTTGAACTTCACAGTTGCATAAGGGAGATACTGTCACATTTATTTCGATTTTACAGATGAAGAGACTAAAAAGTTAAGTGACTGGCCCAAAGAGATGTTAGAATAATGGTTCTCAAAGTCTGGTCCAGAGCATCCTCGCAATCTCTGAAATCCTTTCAGAGAGTCTACAAATTCACAATCGGTTTTTATTTTTAATGTGATCAATATCTATAACCCACATAAACAAAAACTCTTTGGACAAATCCTCAATCATATTTAATAGGATAAAGATATTGAAAACAAAAGTTTGAGGACCACTGTGTTAGAAGATGAATTCAAGCCTAGTTTTCCTTAACACCAAGTTTGTTATTCTATCCATTGTGCTAAACCATTTCTCTATTATTATTAATTATTTCTAATACAAATTGCTATTAACTATCATTTATTATTAATATTTAAATAATAAGGGAAAGAAAAAATAAGCATTCATATAGCACCTATTTTCTGGGCACCATGATAAGTGTTTTACAAATATTATCTCATTTGATCCTTACAACAATCCTGTGATGTAGGTACTGTTATTAACTGAGGTAGAAAGAGAAAGTAACTTGCCCAGAGTCATACAACTTGTAAATATCTGAGGCTAGATTTGAACTCAGACTTTCCTGATTCCAGGCCCAGCGTACTATCTACTGGGCTACCTAAATGCTTCAAGGTAAGGTATTCAAAAAATGCCTTACGCATATGCAAACACAATGCCTTATGTAAGTTCATTTGATCTGTTCATTTGATCTTAGCAGCAGCCTGATGCTTTGAAGTTTCCAAATCTTTTCTGTTTGTCCCTATTCCCTTTGCTTTTACAGGTGGAAAGGAAAAGAATATAACTTTTCTAAATTCACATATCTAATCTATAACTGAATCAGAAGTCAAATGCAGATTCTAGAACCTTTCAACTCATGTGCTTTCCTTTCCACCATCCTGGAAAATGATGAGTTAGACAAGATGGTTATAAATTTTTTAAGTTTAAATTCTATTTTTTAAAGTCATTTGGTGATAGATCTGGGACTATTATCCAAGGCTCTATACTCTCAACTTCATTCTTTTTCTTCTCTCTGTTTCTGTTTCTCTGTTTCTATGTCTCTGTGTGTGTATGTATCTATATCTATCTATCTATCTATCTATATCTATATATCTATATATCCATATATATCCATTTTCTCCACATATAATAACATATTATATTTAGTCAATAAATAAATCAGATTTGGAATCAAGACGACTTGGAATCAAATCCTGCTTCAAACATTTACAAGTGTGAATCTAGACTACTCACTTTACTTCCCTTAGACTCAGTTTTCTGATCTGTAAAATGGGAATATAATAGTACCTACCTTACCAGGTTATTGTGAAGACTGAATAAAATAATATTTATAAAGTGAACTTTAAAGCACTATCTGAATATAAGCTATTATTAATATAGAAAGTTATAAATTATCAATATAACAATATCATAGCCACTATCTCATCTGATTTCCACAACAACCTATGGTTTTGAAATTATTTTCATTTTAAAGAATTTTAGCTGGCAGCTAAAAAATGTTAGACTGTATTTCAGTTCTTAATTTTTTTTTTTTTTTTAAGGAAGTAGAGTGACAGAGAGGATAAGCCCTTTATACTTTGTTTGCTGTTCTTTTTTCCTTCGAGACAGTGCTAGGAGAGGCTAGATCTCTATTTATACAGGTGCTACTAAATGGATAGATATCTATTGATCAATCAACAAACATTTGTGAAGCACTTACTATATGTAAAGTGTTGTCCTGCAAAAGTGTTCTCTCTTTTTGCGTGTGCACAAAACCTCTTGAGAACCAGTAGCCCCTGTTTGCAGAACAGCTTGCTCCTCTCCCTTGCCACTTGATCTAATGCTGCAGTACTGACAGAGAGTGCCATTTCCTTACCATAGTGGAGTTTTAGTGGTCCTCAGCTAATACTTGGGCTACCCACTTCAGTTCAGTCCTAGGAATTATGACAATGGTTATATTCAAAGAAAATATCTATTAAGTCTTTAATATGTGCCAGGTTCTGTGCTAAGCACTGGGTATAAGGACTGTAACTGTGGTTTTATTAGTGTGTATATGAATTGGTGTATATACATATACATGTGACTATATATGTACATGCATATACATGTGCATACATACATGCCAACACATATACACACATGTATATATGACTGGAATGAAAACTAACTTTCTATGTTTGTATATCAAGAATAATAATCATAATAATAATTAATAATAATAATAATAATACTTACCATGAATAAATTATGGTCACCTAAACACTATGTGTCAGGATTAGTACTCAGACAGAGGTCTTCCTACCCTTATGCTGACTTTCCATTTTGCCTCATTGTAAGTTAAGCAGTCTCTGAATTCAAGGAGCTTTCCTTCAGATGGGGAAGACAACATTTACATATATTTATATATGTTAACACAAATATATCTACAATGTATTTGTGTATATACATTAAACATTTATGTTTACACACATTGTTTAAGTGTATATATTTATTCATATTTATGCATGAATATAAATACAAATTAAATAAGTATACACATATTTATAATATAAATGAGTAGAAATAAATATTTTATATATTGTTGTTCAGTTGTTTCATACTCTTCATGATCTCAATAAAATTCATAGGGTTTTATTGCCAAAGATCCTACAGTAATTTGTCATTTCCTGCTCCATCTCATTTTATAGATGGGAAACTGAGACAATCAAGGTTAAGTGAATTACCCATGTTCACAAATATAATAAGTATCTGTTTTTTATTTGATTTGAGTTCAGGACTCCAGGTCCAGTGCTCTATATACTATGTCACCTAGATTTTGTATATGTGTATCTCTCTCTCTGTCTCTCTCTCTCTGTCCGAATCTGTGTCAGTTTCTGATTCTGTGTGTGTGTATCTCTCTCCCTTTGTGTCTCTCTCTGTCTCTCTCCTTTTATCTTTGTCTCTGACTCTATGTCTTTGTCTCTCTGTCTCTTTTTCTGTCTCTCTCTCTCTTTTCTCTCCCCTAGTTATTACAAGGTAGATAGGTACTAACTTTAGAGAGGAAGGAACAGCTGGAAGACTGGCAAAGACCTCCGGAAGAAGATGGTGTTTAGTTTAGTTTTAAAGAAAGTGAGGTTCTTCAAGAGGCAAAAGTGAAAAGAGAGAATATTCCATACATGAGTACAGAATGGTAGATGGATTTAAATATGTGAAGAATATGAAGTTAGAAAATATGATTAGATAGTAGAGCATATAGAGTAAAAAGTCTGGAAGGGACCAGATTGTGAAGAGATTTAAATGCTCCAGTAGAGGTATTTATGTTTCATCCTAGAGTAAACTGGGAGCCATTAGAGTTTTTGGTGACTAAAATTCATAGTGACATGGTCAGACTTGAGCTCTGGAGAAAATCACTGGAAGCTGTGTGGAGAATTAATTGCTATAAGGAGAGACTTGGGGCAGGGCTATCAATTAGGCAACTATTTCAGTAATCTAGAGAAGTGATGAGGTCAGAACTCAGTCAAGTGACTATGTGAATGGAGAGAGGGGAATTTATATCAGAGAAATATTATAGTGAAGAAATGACAAGATTTAGCAACTAATTGGGGGAGAGTGAGGAATCAAGAAGGAGACTAAGGTTTTGGACCTAAGTGATATGAAAAAAAAACCCCAACATTTTTTGATAGTAGTGGTAGTAATAGTTCAGTTTTGGATATGCCGAGTTTAAGATATTTGCAGTACATCCAGTTTAAAATACTAAACAAGCAGTAGGTGATGCTGAATTGGAATTTAGGACAGAAATTGGAGCTGGACAATAGATCCTAGAATCATGTACATAAAGATAAAAATTGAATCTATAATAACATATGAGATCACCAAGAGAATATATAGAGAAAAGAGAAGAGAGTATAGGATAGAGGCATGTGCAATGAATATGATGATAGTACCTATCTCCCAGGGTTGTTGTTGTTTCAGCTCTCTCATCCATGATCCTCTACTTGTGATGTTCCTCTCTCTATATATATCTATATATAGTTTCCTGAGATATCTACATGCAATTCACTGCTAGGTCCTAGGTACTTCAGAACAAATACATAGTGTACAGTAATTTGTTTAAAGGCAAGAGGACAGGTGTAGAGGACCTCAGATCCTCGTCAGTCCAGAGGAAGCCTACTGACAATATGTAGTTTGTCTCCCTGTTTTCCTTTGGTGCCTACCTCCCTTCCTGAGAAATCAAGGAGGGTGTGACCACCTGTGTTCTACTTGAAGCAAGGGATACTTACAGAAGAATACTTATAGTTAGCATATACTCAGTGTGATTGATGAAATAATGGTTCTCTAGTTTGCACATACTTAGTGTGCAGTAATGATGTAATCATACTGAGGTATTTAAGGGCTGAGAGTATTGGGAATGAGGGACTCCATCCTTACCATTCTCTGGTGGCTCTCCTGCCTTATCACTCCTCCACTAAGACCAAGGATCAAGGCTGGTCCCAAGATCCTCCAGAGAACTAGTTTGGATATTATAGACAGGGAATATAGCAGTCTTATTCAGCCCAAGTTCTTTGTATCATATCATCCAGGACTGAACTCAGTTCCCAAGAACTAGAAAAGATCTCCAGAGTTGGACATCATATGAAAAAAAAAAACAAAACAAAACCTGGGATTGTCTTTGTGGAGAATTTCTGTAATTTCATGAAACCATATGTTTCTACTATTATAAAAAGACAACTGTTTCTTTTAGGAGAAACTCTATTGATGGGCAGCTGTCCACAGCTGAAACTGGTTCAGAAGAGTAAGTTATCTTCAACTACTATGACTCAAAAGAATAATCCAATAAGATCTAGCATTTGTATAGTGTTTTAAGGTTTGCAAAGTAATTAAAAAACATTATCTCATTTTATCTTCACAATAATCTTCAATTGATTATCCTCGTTTTACAAATGAGGAAACTTGTAGAGGGTCACAGACAGTGGGGAAATTCTGGGTAAGGTATAAGACCCTTCAGTCCAGAGGGAACCTGCTCACAATGTCTGGTTCAGCTCCCCAAATTCCCTAAGGACCCTCAGCTTTCCTAAAAAATCAGGGGGCAGTGACAACCTGTGTTGTGATTGAAGCAGAGTAATACCAAGTGACGAAAAGTCATCTACACACAATAGCAAATTGTTTATGTGGTTCCACATGGGCAGTATATACTTGGTGCATGCCTAGTGTTTTTGTTACATAGGGGTATGAAGGTATAAAAAGGTTACCCTTCAAGGTTAAAGTCCTTGAAATAAACAGACTTCATTTTTCCACCATCCTGAGGAGTCTTGCTTCATCACTTCTCTGCTAGGATGGTATATTTTAATCACCTTGGCATGGGGGTTCTAGAAAGCAATGGTACATTTTGTCATCCCAACTTGGGGGCTCTAGAAAGCAGGACACACCATTTGGAGTGCAACGTAGGGCTCTAAGTGAGATCCTGTACACATCAGCTCAACTGATGAGATCTAGCCAAGTTCCAGTGGAGAAGTCCCTGTGACCTGGAAGGGTAAGTTAAAAATAGGCAAGCAGGAAGAATCTGTAAGGGCTAATCTAGTCACTTTCATTTTTCAACTGAAATGAGGCAAATACTAAGAAAAGCACCTCCCTCCAAGGGAAGTATGAAGCAGCCTTAATTAGGTTAACAGAGAAGCAAGGTTTGAAGGTAACTCAGAAGCAGATCACTGAGTTCTCAGATGCTTTGGAGTACACTTCTCTGTGACTTTATAAGAAAGAGAGTTTGGAGCCAGAGATGTGGAAGTTAGTGGGAGAACAACTAACTGAATACAATGGATTAAAATCAGTTTTAAGGAATCCCACAAGTTTTAAAAAGAGGAAAGATTTTAACATGAGCAGCCAGATAAGGAAGTATGAGGAGAAAAACAAGCAGAGAGTTGGTTCTTGTAGCCCCAGAGGATACAGCACATGGGGCAGAGCTAAGGAAGTCTTTTTAAAGCATTTTACTGATTTATTTTGCTTGTTACTGCTTTACAAGGTTTTCAATGCACTGCCTGTTGGGTGAGAGTTAAGTATCTTAAGTACCTCAGAAAGGGAATTAAGTACCTTAAGTATCTTGCTGCTGAGCTTGTTTTTCACTTTCAAAGTTGATTTTCAATTCTGCCTACACCTGAGCATGGGCCTTTCCTCATCTCCTGACCCTCCTCCCTCAACTCTACCTTTGTGGGGAGGGAAAGGGAGGAGGAGGAGGAGGAGTGGGAGGGGCAATGACACCATCAGCACCGCCCATGAAGCAGTTTTGCCCACTCCATATGTCCTCATTACAAGAGGTGGAGCTAGTCTCCAGATCCCCAGGCAAAAAAACACTTAGGGCATGATGACAACTGCTATTTCACCCATAGTCTTTAAGTAAGCTGGTGGTGGGTTGCAATTAGGGAGAATAGAGCAATATGCCCCTGGGACTACTGAGTTATCCTCTGGAGAGCTGAAACCTATCCTTGTCCAGCCTATAGACCCCTTACCTCCATACATAGTTAGGCTTGACCATTTCACCTCCTGAGAGTACTTATAAAACGGTGTCCAACCGTACTCGGATTTAGGAAACTGGGGAATATGTAGCTAACATTCCAGTCACTGGCCAAAGATTATGGCAAACACCGATATGTCTGGCATAGGAGGATCAACAGCAGCTGAATTTAGTGCTGCCCCTTTTGGGTGGAGGTTTGGGGATGGAGCAGGGGTTTTTGCTCCTTTTGTAGTAAAAAAAAAGGGGGGTGAGGGAGGGATTCCCATCAATCTATGGGTGAGACATCAAGATGTTCCTCCAAAAATAAAAGAGAAAGGGAGTCACAGGTAACTCTAGAGAACTTCTAAACTTCTATATTAATTTTTTGATTTTTGATGGAGATGCATTGGTTCCAGCAGACAGGTTTCATGACCTACCAGAAGAGCAATGTCCAGTGCAAGCAGCTCCACTATCTTTAAATAATCACCAGGCAATGTGGAGAGATCTCCAAAGTGGTGAATGGAAAGAACTAGATAGGTTAACTGGGGAGAGGGTTTGCTTGTATCTCAACAGATGGAGAAGGAACCTGATGGGTGCCAATGAGCCATATCCACTTTGTCCATCTAAGAGAGACAGAAAAAGAGAAGACCCTCAAAATGAAGAAGACCCAAGAAACCAAGTGGTTCCATCACTGACTGTGCCCATCACTGAAAGAACCTGTTAACCCTTTGTATATGGCAACTGACTCATGAACATCAAAAATAATTCTCAATGAGTATTGCAGGACTTCAAAACCTGCAGGAATCACTGGATTTCCTGAGATGTGATAAGACTGATTACATTCTAATTGAACAAAGATATAGTTTAATATAAATATAAATATACTTTAATCCTCTTACTTTCAGGTGAGAAAACTGAGGTTTGCCCAAGGTCACAGAGCTAGTTGTGGAAGATCTAGAACTAGAACTCTTGTCTCCTAACTCCTAGTTTTGCAACCTCTCCAGCACATCAAAGCAATTTTCTAGGAGATAAGAGAAAGATCCTGAAAGGGCCAGCTTAGATGATGCTATGACTAGAGGACTGGGCTTGGAATCAGGTAGACCTGAATTCAAATTTAATTTCAGACACTCACGAGTTGTCTGAATTTGTGTCTTTATGTGCCTTAGTTTTCTCAAGTGTAAAATTAGATAATTATAAGGACCTCTACTTCCCAGGACTTTTGACAGAATCAAAATTGAAAGAGTTTAGCATCATTTCTGGCTCATAGTAGGTACCATATAAATGCTAATTATTATGTGTAAATACTTCTAACCCTTGCATCTAAGTTACTGAACAAACTGACACCAGCCTGGTTGGGTTTTTCCCCCCCAGTTTCATCTCATATTACTCTACTTTACCATCCGGTTAAACTGGATGAGTTGCAATTCCCTGGGTTTCTAACTGGCCATTTGCCACCGATTGAATTAAACCTAAGGAGGGAATTCATTAATATGAATTGTGATGGGCTAATCTCAGGTCCACATTATCCAGCCTTGTAACTACACAGATTTAGCTGAGCAAGGAAAGTGCACAGCTGGCATACCACGACTGGAAAGGATGAATATTTCTGACTAAATCATTGTTTGAAGCAACCTATCAATCATCAAAGTTTTTCTGACTTGACCCTGTGTCTACACACTCACAAATACTGCCTAGACCTTTTCCTTTAATGATCAATATCAGACATATGGACTGGTTATCTGTGAATAACTACTTTGATTTTGGCCTGGTTTTCGAATTACCTGGTCAAATCTGAATTAGACTACATCCTTCACTCCTGTGTCCCTTCCCTTCCTTCCTACCTGATACTCCAGTATTTAACTGTTCATTTTATGATTTTGGTTAATGTAATTAACTGTTAGTAAAGGGATAGGGTGTTAGCTCCTCATTTTCTCATTGCTATAACTTCCCAAATTCAAATCTCACCTAGTTTTATTATTGTGGGCAAGTTCTCAGATCTCTCCTTTACAAAATGGGGGAAACAACAGTTGTATTACTCCCTTTATGGGGGTATTTGTGAAGAAAGAACTTTGCAAGTTTTTAAAAGCTACAAAAATATGAGTTATTACTCTTCATCTTTCAATGCTGACTTGCCTGTGAGAAATTATAGCCTGAATATCATCAACTAGTGATCACAAATGATAAAAGATTGAGAGGAAGGTCTTAGCATTTGAGGTTATGGTTCCTAGATTACATATGGTAGGGTATTAATGAGTTCTTCAAGATGGGAAGATGAGGCTATACTGTGATCTATCTATATCAGAACTAGCAAGTGATAGAGTATATAGAGTACTGGACTTAGAGTTCAGAAGATCAGGATTTAAATTTGTACTCAAATATTTACTAGCTGTGAGACCCTAGACAAATCACTTAACCCATGTCTATCTTGCTTTCCTCATTTGTAAAAATTTGTAAGATACTTGTAAGATAATAAAGACAACTCCTCATTGTTGTGAGGATCAAGTGAGAAAATATTCACAAGGTACTTTGCAAACCTTAACATGTTACATAAAATTAGCATATAGGGACTGTGGGAACTCTTGTTTCTATAGTGCTTTAAGGCTTTCAAAGCATTTTACATACATTATCACATTTTATCCTTATAACAACTTCATGAAGGAACTACTTCATGGATATTTTAATCCCCATTTTTACAGATGAAGAAACTGAGGTTCAGAGAAGTGATATCTCCTTAGTAGATTTTAAGCAATTTGAGGGAAAGGAGTATTTTGCTGTTGTTCTTTTTTAAAAGATTGCATTTCCTCATTTTCCCCAAGCTATAAGTGCAGGTATTACTCAAAGGACATTGTTGGACTGCCCCATTGATGTTATAGTTATGTTATCTTCTTAGGCAACTTGGTTTCCCCTTCCTCCTCCTGGAGCTCACCATATTAAGGCCAAAGTTAGTGTAGACCAAAATGAACATTGCCTACTGCAACTTGGAACTCTGGAGCTCAAGAGTTCTGATAATTTCAGCCTCCATGATAGCTGAGATTATGTGTATGCACAGTTTATTTATTTTTTCTTTACAATCTCAGTGCCCAGCAATGTGCCTTGCCTTAAGCCAAATAAATGCCAAATATATTTGGGCAAGTAGAAAATGGAAAAAGGAATTGGTCAATAGTCATTCCAATCTCCATGAGTATAGCCCCAATTCTGAGACAAGTTACTTTTGCCTGGAGCTATGCCCTTGACAGAGACTACAGACCTCGCTGGTAATACCAGTGTACTATTTCTTATCCATGTAGATACAACTATTAATTACTTTTTGCTTAGAGACCTTACAATCTGACACCAATCTATCTTTGCAGCCTGATGGAATATTATTCTTCCTCCTCTTTGATCCAGCCAAATTGGCTCACATAAGACTCTCTCATTTCTTTTTCTCTCTTTGACACATTTCTGTCTGTGTCCCATGCCTGAATGCATTCTTTCCTTATTTCTCTCTTACAGAATTCTCATCTTCCTTTAAGACACAGTTCAAGCATCACTTTCTAGACAAAACCTTTCTCTATTCTTTTAACAAGTAGTTCCTTCCCAAACTGCCTCAATTTTCCTAGGATGATTCATTTTTTTTTTTTTTCAGATTTTTGTACCTTCTGACAATCTGCTAATCTACCCTGGAAAAACCTTGCCCTGAGGTCCTTTCTCTTGATTGATGACTTTCTATCTTAGATGACCATTTCTTGAGGGGTCCCAGGCATGCTCACTTTAGCAAGACTTCACTTTTCAGACTTCTCTGCCTCCTCAGTAGCCACATTGTCTTGTTCTTATACTCATGTGCCTTTTTTCTCCCCTTATGTGTCTTACCCCATTAGAATGTAATCTTGGAGGGAAAGGACGACCTGGTTTGTTTGTATTTTATTCCTAGCACTTAGCACAGTTTCTGGCAACATAGGGTAAGTGTATAACAAACTCTCTCTCTCTCTCTCTCTCTCTCTCTCTCTCTCTCTCTCTCTCTCTCTCTCTCTCTCTCTTGTCTTTCTTCTTTCTCTGTCTCTCTCTTTCTGTGTCCCTCTCTCTTTTTCACTCTCTTCTTCTCTTCCTCTTCCTCCTCCTTCCTCTTTTTCTCAATCTATCCACCCACTGTTTTTATTTGGATTTATTTTCTTTTAATTCATTTTGTATATACTCAAATATTTATTTAATGCCTTATCTAATTAGCTCCTTGTGAACTAATTATTTCATTCTTTATTTTTGTATTCTCATTATCTAGTTGTTAATAAATATTTATTGAATGATTGTTGAATTTTTTTTTGACATAGAGGATGTCTTGCTCATTTTTTCAACTGAATTGTTGCTCACAGTTAACTGTTTCCTATGTGGACAATGCAGGTGGGTTTTTTGTCCCATTAGAGAGAAAGGCCAAATGTTTGCTAATAATGAGGTGCACCCCCAGGTTTAAGGAAAGTCAATTTCCCCCATGGCAGGGGAGATGAAAGTACAATTTGGTATGAGAGGAAACATAAACAAACAAACAAAAAAAAAAACAGAATACATCATCATCAGGATGTCTGGGGAGTGCCAAGATCCATGAAATTGAGATTACTGGCAAAACCACTTGTTGGAGAAGAGATGCAAGGCAAAGTAACGTGAAACAAAGAAAGAAACAAACAAAGAAGGAAAGAAAGAAAGGAGAAAAGAAAGAAAGAAAGGGAGTGTTTGAGAATCGTAATTGAGTCTGTTTCCTAGAGCTTCACTCTTTTTTAGTATAGCTTTTTTTATGGCCCACATTTGCCTGACACTAATACATACTTCTCTGGTTATGGACAAGACCTTGACTCAACCATCCCAGACATGCCATGAGTTTGAACATAAATGCCTGGGAGCTATCCACAGTTGAATTTCATTTGGCCATTGGGTTGTGCCTTTCCCCCAGCTGGCTAGTATCACATGCCTGAATTTAAAACACTACAAGGACACTTATTACATTGAATATGACAAATTGTTATTTGAACACTTTGTTCAAGCTTAGATGTTGTTAAACACACACTTTCTTTGAACACTAACCTGACCTCACACTGAGTTTCCTGTTTACCTCTGAGATTTCACAGGTACCTTATTGCCAAACAGCTTTTCCAGTTCTTGGACATGCCTCTTACCACAGGCTTTTGTTGACTTTGCATTTCCTGCTCACTACTCTGACCCACCACTTTGGTGTCATATGTTTCTTACTAATCATAAAATCACAGAAACCAAGAGTGGGAAGGCACCTCAGAGACCATCCAAGGTATCACTTTGTGTTAACAGTCCAACCTTTGGACAAGGTCATTCAGATCTCTAGTGATGGAGTCTTTTGGTCTTTGAATGAGATTTTATGTCTGGAAAATATCTATGGCCATTCTTACTGATGCTTTTCCAGTAACTCAAATAGTGTCTGTATTATAAGTTGCCAAGCAGGTGGTTGAGGGTACTGATGCATTCATTGGTAGAGTGGTTCCCCATACTCATGAAAACACAAGTCCAATCCCATATCCAAGCTGGTCACTCAGTCAAGAAATATTTGAGCTCTCACTATGTGCCAATAATTGAGGATACAAATACAAACAAAAAGAAAGACAGTTTTTGTCCTAGAAGTAAACATATAAAAGGAAAAAGATAAAATGAGAATTGGAAAAAGGACGTATTGGCAAGGGAGCCTCCTGGCTGAATCTGGAGATTAAGGGAAGGATGGGCTGCAGAGGATGGGCTGAGCCTTTCCTTAAAATGGGGATTCTTGGAAGAATTTTCCAATGGGAGAAGATACCTACATGAACTAGCATCATGGGGGACTCACATTTCCAGTTTCTGCATAGTCTTTTCTTAAGTCCCAGCACTGGGTATGCCCTATTTGAAATATCATACAGATTGAGGAATTTCCCATACAAACCATCATGTGACTGTTGATTTACTAGCTATAGTAGCTGAAGAGGATAGTGTATTTCCAATTTTACTTGGATAAACATTATTATACATAACGTTTTATCCTGCTAACTTTGATCATCCTTCCTATTTCCATATATATAGATAAAAAATTATGTATGAAAACATTTGCTCAAAAAAATCAATGTCTCTTTAAATATTCATTTACATACACATATGGATCTATCTATTTAGAGTTATCTATCTATTGATGTGTGTGTATATATATGTCCATATACATATATGTCACCTACATATATATACATACCCCCATTCTACCCCTATAGGTTTCAGTGTGTGTGTGTGTGTGTGTGTGTGTGTGTGTGTGTGTGTGTGTGTATTCTATGTATCTAGGCATATAGGAAATATATATATATATGTATATATGTATAAATATAGACATATATCTATATCTATATTTATACACACATACATACACATATATATGGAATAAATACTTACGTAGCACTTATATTACATTACATTACATCAAGCATTTTACAAAATTATTTTATTTGATCTAAACAAAAATCCTGAGAAGTAGGTGCTATGATTAACCCCATTTTATAGTTAAGAAAACTGAGGCAAACAAGTTAAATGTTTTATCCACAGCTAGGAACTGTCTGAGGTTGTGTATAAATTTAAGTCTTCCTGGACTTTAGACCCAATACCTTATCCATCATGCCTTCTACCTTCCTGTATGTATATGTATGCATTTATACACACGTGCATATATTTGTGTGTATGTGTATATGTGTGTGTGTATAATAGCACACACACACACACACACACACACAATACATACACACAAGAAATTTGGTCATCTACTCATGTTAACTCTCAGACCCCTTTGTAATTTAAAACTCACTTATTGGTTAAACAGAGTTGTTTATAGTCAGTAGAACTATATTTATATGGCTTTGGAAAGTGTGAGCTACTCATCACTGAAGGTGATGAAGCAGAGGTAGGATAACCACTTATCAGCAATATCACAGAAGGGAATTAATGCATGAAGCTGGGGAGTTGAATTAAATAGCCTTTCAGATCTCTTCCAACTGCAGTATGCTTTGACTATGAAATTCCACGATACTGCTTTTATAACTAAGAGAAATCATATTTTCATTTGATATCTTTTAATTTATCACTCATCATCACTATGATAACTATAGTTAATACTTTTAAAAGAGGATATTCCACAATTTGTCTTAATCAACATAACTCCCATTGCTAGCTATATACCACTAAGCAGTCACAGGTCAAACTGGTTCAAAAGAAAAAAGTTTCTTTTGGTAACTGAAACTGTCTGGGAATATTACCCCACAGTTAATTTTTTACAAATTGTCAGGGTCATTAGTGATTCCCAGGTTCTGGCTCAAAACCATTTCCTGTAAACCTAAACAGAGCAAATTACAGGGAGCAAAAATGATGTCATCTTGTTTGGAGAAAGAATTCTCAATTTCCTTTAAATGGAACAAGCTGCTATTATACTTTACCAATGGGAAAATGGAAAAGGAGAGGTCTGTACCTTATCCAAAGCAATTGTCTAGGATTAGCAATCCTGAATTCCTGATGGCTTCTTCAGGGCACAGATTCCTAGTTCGGTTGGCCAATCCTTTCTAGTGCGAGGGCCAAGTTAAACAGGATATGATTAGGAATATATTTCCCATGCCTTCCCTCCTGTCTCACTCCCTTTTCCTCCCCATGTGGCATCTAGCCCTTGAGGCTCATGCCAAGTTTCTCAGCTGCTGTCTTAAGTGTCTTTAGACAATTCTGTCCTGGGAGTTGAATGACCCTGCTTCCCTGCCCATGGTGTGTTCTTGGAAATCGAGAGATCAATGAAAGCAGCATATTGACAAATGTCTGGTGTGGAACCACACACAGCACTTCCTGGAGCACTAGAAGCACCTGTTCTCTGCCTTGCTTCTGTGGAGTCAGCCACACTCCTATTGTTGTTGCCAACAGGCACAACATTGTGAATCCTTCCTTGTTCAGTCTGGCTGAATCCAGCGAGGAACCCGAAAATTAGAGCGTGTATTATCATCAGACCTACATTTGGAAGGGATGTTAGAGACCACACTAGACTCTCCATTTTCCATCCATTTCCTTTTATAGATGGTTAAACTTAGGTCCACAAAGGACAAATGCCCTGGCTAAAGTCACATAGATAGTAAATAATAAAGACTGGTTTTGAAGTCGGGTTCTCTAACTCCATTGTTTATGGAGTGTGGGTAATGTATTGCAAAGAACATTGTACTGGACTCAAAGATTTGGGTTTTGGTCTTTGCATTGACTTACTGTTTAGTCTATTTAATCTTTCTTTTCCTAAATTGCTTCATCTGTAATGTGGGGATGATGATGATGATGATGATGATGATGCTATGATATGAAAAAATCCTTTTTAGCCCTAAAATCTATTCTAATAAGAATATTTTCAGTCCTCATATCTTAGAATATATTTTTGAACAAAGCTTGCCACAGAGGAAATGATTCAGGAAGAAAATGTTTTATTTTGTCTCTTTAAAAGCAGCCAGCAGCCCTTTAATCAAAGAAAACATATAGGATGTTTTGGAATGGGTGTCTGGTGGGTGGATGAAAGAGAAATGCTTCTGCCATTGTCTGAAATTTTTAACTTAAAGAACTAGATGCTCATTTCTTTATTTCAGGGCTCTTATGAAGCAACTAGGTGGTATAGTGAATAAAGTATTGGATCTGAAATAGGAAGATCTGAGTTCAAAAACTTCCTTAGACACTTATCTACTAGCTGTATCATTCCTGAAGAGTCACTTGATTTCTCTGCCTTAGCTTCCTCATCTGTAAAATGTAGACAATAAAAGTACATACCTCTCAGGATATTGAGGTCAAATGAGGAGTCAGACATAAAGGAATTAGATATACTTTAGGATCAATTTACTTTTTCTCTCTAATTTATTTGCCCTACATAGGTGAAATCAGGGAATATTAATATTTAGTACTCCCAAAGGATGGTTATAATACACTTATCTCACTAATCAAGATTATCTTCCTTCTACAAGTCACATCACTATCACATCAGCTCTCAGTGTATAGTTTTAGTTTTTTTTTATAAGCACTAAAGCTCATAAGGCATCAGACATAGAATGAGTTTCATTTATATAATAAAGATCACAGAAGGCCTACAGCTCATACCTAAATCCACAGCCAGTCAAACTGGACTCTCCATTCTTCAATAGGCCTTCTCTTCACTAGAAACCTAGGACATGGGGCTGCTTTTTCCAAATTGAAATAATTGGAATCAAAATCCCTCTGAGCCACTTAAGATTTCCTATTCTTACCCTTCAAACCCTATCCTACACACACAAAAAGACTAGGGAGGTTATTAAGAACTTTTTTCTTCTTTTCCTGCTCCACAAATCTCAAGTTTTGACTTCTTTTCAAGTTACAGGGAGTCCTTCCGTGTTTTTCCTGCTACTCTGTTCCTGATCAGGGTGCATTGTACTTTCTCAGTATTTTTTCTGGATACTTTGTCAGGTGTTGGAAACCTTATTTTCTTTATTTCTTCTTGTGTGTTTTTCCATACCTCTTATTCTTTAAAACTTGGTCAGAATGTGCCAACGGGTACAGCCTCAGTCAAACTGAGACCTGTTGAAGACTTTAGCTTAAAAAGGCCAAGATCTCCCATTTCCTCTAGAGCCATCTCCAGTCATCCTGATCTGAATCTGGCCACTGGATTCTGATGGTTCTGGAGAGAAAAGTGAAGTAGGTGACCTTGTACGGCCTTCCCTTACTCAAATCCATTAATTCCCTGATGTCATGACCTTCTTTGAGAACAAAGGACAAACAACAACTACCTATGATTATCCTTGGAAAAGTAAAGGAAGAACAATTTTTTTTTCCTATAGAAAGTGGGGAAAAACACATGGTGAGGGGGATTACCCTGCAGTAATTTTGGAGGTTTATATTTCTGCTTAATACATAACAATTATCACTCCAGATGAAAAGAGTTGCTTTGGATAAAATACTTTGCTAATCTTAAATCGCTATAGAGGAGTTAATCATTAATTGATTGGGAGATAGTAGGCTCCCATTCCTCGGAATTTTTAGCTGAGGCAGGTTGACCACCTTTTAGAGAAGTTGTGAAGGATATTAGGCATAGGTTATTCTAGAAGATCTCTAACTTTCTGATTCTCTAATCTTTCTGATTCAAGTCAGTAAGAACCATGAGTGTGTGTGTGTGTGTGTGTGTGTGTGTGTGTGTGTGTGTTGCAATCCCCATGTGTGATAGTTTGGAGAACCTGCTTCTGGAGTGTAATGGAAAAACCCTGCCTCCAGTTTGGAAAACGTGGATATTGTCGGGTTGGTCCTAACTACCTAAGCAGATGATTGCTGAGGTGCTAAATAGCCAGAACTGGCATGAATTCCTAAGGAACTAGTCAGATTGTACTTTGTACTGTATCTGGCCATTTTTCTAATTATCAGCTGTCCAGATGAGGGAGAAAATGTAGTAAGGGGAAGAGAGAGACCTAGGTTCCTCCCCTTTTGAGAATGATATATGCACACGTATATTGTATCTAGGATATACTGCAACCCATTCAACATGTAAAGGACTGCTTGCCATCTGGGGGAGGGGGTGGAGGGAGGGAGGGGAAAAATCGGAACAGAAGTGAATGCAAGGGATAATGCTGTAAAAAATTACCCTGGCATGCGTTCTATCAATAAAAAGTTATTAAAAAAAAAAGAATGATATAAAGCCTGTGAATATGGATCTCTCTCTCTCTCTCTCTCTCTCTCTCTCTCTCTCTTTTTCTTTTTGCATTTGTTCCTTTCTGTTTTAGGTAACGGAGATTGAAAATGAATATGACCTTGTGAGTTATAATAGGTCATATTAGCTTGAAGTACTAGAAATCTGGGAGCTGGAATGTATGCTCGGATTCGCTTGAAGATAAAGAAAAATTAAATCCCAAGAAACTTGAATGCTCACTTCAAATATAGCCAAGATTCAGATTCATCCAACTATTTTCATATCTCATTTGGAAATGAATGCGGTGACTTGAAGGCTATATAGAAACTTAAATTTGAACCTATTCTTCTAAAGGACTGAGTTGATATAGAGATATTGGATATTAGGTGTTGGTGTAGTGTTGGGTATTTGTACTTCTGTCCTTGCTATGTTTTCAAACTAGATATCCCTTTATAAAGGCTTGGTATTATTATTTATTCTTGTCCAAGTCTTTGTGATTCCATTTTGGGTTTTCTAGGCAAAGTTATTGGAGTTGTTTGCAAGCGGATATTAAGTAATTTGCCCAGAGTCAAACAGTTAGTACGGGTCTGAGGCCAGATTTAAGGCTTCAGGCCCAGCACTCTATCCACTGTTCCACTTTTCTCAAAGCCAGCTGATGTTATCTGATTAAGTAGAATTGGTGTGCCAATCACACCAGTGATTAACTAGAACAGATATTTTGAAAAAAGCACTTAAGAACATTAGACACCCCCAATGCCTCAGAAATACCCTTAGAATCCTGAGGTCATGATGTAGCAGACTTTTTACTGGAAGAGGGAGTCCAGTATTCATTGCTATATGGATATGAAGTAGCAATGGAGAATTATCTCCTTGAGGGCAGAGGCTATTTAATTTTTGTCACAGTGCCTGGCAAATAGTGGACACTTAATTAATGCTTTTTGATTAATAGATCAAAACTTCACAGCATGCTATATGGCCAAAAGGATCATAGGGAGTTTGAAAGGAGGGGCACTGCCAATCCCCTGAGAGAGAAGAAGGGAGAGTCCTCTTGAAGGAAATGATTGAAGAGGGACTTTAATAAGAAATAGGGAGGCACATAGAAGAGAGAACATTTTTGGAGTTATTTGAAGAATATTATTAAGGTCTGTCATCCATTTACCTAATCTGTGAACATCTTGCTTTGTGTGTTTATTTACTTGATTTTTTGTTTCCTGTTCTATGTATACTTGACTTCAGATTAATAAATAGTTTCTTTGATCCTGTCGTATATTGAGTGATTTATCTAAGGCAGACAGATTGAGGGACTTTTCCTGTTCCTAAGAAAATTAGGAGTAGAAGCTGGCAGCAGTTTTTGGTTAGGGGGAACCCATGACCCTTCACAATAGAATCTGATCAAATTCTAGGAAAAATATTATTAAATAAATCAGTAAATGGAAAAATCCAAACACAGAAATGCAGCTTATTGACATCAGTCATAGTATGATGAAATTGGAAGGAACCTCAGAGCATATCTGTCCCTACCCATACCTTATCAAGAGTTAAAATGAGGGGAAACCATTCTCTTGCATATTTGGGTTTTTCTAATCTTTAGGAAGAGTGGATTGAGCCTCATCTATCTCTTTGCATTTGTCATCTTTCTCTCCTAATTCTTCCTTCTGGGGCCCAAGAACAATAAATTGAATCCTTCTCTAACATGGCAGCCCTTCAAATAAATACTTGAAGGAAATTTTTTACTTCCTTGAAGACTTCCCCAGAATAAACATCCCCAATTTCTTCAGCTGATTCTAATAAGGCATAATCTAACTTTTATTGTCATCCTGGTGGCAGTCTTCTAGGCACACCCTGTTTTGTCTATTTGTGTTGTGTGGTCATGTCTGACTCTTTGTGACCTCATTTGGGGCCTTCTTAACAAAGATAGTGGAATAGTTTGGCATTTCCTTCTCCAGCTTATTTTACAAGTGAGAAAACCAAGGCAAACAAATAAAGTGACTTGCCCAGGGTCATGCAAATAATAAATATCTGGGCCAGATTTGAACTCAGGAAGAGGAGTCTTCCAGATTCCAAGCTTTATTCACTTTATTCACCAAACCACCTATATGCCCATTTTGTTTCTCTTTTCTTAAATTTGGTATCCAAAAATACAGAGAGCAAATATACTAGTTATGGCTTTCTCAAGGCATAGGAGAAATGGAACTTTTAACTCCTTGTTTGGGACACCATCCCATCTTTCTTGATACAGCATAGAATTGCATTATATTGGGGGTGAGGTGGGGTAGCTGCTATGTCCTACTGCTGACTCAGATTGAGCTTGCAGTTTATCAGAATTTCCAGATGTTTTTTCACAGTTGTATCTACTTTGTACATATATTGTTGGAACATACATAGATACACACATATCTCCATGTCTCTTTCTTTGATATCACTGAAAGTGAATTGTCCCTTACAAAGTCAGACAGTAAGCATTTATTATTTACTATGTGCCAGGTACTGTGCTAAGTGTAAGATATATACTGAAAAGATATAGCAAGAGTCAAAGAAGAATCTCTTCTCACACTAAAAGCCACCCTCTCCCACATAAATAACTCTTTGGTTTCTTAAGGAAAGCAGGCTCAAACTTAAAGTGGTGACTGCAAAACCAAAACCAAAAACAAATCCACCACTGAATTTACTTTCAGATGTTCTGTGGCTAATGGGCACACTGCTGCTTTGTTTATGGTACACAGTGTCTTAGCTGCTGAACTGATCCACAACTGAGGTAGGTCAAGCAGGCTGCTTTTAAGGGACAAAATTTTCCCGAACTTAAGTGCTGGATCTCTATTGACTTTTGAAGCTTGCAAGTTCTCAGCCTACAACATTGTCTTTCTTGATACCCACCTATGAGCAATGACAACAACAAAAAAGACAATAGGGCAGGGAAGAGAAGGAAGGGAAAGGGGGATAAAAGAAAAAGAATACTTACATAGCACCTTCTATGTCCCAGGTATCATGGGTTTGACCATTTGGCTTAGGGGGATAGATTAGGAGCTGCTACCGATCTCTTTCCCCACTAAGAATTTTCCAATTCTTCTCTTGATTATTACCAGAAAAAGAGAGAAACTGAATATCTCCCATAGAGCCTTTTGTAGGCACGCTTGGTTTCAGCTCCATTGCCAAAGAAACATTTAGTCACCAGACAGTAAATGGTCAGGAAATAGTCACAGAACACTTGTGCATGCTCTGAATTATAGGCAAGGTCAGTCACACAGTACCAAAAGCAAACTCACTAAATCTTCCACATGAATTAGTAGCAGAAAGAACCCCTTGTGCCTGCTTAGAGTCCTTAACCCTCATTGACCAGTCATTTCATTATCTTCCACAACAACCATGGATGCTCTTGGGTGATAAACAATAGACAAAATATTTGGGGAGATGTGCTTTTCCAAAAGCCTACAATATCAAAGCACACATGAGACTATTTACAACTTGAGTGACAAGAAGACTAGAACTGTTTCTGACAATTCTGAAGAAGATTCTACTTTTTCCCACATGTCATTTTTTTGAGGAGAAATTATTGCGTTTCCTGATCAGTCCTTACCTGGATTATTGTATCCAGTTTTAGGGATCTCTCGAAGGATACTGATAAGCTGGAAGTGATCAAAATGAAACACAGTTATTATTACATAATAATGAATCATTATTATTCTATAAAATAGATGAGACAATGTAATAAAAATAATAACTGACATTTATATGGCATCTTAAGTTTCACAAAAATATTTTTCCCTTTTTATTTCCTTTAAATTTTGTTATTTCAAATAAACAAAAATCTTCCCCACAATTGGGGAAAACAATACCTTTATAAAAAATATGCAATGTCGATCTAAACAAAGCCTATATTTGTCATATTCTAAAGTGTATGTACTTCTTTCTGTTTTTTATTTCTGGATATAGGTCTGGTAGTGTTATTGCTGGGTCAAAGGGTATATGCAATTTAGTGATTTGGGGGCATCAATCCAAATTGTTTTATGTACTTTACTAATTCACCACTCTACTAAATGCATTCATATTCCTGTTTTCCTGCAATCTCTCAAAAACTTGTCATTGAACTTTTTGGCTAAGTTGTCCATTTGTGTGTGGAAGATATAATTTTTGAGTTGCTTAAATCTTCATTTCTCTAATTATTAGGGATATGGGGAAATTTTTTTTCTAACAGCTATTGATAACATGGATTTCTTTTCTTTTTTTTTTTTTTTATAAAGTCCTTTGTGAATATGTCATTCATTTCTTACAAGTCACAATGTGGCATTGTGAATATCAAGTATAAACTTTGTGGTTCTGATGATAAGGACAGTGACAAGACACTTGGGACATCAGTGAAAGGCCATTGCAATCAGGAGATCTGAGTCTGGGCCTCGGTCTCCCATTCATCAGCTTTGGGACTCACTTTTCTTTCCTATAAAAAGACTGGGTTGAATTAAGTTAGTTTTATGTTTTCTTCTGACTTTCTCAAGTCTGCAACTTCCTCAGTTTGGGCTGAAAGATTTTTGGTAAGAGTTTTCAAAGAAGGTAGAAATTAAAAAGGCTCCTTTGCAAGCACTGGCTTTGCCATTAGAGGACATATTGGTTTGACTACTGGTCTTGTCTCTTACTAGGTATATAATGAGTCAATTGCCTTATATGATTCTTAATTTTCTCATTTGTAAAATGATAGTGCTGGACTAGGTGGCTTCTCTTGCATTCCAATTCTAAATCTATGATTCTGTACCCTTAAATATAGATATTATTTACAATGACTGAGAAAATGCAGGAATGACTCTGATCTGAGAATATGTTGCATGTGCAAGTGCATAAATAACTGGGAATTAAGGGGGTATATGCTACAGACACTGAGAAGACCTGGTTATTGTAAGGACATTATCAAATAGAGATGAGTTACAATAGTACTGGACTTGGAATCAGGAGGACCTGATCTCAAATCTGGTCTCAGACACTTATTAGCTATGTGACCCTGGGCAAGTCACTTAGCCCAATTTGTCTCAGTTTCCTCATCTGTAAAATGAACTGGAGAAGGAAATGGTAAACTATTTTAGTATCTTTGACAAGAAAACATTATGTAGTTTTTCAGAAAGTTGGACACAACTAAAATAAATGAACAACAACCAAGTTAGGATATGCTAGGATTTTGAATACTATACCTAGAAATCAATTATATAGATTACACACACACACACACACACACACACACACGTAATATATACTAATTATATAAATCAATTATCTATATCTATATCAGGAATTATTTTTGAGTTAGGGAATGATATAATGGAAGTGGAATTTTAGGAAGACTAATATGGTGGTGTGTTTAGACTCCACATAGACCTCACAAGTTTCTGTCCCATTAGAGTACAGGAAAACAAGGTCCTAAAAATCAAGCAATGAGCAGGCCTACGAGAAAGGGAAGGTAAGAGGGATAGGGGGAGAGGAGTAGCAGAAAGAAGCTGGGGAGAAGGAAATCTGCCACTTAATTGGCTCCATCAATAATCAGAACAGCACAAGGCTAATGATCTCTCTTGGTCTGCCTCATAAAGCTGTCCCAAGAGCCCTTACATAATCTCACATCTAAATATAAATCTCAGAGACTTACTAAGTGGGCTTCACAAGAATCTGAAGTTTGTTTTTAAAACCACTTTAAAAGCCTATATCATTTATATACAGGGACCAGGAATAATTTATACACACACACACACACACACACACACACACACACACTCTTAGGACCTAAAATTTGCCTGGGCAGAAAAAAAAAATAGTAGGTAGATTAAAAGCAAGATAAAATATTCTTTGCTTCTTTTCTCTTTTGTTTTCATGAAGATTTAATTAAAATATAAATAATGCTTTTTAAAAAAAAGTGTGTGTGTGTATGTGTGAGAAGAAAGAGAGAGAGAGAGAAAGAAAGAGAGAGAAAGAAAGAGAGAGAGAGAGAGAGAGAGAGAGAAAGAGAGAGAGAGAGAGAGAGAGAGAGAGAGAGAGAGAGAGAAAGAGAGAGAGAAGAGAGAGAGAAAGAGAGAGAGAGAGAGAGAGAGAGAGAGAGAGAGAGAGAGAGAAGAAGAAGAAGAAGAAGAAGAAGAAGAAGAAGAAGAAGAAGAAGAAGAAGAAGAAGAAGAAGAAGAAGAAGAAGAGGGGAGGGAGGGAGGGCCAGGGAGTAAAGACCTATGATTTTATTTGTGTAGGGAAACACACTATAGAAATTTTTTTATTGGTCTACAACATAGTCTTAGAGAGTTTGGGATTAAAGAATAGTTATATCTTTTTACCCTTGACTATAGAGGCAGAAAATTTGAACTCAGGTTTTTCTAACTCCAAAACTTACTCCCTATCCACTAAACCACATTCCCTTTAGATATCAGGCATACAAAGATAAAAATGAATAGTCCCCTGCTCTCAATCCAATTGTCTGTTACTGGTGATGGTGATAATGGGGAAATGACAGAAGTGTGTGGGGGGGTATGTAGATAGGTGGGGAGAGAATAATACATACACAGACAAGTAAGAACAAATATACACAAAAATAATAATTTTAGAATAGTAGAAAACAGCTGATTTATTGTATGCTTTATGTAGGAGGTAGAACTTGAGTTGAGCCAAGGTAAGAGTGAGAAGATAGTATGTTACAGACATAAGGTACAGTTTGTGCAAAGGTACAGAGATAAGAAGTGGAAAGTATATAGGACAGTATGGATAGATCTTACAGTGAATTAGAGGGAATAATATACAGTAATACTGGAAAGGCAGTGCAGAGTCAGACTATAAAGGGATTTAAATATTAAAAAGAAGATTAGAAGAGTTTTATTTTACCCCAGAGCAATGGGGGGTAGGGCTTAGGCAGGGACAAACTTATGCTTTAGGATTGTTAGTCTGGCAGTTGTGTGGAGGATGTATTTGAGAGTGGAGAGATTGGAGTGAGAAAACCAATTAGGGAGCTATTTTAATTATCCAGATAAGAGGGAGTAAGGATGTGAACTAAGATGATGGATATTTGAGTGGATAAAAAGGTTTGGATGTGATGGATGCTGTGGAAGTAGAATTGGCATGTCAGTAACTATTTGGATCTGCGAGATGAGGGAGAAGTATTGAAGCTGATTTTGAAGTTGTGAATTTGGGTGATTGGAAGGATAATAATGCCCTGAAGAGAAATAGAGAAGTTAAGAATAAAAGACGGTTAAGAGAAAAAGAAAATTAGTTCTCTTTTGAAAAAGTAAAGTTTTATATGTTTATGGGACATCTAGTAGAAAATGTCCAATGGGCAGTTAATGATAGAAGACTGTGGCTCAAGATATGTACTAGAGCTGGCTATATAAATCTGGGAATAATATGCTTAAAAATAGTATTTGAAGTAATGGGAAACAGACGAGATCTTTGAAGGAAAGAGAGTCTAGAAAGAGAAAAAGGAGAGGGCTCAAAATAGAACTGTGGGGTAAAGCCATGGCTAAGAGTGAGACATAAATGATGATCCCATAAAAGAGAATCCCTGGTGGCTTCCAGGCATATTGGGATAAAATCAGGAGAGACTTTTTGTGTTTCATGACACAAAAACCTAGGGAATAATACAGAAATACCAGAATATTGAGGAGCAGATGATGATCATCAGCATCAAATGCTGTATAAAGATCAAGAAGGATACAGACTGAGGAAAGGCCATTGGATGCAACAATTTAAGGATCATTGCAACTTTGGAGAGGGCAGTTTCAGTTGAGTGATGAGGTTGGAAGCCAGATCGAAATTAGTTGAGAAGTTAGTTTGATAAGAGGAAATAGAGACCATTACTCTAGGTAGTTTTTTAAAAAAGGGATTGGCTAGAAAAGAGAAAAATGAGAACTACAGAATGATAGCTTGAGGAGATGATCAGGTCAAACAAAATTTCCTCAAGGATCCAGGAGAATTGAGAATTTTGTAGGTAATAGGAAATGAGTCAATAGATTTAAAGAGATTGAAAATTAGAGAAAGAAGAGGAAAAAAAGAAAATTAGAGAAATGTAAGATTGGGGAGGGGGTAAAACTCCCAATGAGATTGGACATGATAAGATAATGGACCCAAGTAATGATGTTGGCCTTGGCAAAGAGAAAAGCTACCTGTTCCTCAGAGATAATGTCAAGGATTTCAGATGTAAAATACAATGTGGTGTGGTGAAAGAATTATTTGTACTTAGAGTCACATTTGATAGTCTTCTGCTATAGTACTTGGGAAACTGCTGGGTTGTAGAAAAAACATTGCTTTGTGGATTTTCTGAGAAAGAAAACTGATGGAGGAGCTTGTTTTAGATATCAACCTTCAATTTGATAGAGGCAAAGCCTCTCAACTAGCCTATTTGTTCTTTTTCTGCTCACTATGGTTTGAGAGGGAAAAGCAGAATAAAGATAAGCTTTTTATCTGCTTTGCTGTAAGCATATATTTGAAGCTGATTGGCTGAATCAAAGTCCATTTAAATGAGGGGTTGGCTGGGCTTTTCTGCATTTCCCAGACAACCTACCTGAGGAACTTTGCAGTTCTCTGGCTTAATGGAAATGCTTATCAGTTTAATAGTGTAACACTTCTTCAGGGCCCCTTTAAAAGTGGTTGCAAGTTAAAAGAACTTGCCATTTTGCTTCATCAGTTTGAGAGGGGAAGAATAAATTTATTTAACTAGAGAATAGGAAACATAGAAGTGCTGATTGGTCCTGAAAGGGTATAGATCATAAAGGCTTGAAGTTCAGAGTTGAGCAGTCCTTAGCATATGGGTTATCCTCACTTATATGTCTCTCAGATTTCCATAAATATGTGACTATGGATATTGATTTCATTGGTGAGAAATTATGACCCAGTTTTAAATGTGGACTGTGATGTGTTGATTATTCTTTAATTTGTTTATTAACTATAAGATATTATTATTGATTTTATTTTAGTAAGTATATGGTTTATGTCTGAATTAATAGTATCATCATTTTCATTGACTGATTTTATGTAAATAGGAATGACAATGATGGGGGCTCAAGAGCTGCAGGGGTGAGTAGGGAAAGCATGTTCTCTCCATTAGACAGTTTGAATCATAGTGACATTAGTGATAGTTTTCTGTGAACTAAGACCTTCTATTGTGAGGGCAGGTGAATCATTGCAGAAAATGAGGGTAGTATCCATGTCCAATGCTTGGAGTGACATTTGGGAGCCTACTCCAGATACACCATGATAATGCTACTTTTGCATTGCCTTTCTCAGTAGATGGTTATAAATACGTAATTTATAATCTATAAGGTTTATTTTTAAACTTTGCCAAATTAAAAAAAATGTACTATCGCAAAACATCACTAAAAACAATGATAATAATAATTTCAAGTCTATCTAGAAGATTTCAGTTTATAAAGTGTCTTCACAGCTCTTAGGTCAATTTACCAGTGTAATTTTTGAATCAATAACATTTTCCCAATGTTTTCCCCAACATTTTCATGTTCAGACTTGGTATTTTTCCCCCAAAATAGTGTTTCACATTATCTCCTTCAGTTGATCCTTCAGCAACCTACTTTGGGTACCTTCTATTGAGAAATGCAGGAAAGCCCAGCCAGTTCCTCATCCAAATGGTCTTTGATTCATCCAATCAAATATATACTTATAGCAAAGCAAATGAAAAGCCTATCTTCCCCCCTCTGCTTTTCCCTTTCAAATCATAGTGGACAGTAGAAGAACAAATAGGCTACTGTGAGAGGCTTTGCCTCTCTCATATTGAAGGGTGATATGTAAAACAAGCTCTTCCAATCAGAAGGTTTTCAATTTTTTTTTCTCAGCAAATCCACAAGACATTTTTTTCTCTCCAATCAGAAGTCTCTCAAGTACTGTAGCCAAAGCCTATCAAAGGTGACTCCAAGAACAATAATCCTTTGACCATACCACATTGTTTCTATTGTACATTTGGATATCCCTTTACATTATCTCTGAGGAACAGATTCTCTGCTAAATTTCTTGCTAAACACTGAGGAGAAAACACATGTAAGTAAGATATAGTTTCTGTTTTCAAATAATCCACATTCCAGTTAAAGACATAGGGATTATATACAGAAAAATTAAGCAACAATATATAAAACAGTATGTGATGAGCTAAGTGAGTGCTCCTGATAACCAATATTTTAAGAGTTAAGGAAAGGAATAAATCAAAGTGAGCTCAGAATAGTCAAGGAAGGCTTCATGGAGGAGGTGTCTTTTGTGATAGTACTTGGAGAGTACTTGGAAATGTAGAAGTAATTTTATATGTCAGGAATAGTATGATTAATGGATCAATGGTGTGGTTTGCTCTGCACACAATGAATAGGTCAGTATGTCTATAAGTGAGGGTTCACATAGAAAATGAATAGTCATATCACCCTCCTCTACTCCTCCAGCTCTGCAAATTTGCCAAATAGGAATGGAGAGTTCACAATTATTTATTGGTTTAAAGTTTATAGGTATTAATTTTTTCTAAAACTATGAGGTATGGAATTATCTCTGTTTTATCAGTATAAAAAATTAAGATTCATACAGGGAAATTTGTCTAAGGTCACACAGTTTGCATTTAGTTAATTTGGGATTTGAACTTATGTTTTCTGATTCCAAATTCTATTCTTTTTCTGCTAAGCTGTTTTCTCCTTTCTTTTGGCCCTAGCCTCTTCCCTTCCCGTGGTCTCCCACATGTTTGGCAACAGAGCTAATGATTTGCCCACATTATGTGCCAAATAAGCAATTAGGAGATTACACAGCATGCCATTCTATGGTGCCAGCCTTCTAAGTGGTTTTCAAACAACAGAACCTAACTCAGCCTAACGTATCAGATTTCACTGATCATGGAGGAAAGTAGGGGCCACCTTGTGGTCTTTCTTCCATCTTGCCATCTATCTACTTTGGGTATAGAAATAACAGGAATGATAATAATAATAAACAGGAATGCAAGACAAACTTTATGCACCTTTGAATTTTAGCATATCCCTGGCAGATAATTAGTCACCCTTGGATTAAGCACCTCTAGTGATGAAGAACTTCTTAACTTTTGAGGTATTCCATTCTGTTTCTGGATACATCTAAACTACTCTTCTTGGTCCATAGAGCTAGGAACAATGTAAATAGAAAAGAAGCAGATTGTAGTTCCAAAAACCTTTCAAACTAAGACTCATCTCATTTGCTATCTTCTGTAAGAAGCCTTTTCTAATTCCCTCAGGCTGTTAATATTTTTCTCTCTAAGATTAATTCATATCTACTTACATTTATCAATAGATATGCATATTGTCACCCCCCCCCATTAGATTGTAAGCTCCTTGAAGGAGGGGATTGATCTTGGTTTTTCTTTATAGTTTCAGCTTCTGCCACATAGTAGGTTAATAAATACTCCTTGGTTAGTTGAAGTAGAATGATTGTCTCAGGAAATGGCTTTCTTTATTACTGGAAGTCTTTTACTGTATTTAGGATTCCCACCCATCCAAGGTCATCTCCAGTTGTCCTGATCTATATCTTGCCACTGAACCCACTAGCTCTGGAAGAGTAAGTAAGAGTGGTGACTTTGCAGATTTTTTCCTTCCTTCAGTTCCATTACTTGCATGTCATAACATCACCTCCCTGATGTCATGGTCCTCTTTGAGAACAAAGATTATTAATTCAATCTATTGGAGAAAGAGTTCTTGTTTAAGGGTAGGTTAGTGTAGTTTCTGAGATTCCTTCAAAGTTGGAGATTTCATACCTCTATGATTGTGTCTGATGCAGATGTAACTTGGAACGCTGTCTCCCTCCCTCCTCCCTTCACCCTTTTCATAAAGATGTGGAAAGAATGACAGATTAATTTAACCATGAACGATAGATGGTCATTCTGCTCCTCCTACTGTTTTCAGTTATTTATTGTAACTTCTAGAGACAATTCATCCACTTTATTCTTGCTGCCTTTCTCTGTTTTCTAATCTTTTTCCTGCTATTGGAATTTTTCTTCAAATTATGGAGAAGTACTAAAGTCAGTGTATACCCTGGCTTCTAATCAAATCGATAGTGCTGAGAAAAATGATAAAACATTATTCTCTAGAGCTAGAAGGGAAATTGAGAAAATATTTAGTTCTACAATATTTTTATAGATGAGGAAACTGAAGCTTAAAGAAGGTTATAAAACCAGTAGGTGAAAGAACTTAGGCCTTCCAATTCCTATTCTAATGTTATTTTGACTATATTATACAACCATACATAGACTAGAGAATTTTAAAGTTGGAAAGGATCCTCAGTAGTTGAAGAATTAATTACTCTTGCATTTATTTAGTCTTTTTGATCTAATTCTATCTATCTATCTATCTATCTATCTATCACTAGGTGGCACAAGTAGATAAAGTGCCAGGTCTAGAGTAAGGAAGATTGCTCTTTTTAAGTTCTTATGGTTATGTGAACCTCAATATTGTGTGAGTTCCTTAATGTTGTTTGCCTTAGTTCCTTATCTGTAAAGTGAGCTAGAAAAGGAAATGGCAACCATTCTAATATCTTTTCCAATAAAAACCCCAAATATAGTCCCAAAGAGTTGGACATGACTGCAAAACAACTTAACAAAAATCCACTTATCTATTGTTGTAGTATGCAACCTTCTTGACCTTTTACTGTTTTATATGGATAAGTGGGTTTCCTTGATATTTAAGATGGTCTTTTGTATAACTAGTGTTTATTGACAAAGGATTAATCTGACAATTATAAGCTAAAAGTGATTAGTTCCACCATTTAAAGTGATCAGGGAAGTATCTTTTGCTCTGGATATAACATCTCCTAAGCTATCAATATTTTATGGGAACATATAGATATAATTCTTGCCTGATACTCATCTTATAGATTGAAAGAAAGAACAGTTAGTCTCATTGGAGCTCTTAGAGCCTGCCTGTTCCTCCTCTGACACTCTCCCCCCAACCCCTGTTTAGCACAGCGGTTTTCTAGGCAATGTTCTTGGCTTTTCTTTAATCATAAAATACACCTCCCTTTACACAATGTGTATTATAAAAAGCTATGTATAAATCAGCATGAGTGTTTTATAAACTTTTTTTGGCAAATCAAATTAAGTTTTTGAAGTACTCAGCAAAGTCCTGAATTAAATGTAGACCATGGCCCAAGTGATGAGAAAGATTTTTTTCATACATGCAAAGATACCTTCAGATCATATCAAACCATGCTACCAATAAGTCACAAATATATGTTGAAGCAACCTATGTAAGCACAAAAATATTATGTATTGATTTATAGTCATTTATTTTTAAAAGAAGAATTAAAAGTTAAAGGAATTAAAAAGACAGTAAAACTGTTTTGTCTTTAAGACAGATATAATACTTCTTGGCTTATAAATTTATCTAGTGTATAGAAATTCCACAGAAAATGTTTATAAGTGATGTTAAGTTTCTCCCAAACAACAACAACAAGATTGACTGGATAGTACTTTTTTTCCGACAAGAATTCTTAAATTGAACTTGACCCATTTCTTTTTTACATTTATTCTTTCTTTAATCATAAAGTATACTACCCTTTATACAATATGTATTACAAAAAGCTTCATATAAATCAACACAAGTGTTTTATATGCTTTTTCAGTAAATCAAATTAAGTTTTTGAAGTTCTCAGCAAGGTTGTGAATTAAATGTAGACCATGGCCCAGATCTGAGGCTTTAACAAGATAAGTGATGAGAAAGATTTTTCCCATATGTGCAAAGGTACATTCTTTCACAGGCTATTCAACTAACATTGGGAGCTGGCACATGTACATAGAATATGGGTGGCCAAGAAACAGACACCTGTAACAGGACACAGTTAGTGAAACAGATGGCCTAGGAACATACATGGCTGAGACAACTCATCTTCTCTGCTGTAGAGCTGCCAAAGTCATCTGACTAGTCTCTGCCAGGTGTCTCCGTGCAACTGCTCTCTTGTATTCTTAGCTGAGCTTCTATGCTGAGATGGTGTTTCTGCTGCTATCTTGTGGTCATTTGCTGTAATGTAGTATCTTTGTTAAATGAGTGTTCTTTGATATCATTGGTTTCTTCCCCATAGAATAAAAATTCCTAACTTTTTGGTGTTTTTGACCCTTTTGATAATTTATGGATTCCTTCTTTGTATAATGTTTTCTTTAAATAATTGAAGGAAATGCTCAATTTCAATGAAACATTAGAGAAATTAAAATATATGTGTTTTTCTTACTTCATCCCAAGTTTATACATTCCCTGGAATCTATTCACAGATAATGCAGTGGACCCCAGATTGGAATTTCTCTTATAAAGAGAAGATTGTCAGCTTTTTAGATTATTACTTAAAAGGAGTATCTTTAGTTTTTTCTTTTTCTTTCTTTCTTTTTTTTTTTTTTTTTTTTTTTTTTTTTGATGTGTGCTGAGCTGATGTATCACTCCATTCTCTTGAGGGAGAAACTTTAGTCATTTGAAGTCTGTCTTTGAGGTGATTTTCCTCTTACTTTTTTTTTTCCTGAAGCAATTGGGGTTAAGTGACTTGCCCAGAGTCACACAGCTAGGAAGTGTGAAGTGTCTGAGACTAGATTTGAACTCAGGTCCTCCTGGTGCTCTCTTTCCATTACACCACCTAGCTGCCCCCCCTCCTCTTACTTTTAATTCAGTTAAACTCTTTAAAAAAACTCTTATATGAGTTATGATCCCCAAAGTTTTTGAATATTTAATCTTACATTGGGTCCTAATCATGATTCTGAAATCTTTGATTAGCAAAACTGCAAAAGATTTGGGTGGAAATGGACCAAGGGTCTTCTGGTAAATGTTTAACAATTGGGGTGAGGAGGGGGGGGAGTATGCATGATATAGTTTTGAGTTTAATCTGAATTATTAATATTTTCTCTGTCACTTTCTCAAGTTTAGATAATTGCTAAACTGATAAACCAAGCCTTGATTTGTAGCATATGTCAATTTCTGAGATGTCAAAACTCAAAATGAAAATTTAACAATCCATTCTTCAGGAGTCTGAATGACCTAGCTCCACCACAGCACTGAACAGGGGATAGGAGATGATATATGTTCCATATATTGTTCCTGCTTGTTATCTAATCAGCTAGGGAACAAGGCTAAAGAAGTCTGGGTAGAGCCAATGAAGCTTGAAATCTTTGTTCTACTTTCCCTCCAGCAACCAAAATCACTGTTGGGGAAGAAAAGGGAGCAAGTTTATTAAGCACTTTCTATTGTGCTAGGCACTGATCTAAGTGTTTTACAAATATCTAATTTGATTCTCACATGGTAGAGCTAAGTAAGTATTATTATTTTTATTCTCATTTTCCATTTGAGGAAACTGAAACAGATGGAGATTAAGTGACTTAGTAGTAAATACCCAAGTATCCCCTGTACATTTATTCCCTTGCTAGCCAAAATGTAAGAGTCCACTGTCTCTTACATGTGGCAGTTTTTCAACTACATAAAGAAGGCTATACTATTTTATTTAAATTTATTCTAGGCTAAGAATTCACAATTTCTTCAACTCATTCACATATTTAATGGTTTCAAATCCCTACCCCATTATTTTAGTTGGTCTCTTCTTAGAATATTTATAAATTTATATAAATTTGGCATCCATACATGGACAAACTATTCTTGAAGTGATCTGACAAAGTATGAGTTCAGCAAGACTATTGCTTACTTCACTTGGACCCTAAAGTTTTGTGAATACAGTCAAAATTCATATTAGCAATTTGGGCTATTACGCCATTAAACTGAATGTGATGAGCTTTCTGTCAACTTTAGGTAGACAGACTTCCAGGTTTCCTTTATATAAATTGTTTTCTAGTCTTTTACTCCTATTTTCTACTTGCAGAGGGGTTTTTATAGGCCTCCTTCTGGTTCAGTTTAATCACAGCAACAGCTTTGTGGGTTGTAAAAGGCAGGAAACATTGACTGTTTGTGGGACAACATTGAAAACCTGTTGGTAATGATGACATGAACATGAATGATGAGTGTGCATATGAGGGATAGGAGGAGGTAAGGAGAAGATGAAGTTTTTGAAGAATTTCTTTTTTAGTAATTTTGGTAATGTCTTTAGGGTCCACAGTTTTCAGTATAGTTGATCAGTTCTATAATGTTTTAAGTTTTCACTTTTGTCTATTTCTTCTGTAAGTTTGAAAATCTATTCTTTAGCTCTTATTTCTTGTTGATTTTCTAATTTTTAAAATTGCATGCTTTTTTATTTTGCTAATGTAACGTGTTTTTAGACATGTAATTTCTTTATCTGTAGAGATAGCAATAGACTAAAATTTTTGGTGTATAGTCTCATTGTTATCTTTCTCTTACATGTAGTTATTAATTGTATCTATGTATTGTTCTTTGACTCACTAATTCATGATGATATTAAGTTTCCATTTTTTGTAACTTGCTTGTGTTCCTTATATTAATTTGATTCTTATTAATCTTATTCTTGTCAAATGCTGGCTATTTTTTATAAGATTGCACATAGTTTGGAATTTTTTGAAAAACTATTCGGTCATATCCTTTGACTCGTAAGAATTCATATCACCCTTTAAAGATAAATTCAGATGGGTAGAAACTCAAGGTATCATTGTATCATGGAGAAACAGGACTGATAGACTGCTGCCTATTTATGAACTAAGGAGACTTCCCTGGACTAAGTCCAATCTAGCCTACTTTAATGATTCAGATTCTCGGATTAAAAAGCAGTGAGGTACTCATGGACCAAAAATTATAATAACACAATTTTATTGTTAAGGAAAAATATGTAATTTCCAAAGTTAAAAATGATATAGAATTTAATGACATTGAGCCAGATATCACTACCCCTTTTTAAGCCACAGCAATCAGTCCCTCTAAATCATGAAATTATTCCCAGTGTGCTACTAGAAGTACAGATAAAACCAGGAACTCTAATTCCCTCTTACTAGGCCTTTTATGTCTCAAGTGGCAAGGAAACTAAAAAGTCTTTTTGTTCCCTTTAAAAACCAATCCAGCCTACATAATCTCAAGCTCTTTCCTTAGTGGGTAAGACACTGAGTAGGGTCAAGGTCAAGAAGGAATAGTAGGGCAGGGGTAGAAGGAAGACAAGGAAAGGACTTTTGTTCTATTCTCTCTTCATCTTCAGTGGGAGAATAAATGAGCTCCCAGCCAGTAATTGTACTAGACAGGGCGGATTGTCTTCTCCTCTTCTATGGTCCTTTAGCTGGTGGATCTGCCAAAAGGAGCAACAGCTGAGTGAGTCTTATCACAGTCTTAATGTGTTATCAGCACATAACAGGAGCTGCTTCTAGCAGAGATAACCTTTTCCTTTTTTTTCAGTTTTCCTAAGTCTGAGGTCATAAGGTTCTTTTATGGAAGAGACTGAAGGGAAATGTGAAAGCTGTCTCCATGTATTCAGAAGGGCTAGCAGGACCTCTTAATCTTTTTTTGTTTGTTTGTTTCATGGACCCCTTTTCGGAACAATGTTTTAAAGCTTACATTTCTAAATGAAGGAAAGAAATGCTACACTTCAATTTGGGTTTAGTAAAAAATAAAGATGTCATTTTTTTATATCCCAATTCACAGATCCCCTGAAATCTATTTATCTAAGCAAAATTAAGAGCATTTGTTTGGAGAAATTCACCTCATTCTCCTTAACCACGGAAGGCAGAACTAAGGTCATTAGAGCTAAAGGTAATAAGATTTGTGTTCAATGTTAATGTTAACAATTCTTAACATTTTTGACAGTCCAAAAGAGGAATGAGTTGTTTCAGGAAGTGGTGAGCAACCCCTCACTGGAAATCTTGGAGGAATAGTTGGATGATAACTTCTCATGGATCTTGTAGAAAAAATTCATGGTTTAGGTTATGTTCCAGTTTCATGAAACCTTGGGAATTAAAGGAAATTTCACAAATCATCAGACTGACCAATAGTTAATGCTTAATGCAGTAGTCTTTATTATATTATATAATATATTACATATGTGTTATAATATATTATTTAACTCACGTTAGGGAAAGCTGAAGGGAATTCCTGGTGGCAGGAGTAGCAGTGGAAGGATATGATTCCCTAACCATATTCTTATTTAGCATTAGATTCCTCCCTCACCATTCCCCCTCTTTCTCAACTTCCCAATCAGACATTATTAGCTGTGGAAAAACAAAAAACAAAATACCATCTCTGATTTCAAGGAATTCACATTATAATGAGGGAGAAACATATATAAGCCATTATTTGCAAGCAGGATATATACGGAGTAGATAGAAGGTAATCTCAGAGAGAAGGAACTGAGTGAATGGGACTAGGAGTTTTGAAGGAAGCCAGGAAAGTCAAGAGAAGGACAGTAGGGAGATCATTCCAAGCATGGGAGAGAGCCTGGCATTAGGAAAGCAATGTCCTATGAGAGGAACATCAAAGAGACCGATGTCTCTGGATTTTAAAACATATGCAGGATAAGTAAGGTAGAAGATATCTGAAAAGGTTAGAAGGGGACAAGTTGTGAAGGGCTTTAAAAGCTCAGACAGGATTTTATTTGCTTCTAGAGAAAATAGGGAACCATCTTCAGGTTGTTGAACAAGAAGGGAATCAATAATAGTTCTCAGAAAAGGTGGACCTTGAACCTGGCTTTTTCAGCTTTCTGTTACTTTTCCTGAGACCTTTATTAATTTCACACCACATGAGTTTATTTAGGTGAAGGACTTGAGGGAGAGAAGATTTTTGCTCCTTTCTTTTTGATTGGTTTCACATCTGTAATGTCAAAGATCTGAACTAGTCCAAGGAAGGTCTAATTCTATAGACTTGGGATATGATAGTTTATTGAAAACAGCAGGGGGAGGGTACTACCGAGGAAATATTTCTAGAGGAGGGGCATTTTGCTTTAAGAGAGACAATGCATACTCCATTCCCCCCATTCTTATCAACATCCACAAACTAGGAAGGTTTTTAGTTTTTAATTTTAATAAAAGGTAGATATTAAATTAATTCCATTTTGTGAACTAAAGTTTCATGCCTCTGTACACTGTCCATATTGAATCTGTGAATTCCCTTCCCACTCAAATCTGTGCTCTGTTTTTCTACTTACGTCAAAGAAAAGACTAATGATTCTGAAGTTAGAAGTTGGGAATTACATTTTCCAGTCTGGGATTCTGACTACTTATGTGACTTTGTGTTAGTCACATAAATTCTCCAGGATTCAATTTTTTATCTTTAAATTGAAATGGTTGGACTCAGTACTTTCTAGATTAACTTTTTACTCTATTCTTATGATTCCTGTAATTTAAGAGTAATTTGTTGGGGAAGATATACCTCAGAAATACTCCAGATGTGTAAGTTAAAAGAATGAGGTTGGGGGGTAGGATAGAGTGTGTTTAACAAGAATTTATTCTTTTTCACTCACACACACACACACACACACACACACACACACACACACACGATTAACTTTGAGTTCACAATAAAATCTATAGAGCTTTTGAAGGTAGTGCAACACAGTAAAACACATAGCAGAATACCTGAGTCAAGAACTTGCCTTGCCTTCACTTAACTGTGAGGATTTGCACAAATGACTTCACCTTTCTGGTTCCGAGATTTTTTTATTATAAAAATTTTAGTAGCTGAAATACGTACTAAGTTGGGATACCTGTTTATACAACTAAAGTGACTAAAATGTCCATATAATTTAACCCAGGGATTCTTCTATTAGTCATATGCCCTAAGAGAATCATAGATAACAAGAAAAATCTCATTAATACCAAAATGTTTGTTACAGTACTTTTTGTGATGCTAAAGAACTGCCCATTAATTAGGAAATGGTCAAACTAGTTGTCATACACAAATATATAGGAATGTAACAATATGAGAAATAATGACAGACATAAAGAATAAAGAAAACTGTGGGAAAACTTAAAGAACTGATTCAAAACAATCAGAACCAAGAAAACACTATATATAATGACCACAATAATGAAACCAGAAAGAACATGCACAAAATAATTAGTAGCAGTGTTGTAAAATTACAAGGAACAAGCATAAGTCCTTAAGAAGACATATAAGAAGCTATCTCCTCAACTCCATGGGTATGGAACATTACATTTATTGTTAGATATTTTCAATGTAATGATTATTTTGCTTTTCCTTTTTTTCCTTTAAAAAAATCTTTGTTATATGGGATGTTTCTCTGAGACGGAGGAAGAGGTATACAAGGAAATTTAGGCAATGTAAAATTAAAATGTTAGTAAAATGGGGGATAATATTCTCTGATTTGCCTACCCCACAGAACTTTTAAGTATCAGAAAAAATAATGTTTATAAAATTGCTTTGTAATCATAAAATATTATAAGACATCTTTTTTAAATTAAAAAATTTGTATAAAGCTTTTTATTTTCAAAACATATGCATAATTTTCAACATTCACTCTTGTAAAACCTTGTGTCCCCAATTTTTTTTCCTCCTCCCTTTTACCCATCCCCTCCTCTAGATGGCAAGTAATCCAATATATAGTAAACGTTTGAAATTCTTCTATACATATTTCCACAATTATCATCATGCTATATAAGAAAAATCAGATCAAAAAGGGAAAAATGAGAAAGAAAATAAAATGCAAGCAAACAACAACAAAAAGTGAAAATACTGTGTTGTGATTAACATTCAGTCCCCATAGTCCTCTCTCTAGGTACAGATGTCTCTCTGTATCACAGGACCTTTGGAACTGGCCTGAATCACTTCATTGTTGAAAAAAGCCAGGTTCATCAGAATTGATCATCATATGATCTTGCTGTTGATGTGTACGGTATTCTCTTGGTTCTACTAATTTCAAAGTAAGACATTTTCATGATTACTACAAATAATTTTACATGAGGCTTAATGCTGCATTTCTCAATGTGGCAGAAAGTGAAGAGTGAGACAGGGTAGGTAGCATAAAGATACCTAGCATTGTAGAGATAGTGCAGAGTGCAATCTGGAGAGGAATGAGACAGGGAAGCTTTGTTAAATGGACATTCTGGGTGAAACACTCCAGTCAGAGGGAGAAGGGGATCCATGGAGGGAGGACACTTCTAAGGGGGAGTGAATTCAAGGACTGAAGTGAACTTCAGTATTAAGAACATGGTATAAGAAGTGCTAGAGGTAGCCCGAAGGAGATTTTAAGTGGTCTTTCCATCTACCTGTTTTCCCACCTGCATCTTTGCTTTATAAAACTTGTTTTTATCTTTTGCTCTGGAAATTGTAAAGAAAGTCAATATTACTATAGCTTCTAAAAACAGTTTTTCATTTTACCTCTCTGTTATTCACTCCTCAGTTCTGTGACTTCCTAGACCAAAGGCCTCTTTCTAAGCAACTATTTTCCAATGGGTGATATCTCTCTCCATTAGGATGTAAGTTCCTTGAGAGCAGAGATTTTTATTGCTTTGATATTTGTATCCCCAGTGTTTAGCACTGTGTCTAGTATTAAACCCTCTTTCATTGTTGAAAGGGAATTGGTAGTGATAATGCATGATAAGATCAAAGAAAAAGGTTATGGCAAATTAGAAGAGATATATAGACAGCTATAATAAATTGATCAGCAAACTATTTCTCTTGTAATGCACTTAGCAAGACAATGACTGTAGCAAATGAAATGCAGTGCTTTGAATTTTTGTCAAAAGAAATGTGGAGGACTTCTCCACATTTTTGTTACATTCTTCATCTTTAGTTTCTATATCCTAGCCAAGTTCCTCTTCTATTTGAGTTGTATTGGATGGCTGGACTGAGTTTCAGGAGCTTCAGAGAAACAACTGCAGCTAGAGTTGTAACTTTGATCACTTGGGAAAGTTGGATCGGTAACTTCCAGAACATCAAATGTTAAGGATCCTCACATTTTCAGAGTTTTCTTGTGTTGCTGGAGGTATTTGTTAAATGGAACCTTCTGTTTACTAATTGGAAACCACCCACCAATGCTTAAATTTTCATTCATTCATTTATCCGCAGCTCTTTTGTGAGATAGTTCAATATAGTCATTGGATTTATCTATCATCTATCTATCTATCTATCTATCTATCTATCTATCTATCTATCTATCTATCTGTTTTTTTCCATTCCTTCATGCTCATCTTCTATCTATGAATAGGAGGCTGTGAGATGCTCAGTGAATAGATTTCAAGGCTTAGAATCAGGAAGATCTGAGTTCAAATTTGGCCTCTGATACTTACTAGCAATGTGACTGGTTAAATCACTTAATTTTGGCAAACCACTCCAGTTATCTTTGCTAAGAAAACCCCCTGGATAGTACTTGGATGCTATGGTCCATAGGATCATGAAAAGTCAAGTGCCTTTGAACTACTAAGCAACAACAATGTTAAGAGACATGATAGTAATCCACATTTCTATGGTTTTAAATTATTAAAAAATTCTATTTTATCATAAACTAAGTCATCAATAAACATTTCAATATGTAAAAATGTAGATTATGCATAAAACCACGAAACTATTTTGCATAGGTTTTTTTTAAGTGTATATTACATGTGACTAGGTAATAACAAAATTGTCCTATTTGTGTCTCTTGAATTCTTTTTTTCTTTATTTGGTGTATTTTAAAACTTTTATCAGTGCTTTGTTCTTTCTTTAAAATACTCTATATTCACTTCTAAGCCTTCACTTATAGAAAATTAAGTATAGATGAGTAAAATAAATGTATAGAAATGTGTGTATCATTTTACACATCTAGTCTATTAATTTTTTTTCAAGAGGTGGGGAAAAATATTTTATTATTAGCTTCCTGAAAGTAATGTTTTGTGAATCTGTAAATCCCCATTATGACATTTTTTTTAAAAGTGAAAATACTATGCTGTAATCCACAGTCAGTCCCCACAGTCCTCTCTGGGTGCAAATGGGTCTCTCAATCACAAGTCTGTTGGAATTGGTCTGAATCTTGCTGTTTAAAAGAGCCACATATGACATCTTTTAAAGCAGGTTTCTTTCATATGATTGTAATCATATTGTAAATTGTTCCTCTGTTTCTACCAATTTCATTCTGTGTCAATTCATATCAGTCTTCTCAAGCTTATCTGAATTTTTTTCATTCAGACTTTAAAATTTACAAAGTGATTCTCCCATAATGCACAATGCTAGGGAGTTTAGGCCTTGGGGTAACTTTATCCCAATTCTATAAATGAGGAAACAGACTCAGAAAGGTGAAGAAATTTGCCAATGATCACATCATTAATAGCCAGCTTCGTACACCAAATTTCCTGATTTAAGCCCAAGTCTCTTTCCATTATACTAGATAACATAAGATATTATTATTATTATTAATATTATTATTATCATCATGCCCAAACACTTGAGGGCTAGTTTTTTCCAGTCAGAAGTAACTGGAGAAAAAGATATTTTTAATTCAAAAAAACTGGCCAGTCCTCATTGGGTTGATAACTAAAAATTGTCTTATTGCAGAAAAGAGAGACATACTCAAATTGGGCAAAATTAGGTTTTTCCTCTTTGTTTGCTGTTTAATGGAAAGGGCCTTTGCTTCAATCAGCCTTCTGAAAAGTCCAACCACATTGGGATGCTTTGCTGTGGGCTCCACTAATGCATATCTAATTCAGAGATGGTTTGATTGATATTAGTAATTTTCCTTGGAAATCAGATGTAATATTGGCAGCTCAGCTGGATGTACATTAAATCCTCTCCTTAGAGTCTTTACATACTGCCTTGAAAGAGAGTGATGGTGCTTGAAAGGAGGTGGGCACATCATAAATAGCCAGGAAGAAAATGTGTTTATTTTCGTTTTTTGCATAGCAGTACCTCCTGCTGTTTGGGAATGGTAAGCATTCATAAAATGACTTCATTTTGAAAACTGTGGAACTTGCAATTTGTCTACTACAAAATAACTGAACAGCTAAGAAACATTCAAATGCAAATTCAACAAACATTTATTAAATGTTAAATTTGTACAAATTATGTAAACTTAGAGTGTTAGAACTGAGAGACCTTAGAATAGAATTTTAGAACATTGAAGTGGATTGTCACAGCTGGAGTGAGTATAATTTGTTAGAAGACAGAAAATAGCATGGAAGAAATGGAAGGGACCTAAGGAGAAAAACATTTTAGGAGAGCTAGAAAGGCTCTAAGTGTAAGATGTTCTTTCTGGCTCACTTTCCCAGAACCAGACCAGCTACATCTTCTGCCTCAGAATTTTAGGAGTGAATTGAGTGTTCACAAAGGATTATCACATCTAAAGTGAGGGTTTACCAAGCCTTTTCAGGGCTACCCGTCCAACATTTGATGTCCACCTGCCATTCAACTCTTACCTGTGGCTCCAAGGAGATCTACAATGTACAACAGCCACACCTCAATAAAACTGTCTTGGCAGAAGGCTAAACCAAATTGAGGGTTACCAATAGGCCTCAAACCCAATAGTAAATTAGGAGGATGTAAAGACTTCCCCTGGCAGAATGGGTGAATGAGAACAATTTATTCCAATGGCCATGAAAGTGGCTGAAACAGGTTCCGGGGAGAGCTTAGAGCTTGGTCAGATACTGATAACACCAAGGTCATCCACTATATCCCAAGCCATTGCCAGATGTCCGAGTTTGCTACTGGACTTAGATGTCTCTGAAAGGGAAAGTGAGGTGGACAATTTGGTGCAATTCTGCCTCACATAAATCCTATTCACATGCAAGTCAAAACTTGTGTCTTGTGTCTTTAATTGTGTCTTTAGTTCTTTTTGAAAAGGAAGGATAAACACCATTATCAACTGAAGCTTCCACTAACTGTAGTGCCTGTGTTGTTAGGGATCAATGATTAGCACCCCATTCTTATTTTTTATATTTATAAACATTTGGAATTTTATTAAAAAAAATAATCATTAGCATTGTTATAGTTAGTTCTTCTCCTGGATCTCCACACAATGATATTTGAGCCTGCTCACAACAATGGTTTCTTTTTGGTTTATTAGTCTTTTTTAACAACTACCTTAAATGAAGGGAAAAAAAACCTCAGGGTACTACCATTCAACTTGTTTTAATGTTTCTCCACAAATGGTGAAAAATACTAAAGAACAGACAAAGAATCATAATGTTATGGCCAACATAATACATTTAAAACATTTAAAACATTTTCTGGCTTTAAAAATAAATCTGGTATTAAATGCAGTTCTGCAGAATTTTTGCTTCTAGTAAGGCTGGTTCTGCACTCCTGATGGTGCTTACCTTTATTCGTTTTTATGGATCCTCCATGTCCTCCTCTCCTGCCTCCCATTTGTTCCATGAGAGATCTGGGGTGACCTCCAGGTCCTCCTCTTCTTCCTCTACCAAAACCTCCTCTCTCCTTTCCTCGGCCTCCCTGAAAGCCACCTGTCTCCACCTCGGCCTCCTCTGAACATACAGCCAGGCCCTCCACTATCCATGAGACTACCTCTGTCACCCTCATGCCACTAGGGCCACTTCTGCCACGATCACCACCTGGAGGTGGAAAGTGTGGGGGAAGAAATCCCTCTAGTTTAGGGGCCTTATGCTGATTACATTCTGTTCTCCAAGCAAAATTCTGGTTTCCACAGTGCCCTAGCACTAACAATCCCCTGCTCTGAGCTGAATGTTTCCCCTCCTGATGAGTTTACTGGGAACTGCTAGTCCTCCCCTGTCTCCTTCTTTGCCTGCCACTGACCCATGGGTCCTCCTGGCCCTCCAGGCCCTCTTCGGAGGGGGGAGGCATCCTTCTGCCTTCACAGGATGGCAATACCTCACATACTGTTCATTGGAAGTTTCTTTAAGCCAGAGACACTAATTTTGCTCCCTTGGAAGTGTTTCCCATCAAACCATTCTACTGCAGCCTTTGCAATAGATGGGTCATCGTAGGACACTGAAGCATCTCCTTTTGATTTTTTCCTGTTATCTGAGTAAATGTTTATCATGGGCTGCCTGGTCTTTTTGTTCATCTTGACAACCCCACACTGTTTGAAAAAGTCTGCCAGCTCATCAACAGTCACATTTTCATTCAGTCCTTGTACATAAATTGCACTGATTTTGGAGTCTTCATCTAGATCTACAGGAAGGGGGAGGGTTAAGTCAAGGTTTGGTCCTTCTTCCATAGGTCCACCAGGCCTATGAAAGCCACAGAGCTCTCCAGCACCCACTCCATGGAGTTTTCCTCCTCCTCCTCCTGCCCACTTCTGCTCAGGCCTTCACGATCAAATCCCCCTCTCCCTCTGCCCGGGTTATCAGGGTCGCTCATGCTGCGGTTTTCTCCAGGTCGGGAAAAGCCTCCGGACTCCTGCCCACATACACCCATGCTACTGGGATGGTCCTGCCGGAACGCACTCTGCCGCGTGTAGCTGCTGCTCTGTTGGCTATATTGACTGGGAGCCTGGCTGTAGGATCCAGTTTTGGGGGAATAACCAGTGGGGGGCTGCTGCCCATAGCTGCTCTGTGGACCATAGCTACTCTGCTATTCATAGCTACTCTGCTGCTCTTAAGTATTCTGCCGGGAGTAACTGCTTTGATCGTAATTAGCCGGCTGCGTGGAGGAATAGCTGGTCGGAGGATAGGACGGAGGTGCGGTGGCTGGCTGCATGGGGTAGCTGCCCGGCACCTGTGAGTAATTGTAGTTGCTCTGTCTGGGTTGGCGGTAGCCTGCTGTACTAGAGTGAGGCTGCTTAGTCTCAGCCGGCTTGCTACGGTTCTGGGCTCTCACAGGTGCGGGGGCGACTGCTGGCCGCTGCCCATAGGTGGGGGTAAGCCGGCTAGTGCCACGTGCACACTGAGCTGCGTAGGAAGCCTGGGTGGTCGTAACTGTAGCAGTGTTGGTATCCTAGGCTCCTGTCCCATATCCTGGGCCAGGCTGACGATAAGCTTGAAGTGCAGTATAACTTATTGGAGACTGTCCATATGCACTCTGAGCCTGTGGATAGCTGAGATCTTAGGTTGCCCATGGCTTCCATAACTTTGTTTCCCATACCTGGGTGTTCTGTGCATATCCTTGATCTGGCTGGGCTGCATAAGACCTGTAATTCTGCTGGCATGCAACTTGACCGTAGTTGGGGGGTATCATTTTCTCTCCTTCCTCCCTGATTCTCTCATGATCTCTCTCTCTCTCCCTTGGTCCCTTGCCCTGTCCCCCAATCCTATTTTACTACTTACCCATCTATTAACTTTTACAAAGGGATATTTCTATGAAGATAGTAATGAAAAAAATGAACAAGAACAAATATCCATTCATTTTCTCTCAGGTTCTCCAGAACCTCAAAGGGCAGTCTCTCCTCTTTACTACCTTGATCTTTAGGGAGTAGGCTCAATTCCTGTATAGCACTGATATTGCCCAGTTTCTATCTGAATACAGTCTGTCTGCTGTGTGAGTTCTTCTGTAGGATTGGGATTCAGGTCAGTTCTGAAAAAGAACCCCTGCTCTTCAGAGCATCACTCTGGATGATGTTATCTACACTCACTCACTCTGAATCCAAACTCTGGGATTCTGGGAATCTGGAGCATCTTCTTGATGACCTTCTCACTCATTAGATTGTGAGATTCCACTTCTTGGATGGCAGATGTCATTACCTTCATTTTCTAATTATTTTATGATGTTTGCATAAAATACCTTCAAAGCTTATGAGAAGGCTTGGACTCACTGATAGGAGTGGTAAAGACTATTCATGCCTGGGATATATCCAGGTGAGCTTGACATTTCCCAAAGGGGGTTGTTGGTGTCAATAGAATAGTGGACACTGACTATAATCTGCCCAAATCCTTAAAAATTCTCTGAAATGTCAGCATGATTTGGAAAATGCTTGTCTGTTAATTTTACTAGTATGTTCATTTGATGATATTTTGTCTTACATTTATGCTACTGAAATAGTTATTTGTTATGCTCGTATTTAGAGTGGCTTTATTTTATAAAAAAAGGCCATCTAAGATTTATTGGTGAAGTTAGCTTACTTTATTTTATCAACTTTGCTGCTTTTTATCGATTTCTGTGTGCTAATAACATGCATATACTTTCAAAATCTACAGTCTACTTGTTACATTCGTATGCAGTTAGGCACATTATCACTGGATTATCTTTCCAGGTGATACTCTCTATATAGTGCTATGTCTACTATATGTACACTGTTTTATTTCATTTTCAACATTACTGAAAGTCATTTTCCTGGGACCCCTGAAAAAAATCATTTTTCTTCTTTCATAGAGCTGATATTTGTGTTTATACTGTGAAATTACAGGTTTTGGACTTACCCCAGCTAATCTTTGTAAGAGACTCTAAAGACTGTAGCCAGAGCCAAAAACTCCATTGGTATGGGACTCTTTCCTTATTGGTAGAGATCAAAGCCCTGAACATGAAGTGCAGCACAGAGTGGGTGAGAGTGGGAGAGAAAAGATACTTGTCTTTTAAAGCTCTTTGGGCTCTTCAGATCTCCAGATTTGAGAGAAAAGGTACATGAAATTCCAACCTCTCTTCAGGGGAGAAAGACTGTGGAAAGAAGCCAACTTAAAAAATTCTGATACTATCCTTCTACTTAACTTCTACACTAGAGATATTAGGGAACTTCCCCTGGACTGAGATCTGGAACTCTATTGGTTGAGCTTAGTTGTATCATCTGCAAAGAGAGATCTCCATTCTGTATTATCTAGCCATATGTATTTTCATATGTATACTTTTTCTGATTTCTATTCTTCCATTAACTTGATTAACTTGGATAAATGGGTATATTTACTAAGAAAACAATACAACAAAAAACAAATCAAACAAAAAACCCAATTAGGGTGTCTCTCAGACATCAGTCATAGAATCCATCTTATACTTGAAAAGTCTCCATTTTGTAGGATCTAATTGAGTTTGAGCTATACTGAAAGACTTTTGAGAACTCAGGATCTCTTCATATCACAATGAGACATTGGAGAAGGCTCATAAGGTCACCAGATCATACGGATTTAAATTCTGGTTATTCATTGAGTCCAACTGTGGGAAGTTCCCGAGCTGTCACTGGGTCCAACTTCCTATTTGCTGCATTCGTGTAGAGGCCATATGTCCCCAATGAGATAGTTAGTGCCTCAATGGTAAGAACTGTATCTTATTTACCTTTATAGCTTCCTCATCACAGGCGTTCATTAAATATTTGGTGATTTGAGTTGAAATCAAATCATTCTCTTGGAGCAGTTGTGCTCCACTGCCCTCTTGTGGTTCTAGTTTAAATGACAAACCAATGTGTTCTCTAGTTCATTTTTCTCCATCTCTCAAGGTGGGGCTTCAGTATTCCCGGCAATTATCTGCTTAGTAAAAGCAGGGAGTCAGAGGATGTAGTATTGTGCACAATTTGGGTGACCTGAGGCAAATCATTTAACCTTTTTGCACTTTTGTTTATTTATCTGTAATTTGGGGTGTGTAAACAAAGTTTGGCTAGATGATCTCCAAAGTTTCTTCTGGTTCCAGATTTTAAGCTTCTCTAATCTTATGGCCACTGTGAAGGGGATGGAGGTTCTTCCTCTAGCCTATCTCACATACACAAACTACCACTCTTTTTTTCTGGACCTTTTTCTCTCTCTCTTTTTCCTTTCGTTAGATCTCCAGAGTTTCCCTAGTTCCCTAAATATCCAGATTTCTTACCCATTCCTCCCCCACCCCACCCCATTTCCATCTTACCCATGCCTCTAGCTTGCCTTATCACTTTGGGTCAGTAACATAAACTTTCTGAGCTTCTGTGTTCACCTGTCAGTTGGAGGGTGGGACCAGATGCAGACTGATCTTTACAAAGTCATTGGGTGCTAACACTTTAAATAATATTACCCCACTGGCTCTAAGCCTTCTCCTGATCAAGCTCTACTTGTATTAGTTCTTAGCCCTGCTCATCTCATTTGACCTAGTCCAATCTCCATCCATACTTTTGTTCACGTGATTTCCCCCCTAACCTGGGATGATTGCTCAATGATTTTGTTAATCAACCAAACTATACTGAGCTCTTTGTAATTATAAAGTATCACACGTCTGTCTCTTTAGGGATTTTTTAAATAAAAAACATTAAATTTAAATTAAACAAAAAATAAAATTTTAAATTAAAAAAAATAAATTTAAATTAAATTGTACAGATCTTATCTATCCTTCCAGAAAGACTGGGAGTTATGAAATGTGGATTTTGATCTTGTCTCTGTATGTAGGAACCCAAATTACAGAGAGAGAGAGAGAGAGAATCTGAGACAGACTTAGAAAATAATCACAATTATGGGTATGACGTGAATAAAAATCTATCAAATGAGAGTGAAAAGTGGTAGGGAGAAGGAAAAGCATCTTCATGACTTCATCTCTTTTGGCCTCAATTCTGGTCTGGCACTGATTTCCTAGAGGGAGAAAATTTACCTGAGAGTATGTTTCTTAGAGAAGGTTGAGAACTTCTATCAGGCTTACCTGGAAGTTGAATGACTAAAGTTCTACCATGAAAAGATGGGTGTAGAGTGCAAAGAGCATGAGATCTAGACTCACCTCTCTATGGCTATGAGTTCATTTCATAGTGTAGATGGGATACAAAAGAGAATTGTTTGTTTTAGCAGGTTTGATCCTAACCTTCCCAGTTTATTTACTTTGATGATGATGGTGGTGGGGTAGGTGAGTAGTTACAGCTTTTACTAGGTTATTTAATTATCCCTTGTTTCTTTACTTATTCATGGATTCCAATGAATCTTTTGCATCTTATCTATTCTGCAGCAGGCTGTCCCATATTATTCATGTTACACCTTAAGAGCCTATATAACATTTGGTAATACCTATTACTCACTTTCAGGAAACCTAAACAAGAGACATATATATTCATTATTTTAGACATTTTCCTGGAGAACTGTTCTTGGAGGGGAACTAAAAGAGAAAAACTGAGTCTTTGGGGTTAGGACCTCCTTATTGAATCAAGTTCCTATGAACCTAATGTTTATTAAGGAGCTTGAGACATTGGATAAAATCTAATGCTTCCTGAAAACTGATCTATATTTTCTCGCTATACCATCTGATGATGATCTGGTCTGTATGAGTAATGATCCTGAAAGCTCTTTTTCAACATTCATAGACTCATAAAATGTTAGAGCTGGAAGGAACTTTAGAGCTCATCTAGAGCATGAATTGTCCTCCAGAAGAAAGTAATGAGGAAATAACTTAGCTCAAATCCCTCTTTCTCCATGAAGTCTTTAATTTTTTTTTAAATTTGTGGAATAAAACAAGCATTTCCATAACATGAGATAATAAAGAAGATGATTGCACATGAAACAGCAAATCTATTATGTACAACTTGCTATTCCTTTAAATATATAATAAAATTATCATGTAAATTTCTTTTTTTACCCCCTTTTTTTCCCTCCTAAAGTCTTCCTGGGTAATTTAGCCCCAGTGATTTTTTTCCTTTTTTAAATTCAAGTCATAGAATGCAGACTATAATTATATGCACTCTTATATTAAACTGCTTCATGTATATCAGTTTCCCTGATGAGTTTGTTAGCTCCTTGGGGATAGGGACTAGGTCAAATACTTGTCTTAATTCTCTCTACACCTCCTAATACAGTGCAGGAAATATAGGAACAGATCAACAGAACACAATAAAAATCATATAATTTAAACTCTACCAGAATCATGAATTCCCTTTCCTACAGGGTTCTTAACTTTTTTTTTTTTTTTAAATGTCATGGACCCCTCTGGCAGTTTAATGAAACTCCTTTGATTGTACAATGAAACTCCTTTTCAGGATAGTGTTTTTAAATGTATAAACTAAAGCATGTGATGTTACAAAGAAAACTTTGTAAGGCTTTATTGTATATAGCTAAAGGTTATGCTTTTCCCCAAATCCCACTGATCTGGCTGCATATTATAATCAATGCTAATTTAGCTAAGTTTATCCTTTCAAAAAGGTTTTCTTTTAGGTGAGCAGTCTATGTGCTGATTCTAGGTTTGCATGGGTATGATAGTATGTTAACATCATAGAATTTAGAATTAGAGGGGATCTTGGAGACAGTTTTAGTCAATGCAATCAATCATTCAATCAACAAACTTTTATTAAGTGCTTATAATGTGTAACATTGGGCACTGGGTTCTCATTGAAAAAAATGAAACTGCTCTCAAGGAATTTATATTCTATTGAAAAAGACAACACATACATATATGAATACATTTTAAATAAATGCAATTTTTTTATTTTGACAATTTAGGGAGGAAGGGCACTAGTAGTTATAGGAGAGGTGAGGAAAGACTTTGTGGAGAAGGTGTAAACTGAATCCTGAAGGAAATCAAAGATTCTTTGAAGTAGACATACAGAGAGAAAATGTTCAAGACAGGGGCATCAGTCAGTGAACAAACACATATGGAAGGAGAGGGAGTGCTATGTATGAAAAAGAACAAGAAGGCCATGTTGATTAGTCTGGTGAGTATAAAAGGAAAAGGACTATAATGAAATTATAGTAAATGACAAGGACATTGCAAAGATAGATTGAGGTCAGGTTGTAAAGTTTAAAATTAAAATACAGGGTTTTCTATTTTATCCTAGAAGCAACAGGGAGCCACTTAAATTACAGGAAAGGAAACAGATTCCCAAGGCAAGAAGTTATATGAAATAGTAAATGACAAAGCTAAGCAAATGCTTATCACATTGCATTGAATTGGTGAGGATTTCTCCTATCCCTGAAATTAGTGCACATCACAGGATGGGAGGCAGAATGGACTTCCTATTTTCTTCCTTGGTATGTGAGCAATGAATAAAAAGCAACAGATAGATCCTAACAGCTCTGTTGTTTTGCCATGTGAAGGCCTCCTTATTCATTATGTTGTTCTTCTGGTTTGTCTGATCTGCCACCGTTAATCTCAGCAGGCTCTAGTTTTCCTGAAGAGTTATCACTCCCCTCTAGTGATTTCTGTTGAGACCAAGTACTACATTCTTTACTCCTATTAACATCATGTTTCAAAGTCAGTCTGTCACTCCTATTTTCTTTCAAGAATTCACTGGGACTGGGGCAAGAAGAATTGGTTTCTCTATGAAATGCCCTTACAGATGTACTATGAATTATATTTTTCAAAGTACTTTCCCCTGGTGGTATAATGGAAAGAGCCCTAGAGTTAGCATGTGAATACATGGGTTTGAATTGCAACATTTATTTCAGAGTGGTATAACTTTGGGCACATTATTTCACAGCCTCATACATCTATGGCTGGAAGTCAAGTCAAGCCAAGTTAAAGATCATTTATTGAGCATTTAGTATGTGCCAAATATTATGCTAAGCAAATGGGAATACAAATGCCATCAGAAAGAAAGAAACAGTCCCTGTTCTTAAGAAGCACATTCTAATTCTTTTAACATATAGAATAAAACTGAAAAGTAGGGAAGGGACATGTTAGAGAAAGTTAAAAAGTCAGAAGGACAGCCTGAAGAGGAATGCGGACATAACCTGGGAAAACTTAAAAATATAGATTCTAGGAGGCATCAGTCTATGGAACAGGGAAGTTACAGGAGTGGACACTATGAGAAGAAGAGGGATGTAGTGAACTTTCAGGGGAGAACCTCAGAGGTCATCAATCCAATTCCATCATTTTATATTTGGGGAGTCTCAGAGAGAGGAAGTGATTTGCCAATATCTCCCAAATTGTATCAGAGTTAGAATTTAAAATAAAATTCTCTGATTCCAAAGCCATTTGAAATCCAAAGTTCTTTCCATTGTGGTACTCAATAGGGATATGGTATCTGTTCTACTTATCTTATAAGGTTTTATTGTTTTACATGTTCCTTGAAAGTATAAAAATCTTACTGTTATGGCCCATCATGGTATGAAAATGGCTCTGGAATCATAAGATCATAGAATTTGGGAGTTAGAAGGAATGTCATTGGCCATCAGTCCAATCCATACTAAAAAAAAAAAAAAAAAGCAATTCCTATTGTTACATATGGGAAAAGTCTTCATCCAGACCTGTTTGAAGACTTCCAAAGAAGGGGAACATATGACTTATTGAGGCAACCTTTTTGATAGCAAAGATGAGTTTATATTATGTTTAGGAAGCCACTGCTATTGATTTGAATAAGAGAGTGATATGTTTAGATGTGTGTTTAAGGAAAATTACTTTGACCACTATCTATAGAATGTGGAGAACTGGAATGTGGAGACACTTGAGGCAGGAAGACCAATTGTGATGTTTTAAAGATTCATGTGAGTATGATGAAAGCCCAAACTAAGGTGGTATTGTTGGGTAAGAAGACAGGAGTCAAATGAAAGAGCTGTTGTGAAGATAGAAATAGAAAGATTTGGCTGTTGATTGTATGAAGAAGAGTGAGGGGTCCAGAATGAACATGAGAGATCTGAATGATGATGGTTCTTTTGATTGAAATAGAGAAGTTTGGAAGGAGAGTAGAGGATGGGGAGGGAGATAAGGAGTTCACTTTTGGACATATTGAGTTTAAGATATTTCCTAGATTTAAAATTTGAAATGCTAAATAGTATTTTGGTGGTGAAGGACTAAAGCTCAGGAGAGAGAGAATATGTAGATATAAATAGCTATACAGATCTATGAATCGTCTATTTAGAGATTATAGTTAAGCATATGAAAACTAATGAGGACAGAGAGAGATAGAAAGAGAAAGAGAACGGGAAGAGGGAGAAGGAGAGAGAGAGAGAGAGAGAGAGAGAGAGAGAGAGAGAGAGAGAGAGAAGGAGGGGAGAGAGATGGATGTATAAGTAGAGATGGACAAAAAGAGATGGAGAACATAGAACTAGGACTTTTAACTTTATTTGTCCCAGATGCAGGAGTATGCTGGTAAATGTTTAACAAGTGACATGTTTAACAAAAAAATCTGCCTTATAAACATTTTCTGCATCATTTTTAAACAATTATGACATTCAACAAAATAAAAAATCAAGCCCTGGTTTGTAGCATTTGTTAATTTCCAAGTTATAAATGGTCACATTCAAATGTTATCAGTTGGCTATTTCAAACTTGTTCCAATTGGCTCCAGCATACATTTTTAGGCACCTTTGACATCAGTTCCTTCTTAGACAATGATTTTAGAGAGGGTAGAGCCAAGATTGTGGAGTATAGACAGTGAGTTCTCCTGACAGTCACTTCCAAACAACTTGAAAAACGTTCCTCAAATTGAGTTCTAGAGTGGCAGAGCTAACAAAAGTCCAGAGATATTTTTTCCAGCCCAAGACATCTCAGGAGATTGACAGACGAAGTCTGTGACACTGAAGTAGGAGCTGTCTAGAGCTTGGAAGCAGCATCAGTGGTGTGTCTTGAAGGTGGCTATGACAATGGCAGCAGCACCAGCAGCTTCAGGGACTCTCAGTCCAAACACAGTGAGTGGGCTGGACAACTGCCCCAAAAGAGGTTATAGTAAATGTTTCACTAGCATCAGGTACTGCTGGTGTTGAATAGCAACTGTCTGCCCATAAGCAGTTTTGAGTCACAGTGTCAGGATGCAGAGGAGAGCTTCTGGTCGATCACAAAGGAGCAGGGGTCCCAATCACAGTTCCAAGAGAAGAGTTTTCAGAAAAAATCACTAGTGCTTGTGAGTGTAGGAGAGCAGGGGTCCTGGTTACAGTTCAATGGCTAAGAGGAGTGCTAGTGTTTGTAGTTGCAGGAAAACTGGAGCCCTTGCTGGGTAAAGACCTGAGGAGTAGTGACCACAATTTCCCCCAGATCACACTACTTTGGAAATACTGAAAAGTAACATATCCCCAGAAATACTGCTGTTTTCAGAATTATTAACTGGGACACTGATACATTGTTGGTGGAGTTGTGAATGGATCCGACCATTCTGGAGAGCAATTTGGAACTATACTCAAAAAGTTATCAAATTGTGCATACCCTTTGATCCAGCAGTGTTTCTACTGGGCTTATATTCCAAAGAGATACTAAAGAAGGGAAAGGGACCTGTATGTGCCAAAATGTTTGTGGCAGCCCTTTTTGTAGTGGCCAGAAACTGGAGACTGAGTGGATGCCCATCAATTGGAGAATGGCTGAATGAGTTATGGTAAATGAATGTTATAGAATATTATTGTTTAAAAAATGACAAGCAGAATGATTTCAGAGAGATCTGGAGAGACTTATATGAACTGATGCTAAGTGAAATGAGCAGGACCAGGAGATCATTATATACTTCAACAACAAGATTATATGATGGTCAATTCTGATGGACATGGCTCTTCTCCACAATGAGATGATTCAGACCAGTTCCAATAATCTTGTGATGAAGAGAACCATCTGTATCCAGAGAGAGAACTGTGGGGACTGAGTGTGGATTACAACATATCATTCTCACTCTTTTTGTTGTTGTTTGCTTGCATTTTGTTTTTTCTCATTTCTCATTCAATGAGATATCAAGAAACATTAAACAGAGTCAAAAATGAAAAAAATGAAGAAAATATGATCTCATTAGAAAAACAACTGATCTGGCAAATAAATTGAAGAGAGCTAAGTCAAGTATTATTGGATTACCCGAAACTTATGAGAAAACAAAAAAGAGTCTAGACATCATTCTTCCTGAAATTATCAAGGAAAACCGTCCTGATATCCTAAAGCTAGAGAGAAAAATAGAAATAGAAAAAAATTCACTAATCACCTCTAAAGAAGATTCCAAAAAGAAAACTCTTAGGAATATTCTACCCAAATTCCACAGTTTACAGGTCGTGCAGAAAATTTCAAGTAGCCAGAAGCAAACTCAAATATCACAGAGCTCTATTTAGTATCATACAAAATTTGATAGCTTTCATGTTAAAGGAGCAGAGGGATCAGAATATGATATTCCAGGAGACAAAAGAGTTAAGATTACAAGCAAAGTAACCTATCCAGCAAAATTGAGTATAATCCTCCAGGGAAAAATGATATTTAATGAAATAGAGGACTTTCAAGCATTCCTGATGAAAAGATCAGAACTGAATAAAAACTAAGAAGATTAAAGAGAAGCATGAAAAAGATAAACATAAAAAAGTAATTATATGGGATTCAATAAAGTTAAACTGTTTACATTCTTATATGGAAAGATGGAACATGTAATACCTAAATACTTTGTTATTATTAGAGTAGTTAGAAGGAATCTACATATACAGAAGTCATGAATGAGAGTTAATTATGGTAGGATGAGCTCCCTTTCCCCCAAAAAAACATACAAAGAGTGAGAACAAGGGATGTACTTGTGAAAGGGAGAGGTACAATGAGAAAATTTTTCTCACATAAAAGAGACACAGAAGAAAAAGCTTTTATAGTGATGGGAAAATGGGCTTTGGTGATAGGCAATGCTTGAAACATAATCTCACTGAAATTGCTCTAAAATGGAAAGAATACGTATACATACATATATATGTATATATACACTCAGTTGGGTATAGAAATCTATCTTATCAATAAATAAGATGGGAAGGAGAGAAGAGATATTGGTGAAGTAATAAAAGGAGGCAGTTATCAGAAACAAAATAGATTTTTGAAGAGGAATAGGATAAAAAGAGAAAGAAAGATAAACAGAAGAATAAGATGGAGGGAAATACATAATTATTCCAATGAATAATTATAACCGTGAATGCAAATAGGATGAGCTCATCCATAAAACAGAAACAAAGGCAGAATGTATTAGAAACTAGGATCCAACAAGATATTATTTACAAGAGATGCACTGAATCTGTTGTTCTTCAGCTGAAGTAAAAAAGGGGAAGATAACAATCATGATCTCAGACAAAGCAAAACGAAAAATAAACCTAATCAAAAGAGATAATCAAGAAAATGGAATTTTTCTCATAGGTACCATAGACAATGAAGTGACATCAAAAAATCACAGCAACTTTCTCTGATAAAAGACTCATTTATCAAATATATAAGAAACTGAGTAAAATTTATAAAAATAAGAGCTATTCCTCAACCAATAAATGGTCAAAGGATATAAACTGGCAGTTTTCAGATGAAGAATTCAAAATTATCTCTAGTCATATAAAAAATGCTCTAAATCACTATTGACTGGAAAATGCAAATTAAAAAATTAATTAGAGTTTAATTTATTGTTTTGTTGATAGCTGAGATTCTCTTTCTTCCTTTTCTTGAAGGCTATATCTCTGGACCAACTAAATAAAATAAAATTAAGTAAGGTCTCAATAATGGATTATGATTTGTGCCAAGCACTAACTGAAGCTGATTAGGGAGGGAATCATTGTTCCCTCTCTTCCTTTCTTCTTCTTTTCTTCCCTCCCTCTCTCTCTTTTCCATTGTCTTCCCATAACTCTTTGAAGTAGGTGCTGTTATTATTCCCATTTTTACAAATGAGAAAACTGAGGTAGGGACAGATTGTGGCTTAATTCAAATAATACAGCTAATAAATATCTAAAGAAAAATTTGAACCCAAGTCTTCCTGCCTTAAGTCTAGAATTCTGTTTAACAGCTTATTCTAAGGCTATATTTCCAAACCTGTAAATTCATGATATTTTTGCTATAAATAAAACTGGAAAACAAAGATGTTGCAGCTACAAGGAAGAATAGTACATAGATTCTTCTTGAAGCAAGCATAAGCATTTCCAGGAGTACTTTCCAGCCAGCATAATTCAAGGGAAAGAGTAATACATTGAATCAAAGATTCTGGATTCAAATACCATCTCTACCACTTATCTGTTCCTGGGAAAGTCACATAACTTCTCTAAGTCTCAGTTTCTTAATCTTAGTTAAAGTTGGACCATTACAAGACTGTGGTACTGTGTAATTCTTTGAATTTATTTCTAGAAAGTAAAATAAACAAAAACAAAAATCATTTCTAGGTCCTCTCATCTTGTTGAAGGCCTTGTAGATGGGATTCCTGCATTGGTTAGTAAAATATTTTCAATTTCTTTTCCAACCCTAAGATTCAATGAAATATTGCTCTACAGCTTTAAGTATTGTTATCTAGGATCTCTTCCTCTATTTTCAAAAACTTCAATTGCAATTAAAGGCTTGAATATAATTAAAAATATGATTTTATGTACCCAAAAGCACTTAATTGCATACCATTTTGTTTTAAAATATTTTTCCAATTACATGTAAAAACAATTTTTAATATTTGTTTTTTAAAATTTTGAGTTGCAAAATCTTCCCTCCCTTCCATATCCTCCCCCCTCATTGAGAAGGTAACCAATTTGATACATGTTACATATGTGTGATCATGCAAAAAAAAATTCCATATTGTTCATGCTTTGTTTTTGAAAAAGACTAATAACATAATGGGGAGATGTCTTGATTTAAGCATGAATTGGATTTAAGTGATGTACAAAGTCTTCATCCTTATTCTCTTTTCTCAAATCATCAAAATTCAATGTCAATGGGTTGGAAATAGAAGGAAAGAATATCCATTAATTTTGCAATGGCTGAACAAATTAAAGCATAAAAGTGTAACTGAATGACATTATGCCTTGAGAAATGACAGAAATATGGTTTCAAAGAAACTCGAGATTTGTATAAGTTAAAAAGAACAACAATTTATACTGTGATAACTTTTTAATGAAATGGTAGTTTGGCTCATGGATAGACTATTCAATATACTGTTATCTATTTGGAAGAAGCAAAGAGATTGCTTTTGGGAGACTGGAGGAGTGGAGCATGTACAGATATTCTGTGTTAGTCTACTTTGTGATTAGAAGCAATGTGTTTCCATTGTTATGTTTAAAACGAAGACTCAGGTACAATAGGACTTTTATATGTAGTCACATCTGCATCTGAGGGTGAAAGTGACTCCTTTCCTCATTTCTTAAACATAGAAGGAACTAAGTCAAATTTATAAAAAAAAAGTCATACCCCAAATAATAAATGATCAAAAAGATATGATCTGTGCCCAAAGGGCTATAAATTCATGCATATTCTTTGACCTAACATCACTATTTGGCACAAATACAAAAGAGATTTAAAAGAAAGGAAAATGACCTATACGTACCAAAAATATTCACAGCAGTTCTCTTCTCAGGGCAAAAAAATTGGAAATTGAGGGCAGGCCCATTAATTGGGGATGGCGCAATAAACTGTGATGTGGGTTTATGATGGAATATTATTGTCCTATGGGAAATGATCAGTTAAGTGCTCTCAGGAGGAGAAAAAAAAGCTGGAAAATCCTCTATGAACTCAAGTAAAGTGAAATGTACTGTAATCAAAGTAATAGGAATGTTCTGGGATGATCATCTGTGAATGACTTTGCTATTCTCAGTAGTACAATCATTCAGGACTACTATGAAGGACTTATGATGAAAAATCCTATCCATACTCAAAGAAGGAACTAGTTGTGTCTGAATACATACTGAAGTATTTTCTCTCTCTCTCTCCTTCTCTCTCTCTCTCTCTCTCTAATCTGATTTTGCTTGAGAGTCTTTATTTTCATTAAGGTGGGATATCTATTTTTTTTCATAACTTGACTTTTATAGAAATGTTTTGCATAACTCCACAAGTGGTTTTTTTTAAAATTGTGGGTGGGAATAAAGGCCTTAGAACTCAAAAAATTTAGAGACAAATGAAATTTTTTTTTGTTTTGAATGTAATTGGGGGAAAATATTAAATAAATAAAACAAAACAAAACAAAATAAAAAAGAAAGTGACTCCTTTCATTAGAGAGACTACACAAAGAAGAAAGGTTCTAAGGTTTCTCTTTTCTAATTCCCACTCTGATGTCATGTAGTCCTAAAACAGGATTGAATTTTTGGCTTTTGGTTTATTCTTTTCTGTTCTAGGTAAAGTGAGTGGAGTTTTTGATCCACTTTAGGAATGTGAGCCAAAGAGATCTAGAAGGCCAGGAATTCAAGTTAGATGTTGCAGCCAGTCTAGGAATAATGACCTTAGGGAGTAGGGGTTCTAGGATTCCAGCTTAGAAGACACTGGCACTTAAATTTGGTGGTACTAACGTAGGAATTGAGCTAAATTGTGAGGTTAATTTAACTTTCCCCTCCTTTTGACTCCTTTCCTTCACTTCAAGAGGCTGAGGTGGTGGTGATAGGAAATCATTTCTCCAGAGTGTCAAGGGAAATGTTTGTATATTTGATCTTATTATATCTTTGAAGCAAATGTCTCTTTGTAAAAGCTAATTTAATAAGTGTTTAAATTAAACTATCACTGGACCTCTAAAATATTGGTAGCACAGCCAAGTGAAGGATTCTCAACACCTTTACAGGTACTAAAGAACCATGGGAGTTGAGGGGATAAAATATTAACAATTCTTATCCTGAGAGATAGGGGTGAGAGTAAATTATGCTACATTTTTCACCTACTGAAGTCTCTTTCAGTTTTTTTTTTTTTTTGGTTTTTTCTTTTTCTTTTTCCTTTTTTGCTGTCCTTTCCCCCCAACCTCCCAGCCCCAGGTATAGTTGTCATTAGACACAAATATGTCATATATATATATCTATATATACATATATATATATGTATATATATATATTTGTAAATTCACTTTATCACTTTTCTCTGGATGCAAATAACCTTTTTTCATATGCTTTTTGTAGTTAATTTGGGTGTTTGCAAAATGAAAGTGACATATTTGCTCAAAGTGCCTTTAAAACAATATTGCTGGTACTGTATGCAATATTCTGCTCATTTTGCACTTCATTATTTCATGCATATGTTTTCTTGTCAATACAATGATTAATCAAACTCCACAGGACTGAAGATGATATACTTCCTGACATAAAGATGATGACATCAAAATATAGAATTAGAAGTGTGTGATCATTGTAATTTTTATATTGTTTCATTATGAGTTATAATGATAGGACCTATAATGCAGTCATTTAGGCTAAGTGAACCTAATGCTCATAAAGCATTCATTTTTGAAGTGGACCAATAATGTCATAGAGTCTTGACTTGCTTGTGAATTGGATTTAAGTGAGGTAAAGTTCCACATAGTCATCAGCCTCATTCTCTTTTCCTGAGTCCTCAAAGTCCATTGATGGGACAAAAATCAGGATGACAGACAATGGCCTGGGATGCAGTTAGTGTCTGACCAAGTCTAAGTGCTCCACAATGCATTTTTGTAGCCATTGGAGCAATTTTTCTTCATCTGGATGTCACTTGCTTGGAGTAGATATCTCCTTAAGAGGTCCATTTGCTTTGATGATTTTATTGGAGCGTGGCTTCTGTGAAATCTATAGCTTCTTAGAATCATAGGTGAGAACTGCATGAATTAGGTGGGCACCAAAGATAGATGAGCATCCCTGAAAAGGGCTCGGCAAATTACATGATGGAGGTGCTAGTGCTCCAGGAACATCCCTCATACTCCCTGAAACATACAGGCAAAGAGAAAGACAAGGGTATACTTCTCACCCGTCCTAACCTCTGTTAACCTTGAGTCAAGCAGTTAATGCTTGCAGCTTCTGATCATGTAAAACTCCTGGCCAATTGCTGGAGTCTATGAGTCTGCTGCTTTAGACAGACAACTAAGTTGTGATCGTCACTTTTTTCAGTTCTGTCTGACGCTTCATGATCACAGTTTTTGGGTTTTCTTGGCAGTAATACTAGAATGGTTTGCCATTTTCTTCTTCAGTCACATAATTAGTGTCTGTGGCCAAATTTGAACTCTGTAAAATCCCAGGCCCTGGACTATAGCCACTGTTCCACCTACCTGTCAGATAACTCAAACTCGTTTTCAATTCATGGTCCTAATAAAGAAATTTGCTGTAGCTAAGCTTTACTCAAGCATACTAAGTATAAGTGACCCTGAGAACTTCTCTCCCACAATTGGTCTGATTAGGAATGTCCCTTCCTAAATCTGGCCCTAATAATTTGTTTTCCATCAGGTTCATTTTTAGGGTAGATAACTTCTTTATCTAAACGTCATCTTTGAATATGTTCTTTTTTTCCTCAGACTGGTTGAGTGCATCTTTGTCTGTCTATATTATTATAGTATGTGTGAGTGTGAGTGTATGTGTGTTTGTGTGTATATGCTTCCCTTTTCTGTTTTGCATAAAAATAAAGTTCAATTTCTTGTGAATCCCCTAATTCAGGACTTTGCTTTAACCAGCATAGTGAGGCCAAATAACACAATTTATATTTTTTGGTATGAAAATTGTGTTGATTTGTTTTGATTATTATTATTATTTTTTACAAATATATTTTTCTTTTTCTATGTTAATTAGAGAAGATTTGGGGGGAGAGTGAAGCTAGAAATAGGACTGACAGAAAAGAAAAAAAAATTAGGTCACTGAAGCATTTTTTTTAAAGCACAGAAAAGAACAAAAGGAAGTTCAGAAGAAAATATTGACAAGTAGGACAGCTTTGAAAGTACCATGTTGAATTTATTTTATATTTTTTTAAAGAGAAAGCTATTTGTAATAGTTACATTAAGTCCTCATTGCTTTTTTAACTTTTTATATAAAATTTTCTGACATTTGTTTAATTCAGAATAAATATAAAATAAAAAATTCATATTCTTTTTTGTGAAAATGTCAGGACTTAAAACTTCCATGGGTTCTGGCACCAAGAGAAGGGCCATTGAAAGACAAAGCTCCCACAAAAGAATAAAGTTAAGGGAAATAATGAAAACTTATTTTAAAAAATAGAAACTGGCAGAAATGTTAACAAAAACCAATTTAGTGTTGGCAGAATGGCCTAGAGTGAAATGTGAATGTGAAATGTCTCATTATTGAGTCATGAGACACTTTAAACAGAGAATTATATTTTTATTTGCCAAATTTATTATCTAGGGATTTGGAGGTTGGGAAAAGAAGTCGGATAATATATTACAGTTTATTTTCTGTTCTTCTACTTAAATATTTGCCTAGAATGGTGGTAGAATGTTTGAGACCCCAACATAACTATTTGTAGCATATCTAAGCTATGTAGCATATCTAGTGTGTATTGTCATTTGTACTATTGGGGCCCCTAAAATGATGTTAATGTATATAACAATGTATTGGGACACAGCAGGACCATTCTCTCCTACTAGGGAGCCTTTTTTCCTAGGTAGCCTGTTATTGCTTGGGAACAATACTAACAAGCAGAAAATTAAGTTCTTTATGTTGAACTGAAGTTTGATACTCTATGATAAGCATATATTACTCTTGTTTATTCTCTTGCAGGAATCAAAACGAGACTGATTTACACAAGACTGTTTTGAAATTCTAGAAGCCAGCTACCATGCCTTCCCCCACCTCTCAACTCTTCTCTTTGTTTGGCTAAAAATACTCAAATTTTCAGCTAAAACTGAATTGCTTAAACTCTAATTTCTTCATCATGTTGATTATCTTTCTTTGGACAAATATTCATGTGTTGATGTTCCTTTTTATATGTCAATTCATGTCAACAAAGCATTTAAATATTTAAGTGTCTATTAAATGCCCAAGTATTGTGCTAAATTCTAGCTACACAAGGAAAGGTTAGAGCCTGGTCTCTAGAATTAATGGGGGCAGACAATATATAAACTATATACAAACAAAAAACAGAGAGAAGATTGGAAATGAACAATAATGGGAAAATATTAACAATATAGAGGGATCAAACAAGATTTTTACAAAATATAACATTTTAGGTAAGACTTGAAGGAAGCCAAAGAAGCTACGAAACAGAGACAAGGAAATAGGGAATTCCAGGCATGGGATCATAAGTGTAAATGCTAGAAATCAGAATATGAAGTGTCTTGTTCAAGGTAAAGTAAGAAGCTCAGTGGCTCTGGATCACAGGGTGTAGTAAAGGATGGAGGGACATGGCAGGAGTAAAAAGGCTGAGAGATAGGAAGGGGCCACGTAATGGAGAGCTTTAGAAGCTAAATAGGATTTTATTACTAATCCTGGCAGCAATTAGGAGACAGTGGAGTTGATTTGAGAAAGGTGTGATATAGTCAAACTTGTGCTTTATAAAGATTTTGAAAGCTAAGTAGATGTCCAGAAATGGGAAGAGCATATACCAGGGGGTGATGAAGTGAGATGAAGAGAAGAGGGATACGAATGTAAAATGTTACTAAGGTAAAATGAATAGGACTTGGCAAATGATTGGATATGGAGGAGTGAGAGAGAATGAGGTGTCAAGGATGACCCTAAGGTTTTGAGCCTTGGTTATTGGGAAGACAGTGATACTCAATAATGAAATAGAATTTAGAAAGAAGGAAAGGCTTAGGGGGAAAGAATATGAGTTCGGTTTTGATCATGTCAAATTTAAGATTAGGTTCAGTAAAATCCTTATATTCTTTACACAATTCATGTGGTATAGTGAAAAGTATGCAGGTTTTGGAGTCACAAGACTTGGAATTAAATCCTTCCACTCCCATTTTTTATCTATATTATTTGGCCTTTCTACCTAACTCATTTAGCCCAAGTCCTTAATTATTTCATTTGTGAAAGAAGGACATTCACTGCTGACCATTAAAGTCTTTTTCATGTTTAAATATATGATTCTGGGTCTCCATTATTCTGCACTTGATTCTTTGATTCCCAAGAGTAAGGCTTCATGTTTTCTCCTACTAACTTTTCTCATTGGATTTAGCTCATAATTCTAGTCTATTGAGATATTTTTGGATCCTGAACATGTCAACTATTCTACTCAGCTTTGCGTCATTGGCAAATTTGACAAGTACACCATCTGTGCTTTCATCTAAGTTATTGACAAAAATGATAGATAACACATGGCAAAGGACAAATCCATGGAGCACTCTATGCTTTCCAGCTTAAATTTATCATTAATGACTATTCTTTGAGTTCATTTATTTAACCAGTTCTGAGGAACTAGGGATAGGAGAAAAAAGATACAGGAAAAAGGAATCAGTATTTTTATTAGATCCAGAACTGGAAAAAAACTTCAGTCATTAGGCAGTCTAAACCCCTCATTTTGCAGATAAAAAAAACTAAGGCTCAGAAAAGTTAAGGTGGATGAAAAGGCAGCCATACTGTGTATAGGTTTTTGAAAAGGGTAGATAGGTACTGAAGGGATGGATAGATGTGATTGCTAAGATTCTAGTGATCTTTGAAAGATGAAGGAGAATGGGGAAAGTGTTTAAGGCATGGGGAAACTCAAATGTTCAAATTATGGGGGGGAAAGTGAATTTTTTTATGATGTTGGAATATTGGCTAAGATTGTCAACTTTAGCTCCCTCTTTCTATTTCTATTGCTTTCTAAAGGCTTAATGACCTATTACAGTGACCAAATTCCTGGGTAAGAAAAAAAGTGAATGGAATTCAGTCATCTTAACTGATCTGAGACCAAAGACTAAAGACCTTTCCCTTGAAGGGAGGTAGCTAGGTGGAAGGTGGATGAAGTGCTGGGTTTAGCATCAAGTAGAGTTTTTTCCTCTGTTCAAATCTGATCTCAGTCACTTAATAGCACTTAATAGTCACACTTTGGGTAAATCACTTAACCGTGTTAGTCATAATTCCCTTATCTGTAAAATGACACAAAAAAAGAAATGACAAACCATTCAAGTACAGTTAATGAAGAAGACTCCAAACGGGGCCATGCATGCAACTAAAATAAATGAACAACAAAAAGCAGAAGAATATCACAGCTGTCTAAATATACTAGAAAGTGTTGATTAGACTTAAGGCATGTGGTTTTGATGGTCTTACTCTAAGAGATGAGAGATACTTCTCTGAAGCAGCAGCAACAGTGAAATTATACAATTGGGCTTCAGCATATTGACACTTAAAACAGAAAGCAGAGACATGGCAGAGAAATAGTAACTATTGAGATACAAAACAAAGATTTTGACTTTTAGTGGAAGATAGGTTAGAGAAGAGTGGCATAGGGAAGTAGAGGTTTTATTATCTGTAATGAAAGTCAGACAACACTGAAGTCAAAATCTTTTTTGTGTATTAAAGGGTATTTTAAAGGAATATGTTCTCTATCAATGTCTTGAGAGATTATTCTCATTTCCATACTTTCCATTTCTAGAATGTATTGTTAAAGAAATATTTAGTGTACATTCAGAAAAGAAAGTAATTATCACAAAAATTTTGCAAGCCTTTATCAATAGCAGACCATCCCAGGCCAATTTCATTTCCTTTTATGAGAAGGTTGTTAAACTAGTTAATCAAAAGATAACAATTTTCTACATTTAAACAAAGCTTTTGATAAATTCTCTCATATTATTCTTCTTGATGAGGAGGTGGACTTAACGATAGTATAGTTGGGTGATATAAAACTGGTAGAATTACTAGATCCCAAAGAGTGGTCATTAATAGTTTGAAAATCTGGAAAGAGGAATCTATTTGAATATGCTAATGATCTAACATTAATCTTTTTATGTTATCAAATATCAAATAAGAGGTATGATAATGGATACTCTTCCTTTAATCTTGATATTAGAAAGGCTTTTAAGGTTTTCCTTTATATATAATCTTAGCTTTTGGTTATAGATTGATGTTATTTAACATATTAAAAATGATTCCTATATTTCTATACTTCTTAATGTCTTATGTTTATGTTTATGATTTTCTTTCTGTTTATGATTATGTTTATGTTTATGATTTTCTTTCTACTCGTGCCTCTTATTAACTTAGAGATCAAGGTTATATTTTTATCATAGAGTCAGGTAGTCAATTAACATTCATTAAAGGCCAATTATGTACCAGGCACTCTGCTAAATGCTGAGTGTGTCAAAAGAAGCAAAAGACAAACTTTCCCCTCAAAAAGCTTACAATCTAACAGGTAAGATAATAGGAAGACAAATGTGTACAAATAAACAATATACAAAATAAATAGAAAAAATTAAAAGAGAGAAGATATTAGATCAAGAGGGATTGAGACAGATTTCCCGAGAAGGTGAATTTTAACTGGGACTTAAGAGAAGCCAGAGGAGTCAGTAGGTACAGTTGAGGAAGGTAGGATAATATCTTAGATATGGTCAACAGCCTAAGAAAAGGAATTTCATAGGATCCATTTTATTTCTCCTTTTACACTCAGTTTATATAACATTGGAATCAATTGTTCTCTGAATGATTGTTAGTATTGATTTTTATATGCATCTTGTCCTTAAATTTTTTCTTTTAGAGTTCATTTGAACTCTAAATTTGTCGAATTTCTTATTATGAAATTAGATTATTCAAATTCTCTATTTCTTCTTTTATTGATCTGGATATCATATTTTTATAAATATGTATTCATTTTATTGAATTAATCCGCTTTGTTGATATGTAATTGAACAAAATGTTTTCTAATTATATTCTTTACTTCATCTATTATGAAATCTTTTTTTTTTTAATTTCATGATTGGTAATTTTATCTTAATTTGTAAATTTATCTTAAGAAAATTCAGCTAAAGGTTTATTTATTTTTTTCTCAAAAATAGTTACTAGTTCTATTTATCAATTAAACTTAAATTTTGTAATTATTTTAAGTGCTTCATTGATTTTCAGGATTTTTGTTTTGGTAGATCAGTTGATTTTTTATATGTTGCTTTTCTAAATTAATTTTTTTGTCTAATCCATTGATCTGATCTCTTTTGTTATTGTTGTTGGTGAAAGTACCTAGATAAGGAATTTCCCCCTTAAGTTTGCTCTGACCCCATCACAAATTTTCCTATGTTGTCTCATTGCTGTCATTTTATTTGTTGAAATTATATGTATATATTATATATTTTAATAGTATTTTATTTTTTCAAATACATAAAAAGATAGTTTTCAAAATTCACCTTTGCAAAACTTTTGTTCCAAATTTTTTCCTTCTCCTCCTTTTTCTACCTCCTCAAGACAATAAGCAATCTGATATGTTAAACATGTTTTTAACATATTTCCATATTTGTCTTGCTGTACAAATAAAATCAGATCAAAACAAAACAAAAGGAAATAAGCAAGAAAACAATAACAATAACAAAAAAGTGAAAATACTGTATTTTGCTCCACCTTCAGTTACCAAAACTTTCTCTCTGGATGTAAATGGTACTGCCCATCACAAAACTATTGGAGTTGCCTTTAATGATCTCATTGTTGAAAATAGTCAAGTCCATTACAGTTGATTATCACATAATTCTTCTTATCACTATGTACAGTGTTCTCTTGGTTCTGCTCAATTCACTTAGCATCAGTTCATGCAAATCTTTCCAGACTTTTCTGAAATTAGTCTGCTCATCATGAAATTATATACTGTTTCTATAACTTTTTAACTAACCAGTCTCTGGATGAAAATATATATTTGCCATTTAAATATTTTATTCAATATTTTTGTTTATTACAAACATTACTGCATTATGATAAGCTAGGGTGTACTAATATTTATACTTTTCTACATTTGTTCATTAAATTTTTATACCATAATGTATGAGCAGTTTTTATAGGGACTATGGATTTCTGAGAAATATGCATTTCTCTTTCTATTTCAATTCAGTAATCATCAGGGAATTATAATATCTAATTTTCCTACAATTATATTCAGGTCCTTAACTTCTTTTTTTAAATATTAATTTGTTGATTTTATCTAAATCTGAAAAAAGTCTGAAGCATATTAAAGTTATAGTTTTGCTATCTAATTTGATTAACTTTTCATTTAAGTACTTAAATTACATCCTATTGGTATATGCACATATGTATTAGAGTCTTGATATGATTTAACTGTCTGTGATATCTTTAAGAATAATGTTTCTCAATCTGTTTCAGCCATGTCTTTGCTAACTGTTGTCTTATCCAAGATTATGATTTTTATTCATGCTTCTTTGAGTTTGTCTTAAACTTAATAAACTATGCTTTAGTCCTTCATTTTAGCTCTTTGCTCAATTTTGCTTCAGTTGTATTTTTGTCAATAATATTGCTGGATTCTGCTTTGTAATCCATCCTGTTATCTTTTATTTTATCGGTGATTTCATTTTATTTACTTCAATGATACTAGTTCCTTATATATTTTCTGCCATCATAATCTCTTTACTCTCCCTTTTTCTTTGCCTCCTTCTCTCTTTATAAAGAAGTGAAGAATAAGGAATGTGAACAGCACTAGTACTTTATAATTAAAGCCATCTCTTTCAATTACATGGACCTGCCTCTCTTCCCCTTACCCAGATTCCAGTCATTGGATTTAGTCTTTTTTTCCCCTAATTCTCCCCTTCCATTATAATCTAGCCTATAAGATTGGAATTTGTTTTACTTCTAATCTCTCTCTTACCTTTCTCTTCTAAATCTTCCCTATTTTCCTGCTTAGTTTTTTCTCTACCAAATTCTGCATGTATTTATGTTCAGTCTTCCTTTATTCTGTTCAGATAAGAATGGATTCATGTGATACCTGCTTTCCCACCCTCTATGTTTATATCTTATTATTGAACATTCCAAATATGAAAAAAAATAGCATTATCTTCATTCTCATTTCCTCTCTAGTTTGTTCATTTTCCCCTCCCTTTTCTTTCTTCTCTTAAAAATATTAAAACAATGAAACCACAGGCTCTCTGTTTTATCTTACTCCATTTTTGACACTTGAAGACATGAACATTCTTATGGTTCACTTGTCTTTTGTTCCTCTATTATTGTTGGGGTTTTTTAATTACTCAAAAATATTTATTTTTCTAAGTTTCTCTTGACTCTTGGTTTCCTTTTCAAAAGTTTATATTCAGCTTTAGTTTTTTTTTTTTTAATCAGGAATTTTTGAGAGTCATCTATTTCATTAAAATTCCATTTTTTCCCTTCTAGGCTTATGCCTACAAGTTGTATGAGCATTATGCAATATTAACTATTTTTCCTTCTTTCTTGAATGCTTTCTTTCTGGCTGTCATATTTTTTTCTTTGGACTCAAATCTCTAAATTGCAAAATCTCTGAAAGTTTTCATTTTCGAATTTCTTTCATGAGATGACTTCCAGATTCTTTTTGTTTTTGTTTTGTCTCTTAGTTTTAACAGATTTGCATATTTTTTATTAATAATTTTTCTAAAATTATTTTTTCTTGTTCTGTTTGCTAATGGTACCACCAAGATGCTGGAAAAACTAAGAGTTCTATGTTGGAATTTTACTTTGAGTTCAGTATATATTTTCAACTGAAGTGTTGATGAAGACTTGTCATATGTGGTCAGAGACAGATGATTCTTTGATGGAACAAAAATTATAAGTTGCACAGAGAGTTAAGTAGATTGGGGAAAAGAAAAAGAAATTGCTTTGAAAACTAGAAGAAACAAAAACATGGGATGTTGCACAGTTTGAATTGTGGTAGAAAGATTCCAATGATTCTTTCTTCATTTTCTTTTTCCCTTCTGAAGTTCCTGGAAGTAGAGACCTGGATAATAATGTGGAAACTATTCATGTTTTAAATTTCAAAACTGTTTACTTTTTACATGAGTGTGTAGCCCAAGATCAATATTATACTACATGGGGAAACTATTGAAGAAGATGATGATGATTATGATGAAGAAAGTGAAGAAATTGATGATAAGGGAGGGGAAAAAGAAACTGATAAGGAATGTGATCCAAAATATGATTTTAAATCAAAACCCCTCAGGGTTAAAGCAGAAATGAAGCAGTGCATATGTTATTTGGGTAGGTACGTGACACAGAAGATAAAGTGCTGGGCTTAGTGTCAGAAAGATCTGAGTTCAAATGTGGCCTCAGATAAGAGCTATATGATTCTATATAAGTTGTTTAACTTCTGTGTAGCTTAGTTTTCTCCTCTGTCAATTAGGGCTGGTAATAGCAATTAATTCCCAGAGTTTTTGTGAGGATGAAATGACATAATAATTGCAAAGTTCTTAGCACAGTGGTTGGCACATGTGACTTTGAGGATTAACTGTAGTCATAGCCTAAAAACAATTATTACTTATAGCCTTTGCATTTCCTTGTAGAATAAAGTAAACAATTTTTGATTAAAAAAAGAATATTTAGTAATCAGTAAACAGATTCATTTTACCTATCATATTAATAAAGTATTTTTTCCCCAATATGTAGCATCTTTTCCTAAAACATTCATTGCTACATAGTTTGATTCTTGAGAAATTTTTGTGATATAGCTATTGGACTACAGCTGTGAATATCATTCAAAGTGTTCATTGAGTAGAATTTGGTGTAGAAAAAAGAAATCATATTGAAGAACCAACCAAAGTATTTTTGCAGCCAGTAGTTGATTGGGATCAAGTCTGCTTGTATTAGCTTCTCAGCATTACTTTGAGAAATACAGTGACTTGTATATTAACTAGAGGACAATGCATTTTGTTATTTGATTTAAGAATATAGAGTATATGGTTAAGATCAAATCTAATGTTTGTAACTCTCTGATTATTTATGGATTTTTATATATTAATATAACATAATGATCTATAAAGAAACTTAGTCATCCTATAAATAATCCTATTATTACCCTATTGGTAGGGTATAAATAAAACCTAGTATTTTTAGAAGTTAAGATCTGCTTATACTTATATGTCCGTGTATATTCAAACTTAAAGCTTATTTTCTTTTTTTGTAGTGGTATTGTGGCATATCTTCCCTGAAAATAAACAATTTTACAAGTTGGTAAGACTACTCTAAATTCTTTTATTATCTTCTCTCTAAATAATGATAATGTGTTAATCTGACACATTGAGAAATCAATGTTGATAGTCATCATTTGGGAAAAGAGACAAGACTTTAAAAGTGTTAATTGGGAAATGACCGAACAAGTTGTGGTATATGATTTTGATGGAATAGTATTATACTATAAGAAATGGTAAACGTTTTAGAAAAACCTGGGAAGATATATGAACTGATGCAAAACAAAGTGAGCAGAACTAAGAGAACATTGTATACAGTGAATATAATATTGTAATGATAATCAACTATGAAAGATTTAACTACTCTGACCAATACAATGATCCAAGGCAGTCCATAGAACTCATGCTGAAAAAACCCCAAAACTATCCTCTGGATCATCTGGGTTACAGGAGCTGTGATCTTCAGGGCTTTTTGAAGTATCTCATCATAATCCCACTTTTCTACCACTCACTTCCCCTCACCTTAGGACATCTAGGCCAAATGTAACTCCATGTCCTTGATCAGGATGGCACAATGGATAGATAATACGATTTGGATTCAGAAATACCAGAGCTCAGATCCTGCCTCAGATAATCTCTACTTGTGTGATTCTGGGCAAATCATTTAACCCGTTTATGCTTCAGTTTCCTCATCTGTAAAATTAAAAAATGGGCACAAAATAGTATCTACTTTACACAGTTGCTTTGAGGGTCAAATGACTTAACATTTGTAAAGTACTTTGCAAACTTTAAAATAATATAGAAATAGTGCCTAATTATCTCTCTTCCTCTTTACAGAGTACTGTAGACTTCAGGGTCCTTTGGAGTATTTCATATCAGAGGACCTGGCTCATTTCCCCCTCACTCTCATATCCTTGATCAGACCAATCAGAACACTGTGGGTATCTGAGATTCTTTTGTTATAGATTCTTCAGATTCTCTAAGGCATCACTGGTTCATGTTGTTACGCTCTGATTCATTTACTCCAGTTTTCACTGACTGACATTGCTTTTCTAGTTCCTTCAGACTTCTGACTTCCTTTTCAGATAGTCCTGGACTAGAGAAAGGGGTTTATTATATTTTCTCTCTGGGTTTCATGATCATAATTTCATCTGGTACTCTTTTTAGATCTTTGCCTGAGTAGAAGCTGGAGAATTGAGTTCCTCTGTGCCCTTTCACAATGCCATCTTTATTAGAATTTCAGCCATTCCTTTATTTAATATAGCCCAACATTGCCTTAGTTTTCTGCGGTCAGCATATCACATGGCTGACCCATGTAGTATCTGCACTACATTTAAACACCCAGATCTTATTCAGGCAAACTGACATACCTCCTCCATCCTATACTTGTGAAACTGAACTTTTGAACTCAAGTGTAGGATTTTGTGTTTGTTCCTATTGAATATCATCTTATTTGATTCAGCCAAATGCTTCCATCTGTCAAGATCTTTTTGGATGCTGCTACTCAATATGCTAGCTATCTGTCCCACTTCTGGGTCTTCCACAAATTGTGTGACTCTACTATTGTTGCCATTATGCAAACTAATACATTAAATGCCAGAACTTTGTATTAAAAAATGTCAATAGGTTAAAACATTAGATGAATCTAGCAAGATGAGATTTCAACAAATATTTATTATCCAATAGCGAAATTGAGTTGCCATTGAAGCTAGAGGGGTGTAGGTTTAAGTCCTGCTTTTGACACATACTGATGGTGTTATTTTACTTCTCAGTACTCTAAGAAACTCTCTAAGACTATGAGTGACAAAGAAGATACCATTCTGTATCAGTAAAAGACCCTTTCCTCATCTAGTAGTTCCCATATCAAAGGAAACACAGATATGGTCGCTATTCCTACATAAGGTAATTTCATTAAGGAAAGAGGTAATAATTGAGAGGATCAGGAAAGGATTACATCTTCTCTGACACATGAATCATACCTTTAAGGAAACTGGGGATTTTGAGAAACAAATGTAAAAGATGAGGGCATTTCAGATAATGGGGCTGATATACAAAAGCATAAAGGCAAGAAATGTAACATCATGTTTGAGAATAGCTGATAGGTCAAATGAACGGATGAACCAACAAGCATGTATTAATACTATGTTCAAGGTGCATGACATATAAAATGAGTGTAAAGGAAAGTAGGAGACATATGGCAGCCAGGCCAAGGAGGTTTTTTTCTAAAAATAAGAAGGCACTATTAAAAATTTCTGGATTGTAGGTGGTTAGATTGTATGGTGAAATCTATGTATTAAGAACAAAGAGACTACAGACAAGGATTCCTATTCAGAAGTTAATACAATTGTCCAAATAAGAGGACCTGACCTGAGATAAAATCCGCATGAAGGGAAAGAGAGGAATATGGAGAATATGGAGATAGGCTACAGAAGGCTTGGCAACTGATTGGATTTGAAGAGTGAAGGCAAGGCAAAAATGAAGGATGTCTCCTAGAATGCAAACTTGGTTGATTGGAATGATGATATCAGTAACAGTAGTAGAGAATTTGGAGAAAGGAATAGAGGAAAAAATTTGAGTCCCATTTTGGAAGAATTAAAAAATAATTGTTAAGCATTCACTATGTACCAAACATTGCACTAAGTACTGTGGATATATAAATACAGAAGTGAAGACAATCCCTCCTTCCAAACAGCTTATATTCTAACAGTAGGAGAATGTATTTGGGGAAGTTGAAATCAAGGAAAGAAATTTTGTTTTGAAAAGTTTTCAGGATGGTGATTTAAGTCAGGATGTTGTCAGGATGTAGTAAGATATAGATTGACATACCCTTTCTAGGAGCTCTGAGATAATTGATTTAATTATGGTTTCAGACCTGGAAAGGAGATGAAGATAAAGGAGGATATGTTAGCCATGCAAGTGTGTTGCTGAGAAGATAGTCTAGGAGTGCAGTAAAACATGGTTGGAGACAAGCTTTTATAAATGTAGATAGGTAATTAGACTTGGAGTTCAAGAAGACCTGAGTTCAAGTCCTACAAATTGCTTAACCATTTTGAGCCTCAGTTTCCTTATTTGCAAGATGAAGGGGTTAAATCACCAGGCTTCCAAAATCCCTTTCAGTTCTAAATCTATGATCTTATGCAAAAGCAAAATGCTCAATAATCTGGAAAGATAAGCTCCAGGTCAGAAAATATGTATATGACGAGGCTAAATCTTCCAGAACATGGCTTGTGACCCAAAAATTTGTCAAGCAGATTACTGGGTAATGAAGTAAAGTTTTGTCAGAGCCAAGCTTGGACATAGTGGGCCATGCAGTGCACTAGCATGGGCAAGTTGAGTTAAGATACTTATGAAACTTCCAGGTGAATATGTCCAGTAGAAAGTAATAAAGTAGAAATGAATAAATAAAGCATTTATTAAACACTTACTATGAACAAAGCACTTGGGATATAAATAGAAAAGAAAGCGATTCCTTGCTATCCAGGAGCTCACATTCAAATGGAAGAGGGAAAACATGCAGAAAATTTAAGAGGGCATAGGCTGGAAGCATTGCTATTCCAGAGGCTCTTGGAGCTGGGGTATTGCTCTCTTTCTGTCAGATTCTGAGGAGAAATGGTGTTCAAGGTGGTGGTATGTTTTTACTTGCCTTGTAGATGTTCCTTTCTGTATCTCTCTCAGGTTTCTTTGCTGTTTCAGCTATGCTGAAATATGTGACAATATTTCTATTAAGTGTGTGGCAGTTTGTTGGAATGGAATGGGCAGGGCTGTTCCT